>NC_044043.1:37501704-37814056 GCF_901765095.1 Microcaecilia unicolor
GGAGCACCTAAGTTCACCAGCCAAAACTTAGCTGACAATCTTCAGCATATTTTCAATCTAACAACCTGTAGCTAAAATTGCTCCATAATCTAGCTGGTCAACAATTTAGGTTTGTAATTTCACGGCTGAGGTTGGCAGTGAAAGCTTAAGTGAACAATCTTTTGACTGATTCAATATAGCTGCTTTGGGAATTTTGCTAACTAAATTTAGCTGCTTAGTGGGGGGAATTATTATTTTGTTTGAAAGCAAAGGTTTAACTAGCTAACTGTTAGAGCTAGACTGTTCCTCCCTTTGAACATCCCCCCCCCCCCCCCCCCCCCCCCCCCCCCCCCCCCCCCCGAGGGTGAGCATGCACTCGATGCTCAAGAAAGTTTATTCCTCTTGGCTACAGCAGTGCACTGCTGTCGGAGAACAACAGTGCTACCACAGCATATGAATCCGTAGGAATTGTGACAGAAATCCAGATGAGAAAATGATTTCATTTTCCAGCCACCGTTCAGATGGAACATTTTCAACACACGTGTTTTATATTACTTTTGTTATTTTTAAACTGGTCTCTGACACGTCAGCTGGTGGAAGACCCCAATCCTTGTGAAAACAGAAGTCTCTAAGAACTGATCTTCTTCCGTAGTAAAGAAAAAAAGATAGAAAAAAAAAAACAATGTGGTTTATCACTTCACACTGCGAAAATATCCAGCACCACGATACAGGCTGTGCAGTTAGAATTAGAGTCACCATTTATTTAACCCAGCCGCAAAAGTTACCTCCATCTCTCTTGGAAGACCTCAGCAGTATGTCTAATAGATGTATTATTTAATGTTATGGTCGTGAAAGGTTTTGTAAAGCATTAATTTGAGCTTTACCTCTGCAAAACAGTTGTCAGCAGGGCTGAGCTAGAGGTGCATCTGAGGGGTTTGCCACAGGACTAGAGCAGTAGAAATGTTTTATATAGCTAAGTGGTTTAACTTGAACATCACACATAGCAAGTCGGCAGATTGTGTATATGGAACCAGTGTATCCATGCAACTAAAAACTTCCCTGACCCTGAAAAAATTCTGAACAGCTTAATATGCATCATTACCAAATGCCATCTGCACATAAATAAGCTGAACATTTAACTGCATGATGTAAAAGGTAAAAAGAATCAGAACTAATTTACTACCTTTCATCAATGGAATTGTAGTTTCAGTTGCTCTATGGAGAGAAGGGCTGTGTTGGACAAATGTGATACTTTATATGTATACCCGAGTTTGATTTGTCCTTGCCATTCTCAGGGCACAGACCGTGGAAGTCTGCCCAGCACTGTCTTCTACTAAAAGTTCTAAAGCTAACGTTGAAGCCCCTTAAAATTCACACTCCAGTCCATCCATATCTATTCAGTCATGATCAGGGTGTAGACCGTGGAAGTCAGCCCAGCACCGGTTTTGTTTCCCAATTACCGGCGTTGCCACCTAATCTCTGCTAAGATTCCGTGGATCAGTGGTAACAACAAGCTTAGGGGCCCTTTTATTATGCTGCATTAGGCACTAAAGCATGCCTAGCACAGCTTAAATGGCATAATGTAGAACACGCTCGGGCGCCCTGGATAAGTGCCATTTCAGCACATGCTAAAATATTTTTTCAATGTTTTTGGGAGGGGGCATGTCAGGGGCAGGGGCGTAGCCAGACTTTGGCAGGTGGGGGGTCCAGAGCCCGAGGTGAGGGGGCACAATTTAGCCCCACCCGGCGCCACTGACCCCACCGCCATTTTTGACCCCCCCTCCGCCATTTTTGACTCCCACCATCACCACCACCACCTTTGACCCCCCCGGTGCCAACCCTTTCGACCCCCCCTTCCCACCACCGCCAATCCTCCTCCACCGCTGCCATCGCCGTCGGGTACCTTTTTTCTGGTGGGGGTCCCCAACCCCCGCCAGCCGAAGTCCTCTTCTATGGCGCAGCCGTGTTTGCTGATCTGCAAGGCTTCTGTTTCTCTGAGTCTGTACGTCAGACTCACAGAAACAGAAGCCTTGCAGATCAGTAACGTGGCTGCACCGGAGAAGAGGACTTTGGCTGGCGGGGGTTGGGGACCCCCGCCAGCAAAGGTACCCGACGGCGGCGGCAGCAGTGGGGGAGGGTTGGTGGCGGGAGGGGGGGTCGAAGGGGTTGGTGGCGAGGGGGGCAGGGCCAAATCTACGGGGGCCCATGCCCCCGTGGCCCCACGTAGCTACGCCCCTGGTCAGAGGGGTATTCCTTGGCGAATCAGTTTGCACAGCTACATTACCACATGCTAACTGGTTAGTGCAGGATTATTACATGACCCCTTTTAAACCAGTTTGGTTCTGTTTGGATTTGGGTTCAGCTTTACCATAGACGTTCCAGTTCACGTCAGCTTAAGGCTAACAAAAATGCTAGCTTTGGGGTCGATATTTAGCCGGCGGCCCTCAGTGTTTTGCTGGCTGCTGCTGGCATTATGCCTGGAAATTGAATGCCAGCTTATGTCTGGAGCCCAGCATTTGAATTTCTGGGTTTGCAGAGCCAGCTAACATGCGCAGGACATGGTGTGGCTATGGTGACTTTTATTTATTTATTTATTAGGATTTATTTACCGCCTTTTTGAAGGAATTCACTCAAGGTGGTGTACAGCAAGAATAAGTCAAACATAAGCAATAGACAATTACAGCAGTAAATATATTCAAACAACAATACAAAGTATGGCGTAGTATGCAACATTATAATGCCAACACAATAAAACATTTAAATAGACAGCATAGGGTGTAAGCAAAGATGATTAAAGTTCTCAGCCATTACAAGACTGGTTGCATCCTGCTCAATTAAATGAGTGGACAAATTGGCGTGGAGGAGAGGCTTAGTGGTTAGATCACTGTGCAGTCCTATTTAGGTGGTTACCCCGGTCACGTAACCAACCAAGTGCTGACTCTGTCCCCATAACGCTCCCGTAATAGCCGGTTTTGAATTAGGCGCTAAATGGACATTTTCAGCACTAGGAACCCGTTTAGTGCCAAACAAGCAATTTAACTGGTCAAGAGCCGTTTCTGGCTGGTTAAATCGCTTTGAATATCGACCCTTTTTATTTTGCAGGAGGGCGATGCAGCAAATACTCTAACATATAATAAACATATTCAAAAAGTGGACATTAAACAGTAATGTGTATCTACCTATCTAATGTGCAGGGAACACAAACTGACCGTGCTTGAGAGAGTTCAGTACCCTTCAAACAACCTGTAACATGAATCATTTCGGTACCAGCCCACCTTCCTAAGACTAGGGGACACTCAGTGAAATTACATGGAAATACTTTTAAAAGGAATAGGAGGAAATATTTTTTCACTCAAAGAATAGTTAAGCTCTGGAATTTGTTACCTCTGGATGCGGTTACAGCGGTTAACATACCTGGGTTTAAAAAAAGATTGGACAATTTCCTGGAGGAAAAGCCCCAAAGCCTGCTACTGAGATAGAAATAGGGAAAGCCACTAGTGTCCATGGTATTGGTAGCATGGAATCTTGCCACTCTTTGGGGTTCCGGAATCTTGCTACTCTTTGGGATTCTGCCAGGTACTTGTGACCTGGATTGGCCACTGCTGGAAGCAGGATACTGGGCTAGATCCATTGGTCTGACCCAGTATGGCTATTCTTATGATCCTTTCACACAGACTTTACAGTACCTTGTACCGGCCACTGCACCGTCATTCTTCCCCAGTGGCTCGTCCAACTCCACACCACACCATTCCCCCTTTGCAAAATCAGTTTTCTCCAACATAGCGGACCACTCCTGTTTCGTTCCACCAACCTGTGTGGCATCAAATAGTAAAGATTAGAAAGGCAGAGGGAAGTTATAGAAAGCTCGGAAAGAACAAGCACAGCATGAACAGCAGCTAGACCAGTGCCCCATTTTAGGCATCCCAATGCAGTGCAGGCAACGCATATTATATAATGGCATCTAGATGCACCAAATCCTTTTACAGAATTTTAGTGTAAACCAGGGGCATAGCCAGACTTCGGCGGGAGGGGGTCCAGAGCCCGAGGTGAGGGGGCACATTTTAGCTCCCCCGGCGCCGCCGACCCCCCCCCCCCACCATTGCCGCCATCATCAACTTTGACCCCCCCCCCGACGACGACCCTCTCGACCCCCCTCCCGCTGCCAACCCTCCCCTGCCGTCACCTACCTTTGCTGGCAGGGGACCCCAACCCCCGCCAGCCAAGGTCCTCTTCTTCCTTCATTCTGTTTCTCAGTCTGACATCCTGCACATTGTACATGCAGGACGTCAGACTCAGAAACAGAACGAAGGAAGGACCTCGGCTGGCGGGGGTTGGGGTCCCCTGCCAGCAAAGATAGGTGACAGCGGGATGACGGCGGGTTGGCGGCAGGAGGGGTGGTCGAGAGGGTCGTCGGCAGGGGGGGTCCAGGGCCAAATCTACGGGGGCACAGGCCCCCGTGGCCCCACATGGCTGTAAACCCAATTTAATGTGCCAAATTTAAAGGCAGGCATAAATGGGTGCACCTAATTGTACCATGCAATGTGCCTAACGTATAGTATTCTATATGTTACACACATAAGTTGGAGACACGCCCATGCCCCTCAAATGCTCCACCCACATCTACACCCCCTTTTAGTTATGTGCTATAGCACTTATGTGTGCCTTTATAGAATAGTGCATAGTGCCCGCACACAGGTAAGTGACAATTATATCGGTACATATGTGAAAATGGCACAGTTATAGAACTGTCCTTTTAGCAGAAACGGAGGCATGTATGCAGGCAGATCTGTCCGTCAGGCTATGCACTTCTTGTGTTGACCCAATGTGGCCAGTTAATAGTGTCAGGGTACTTGTCTGGAAAGGCTATGGGGACCAGATGTATGTGCAACAGCTGCACTGGTGTTGGTTCCTTTTTTGGCTTATTATTTATTTATTTATTTATGTATTTATTGTACTTGTATTGTATCCCACATTTTCCCACCTATTTACAGGCTCAATGTGGCTTACAAAGATCTGTTATGGCATCGCCATTACAGGTTCAAAGATACAATTGGTATTACAAAGAGATCAAGGATGGCAGAGAAGAACTAGGCCAACCTTTAAAGAAAGATGTCGTTTAGAGTTGGTTGGGGTGGTGAAGTGTAATAGTTAAGTTATGGATTAGGGATCTTGTGGTTGGACAAGGGAGGGTGGGAGAGTGTGAAGTAAAAGGGAATCTTGTATGTTCAGCTGCCCAGGAGGGTGGAACAGTGGCGTAGCCATAGGTGAGCTTGGGTGGACCAGGGCCCACCCACTTATGGCTCAGGCCCACCCAACAGTAACACATGTTTAGCGGTAGCTGGTGGGGATCCCAAGCTCCATCAGCTGAAGGCTTCTGCCTAATGGTAACGAAAATGCTACTCTCCACTATACCGGCACCTGCGCATGCTCAGTTTTCAGCGCATGCCTTCTGCAGACTGCCAAGGTGGAAAGTAGCGTTTTCCTGCCAGCTTGGATATTTTATTGGTGGTGGTAGTGGTGGTGGTGGTGGTGGGGGGGGGGGGGGGGGGGGGAGAGAACACTTGGTGCCCACCGACTTCTTGCCTAGGCCCACTCAAAATCTGTTGTCTGGCGGTGGAATACAGTAGAGGAAGACAATACAAAACATTTGGATAAAGACAGGCGATCACACTGGTAGCTGGGATATATCCTTGACAGTGTGGATAGGAATAACTAGACAGACTGGATTCAGCAAGAGGTCCTTTCTGCTGACATCTAATAGGTTACTGGGTAATTGATAACTGACCTTTACTTATTTTCTGTGGTTTTAGTTAACACACATTTAAGGTGTGGTAGCCGTGTTAGTCCACTTTTAAAGGTAATCAATAGAAATAGAACAAAATAAAACATGGGAAAGAAAATAAGATGATACCTTTTTTATTGGACATAACTTAATACATTTCTTGATTAGCTTTCAAAGGTTGTCCTTCTTCGTCAGATCAGAAATAAGCAAATGTTGGTAGATGACAGTATATATAAGTGAAACATCAAAGCATTCCAGTGACAGTCTAACAGGATGGGGGTGGATAGGTGAGAGACAGGAAGAGCAACCTTGGAAAGCTAATCAAGAAATGTATTAAGCTATGTCCAATAAAAAAGGTATCATTTTATTTTATTTTCCATGTTTTATTTTGTTCTATTTCTATTGATTACCTATAAATATGAGACAAAGCTGAGAAACCGGCTTCATAAGGTGTGACCTCAACTCAAATGTCTGTGTTAAAACTCTACTTTTGGCGGTTGCCAGCTTTGAAGGCGTTCTTTTGAACAGAGACGATCGATTTTAAACAACGGGATTCTCATCCTGATTGGTTCACTTACCTTTTGTGCTTCAGTTTGCAAGCTGACCGATAGGAGTTCATTGACCCTGATGCAGGCGTTTGTACGCCGAAACACGGCCCGTGTCGGGTATTTATGATAATAAAGGACTGCATTTTTTTCCCAATCCTGAAGGCCCAGTTTTTGCTTCTTTTTCTTGCTTAAAACTCTAGAAAACAGGGTTCATATTTTCAAACCACTAGGCTGCACTGTTAGCTATGACACCGACTCTTGTGCCCATTCTCCCCTCAACAATGATCTAATGCCTGGGAGGTTCCCTTCTTAAGGGGTTTTGCAGCTTGCATCCAGCCTGCTCAGCCCTCTCCCTTTGGCTCATGAGCTTTCAGAGGCTGAAACTGAAAGAAGGATTCAGTGGTCCTAAACAGACACACATGGGCGTACTGGTAAATTTTTAATAACGGGCTCTCTCTCCGGATGTAGCCAGCCTTGCAATTTGAGGGAAGGGGGAGCAGGGGTGGACTGGCAGGGGCAATGCATGCCTCTCTCTCCCCCACCTTGTGCAGGCATACTAAGCATACCTTTGCTGGCAGGGATGCCGAGCCCCGCCAGCCAATAAATGGACTGCCATCACTCCCCGCTGCTTGTTTCTGGCTCTGAGCAGCAAGAAGTCCCAGCCTGCTGCTCAGAGCTGGAAACAAGGAACGGGGAGCAGCAGCAATCTATTTACTTGGCTGGCGGGACTCGGCATCCCCGAAAGCAAAGTAAAAGAGAATTCAGGATGGGGCCCAAGCCCATATTTTGGGAGCCATTAGCCATGGGGGGGGGGGGGGGGCTACTTTAATAATCGACTCCCAAAATTCTTAAAAACTTAACAAACAGCTCTTGCAAACCAGTGAGCCCGCTCCAGTACACCACTGGGTGTACTTGTGTTCCATCTTGCACTCTTATCATTTATTTTATTTAAGGCTTTTACAATGTCTATTCCCAAGATAAAGTCCCGCAAGGTGTTTTTTCCCTTCTCATGCGATGATGAGGCTAAAATTGATATTATAAAAGGAAACATATTGTACATGAGAGAACCTGAAGCACACAAAACAGAGATAACAGCAACAAAAAATAAACCATTTGACCTTTTACAGGTCTTCAATTACTCATGCATTAATTCTAATACTAACTCATCTACTATAATAAAACTCACCCTCAACGTTCTGAGGACACTGACGTCAGTGAAGCCAAGCTCTGACTTCCTTCAAAAAGGTTCGAAGGTTCATGGTGGTGAAGGGGGGTGTTGGCGACGAAAACCTTGCTAGCACCCGTTTCATTTGCTATGAAACGGGCTTCTTTTACTAGTACATTAATAATCACAAAGCTACGTGGAGGGGCATAATCGAAAGGGACGCCCAAGTTTTGATGCGGACGTCCTCGCAAAACGTCCCGGTGGAGGGGCAGGGAAACCCATATTATCGAAACAAGATGGACGTCCATCTTTCGTTTCGATAATACGGTTGGGGACACCGAAATCTTGACATTTAGGTGGTCCTTAGAGATGGTCGTCCCTAGACTTGGTCGTTTCTGATTTTCAGCGATAATGGAAACCAAGGACACCCATCTCAGAAACGACCAAATGCAAGCCCTTTGGTCGTGAATGGAGCCAGCATTCGTAGTGCACTGGTCCTCCTGACATGCCAGGACACCAACTGGGCACCCTAGGGGGCACTGCAGTGGACTTCATAAATTGCTCCCAGGTACATAGCTCCTATACCTTGTGTGCTGAGCCCCCCAAAACCCAAAACCCACTACCCACAACTGTACACTACTACCATAGCCCTTACGGGTGAAGGGGAGCACCTAGGTGTGGGTACAGTGGGTTTGTGTTGTGTTTTGGAGGGCTCACATTTACCACCACAAGTGTAACAGGTAGGGGGGTATGGGCCTGGGTCCACCTGCCTGAAGTGCACTGCACCCACTAAAACTGCTCCAGGGACCTGCATACTGCTGTGATGGACCTGAGTATGACATATGAGGCTGGCATAGAGGCTGGCAAAAAATATTTTAAAGATGTTTTTTGAGGGTGGGAGGGGGTTAGTGACCACTGGGGGAGTAAGGGGAGGTCATCCCCGATTCTCTCCAGTGGTCATCTGGTCAGTTTGGGCACTTTTTTGTGCCTTGGTCGTAAGAAAAACAAGATCAGGTAAAGTTGTTCAAGTGATCGTCAGGGACGCCCTTTTTTTTCCATTATGGGTCGAGCACGCCCATGTGTTAGGCACACCCAAGTCCTGCCGTCGCTACGCCTCTGACACGCCCCCGTGAACTTTGGTCATCCCCGCGATGGAAAGCAGTTGGGGACGCCCAAAATCGACTTTCGATTATGCCGATTTGGGCGACCCTGTGAGAAGGACGCCCATCTCCCGATTTGTGTCAAAAGATGGGTGTCCTTCTCTTTCGAAAATGAGCCTGATAATGGGATAAAACAGGTATCTCTAAAGCATCTACAAAGTATACAAAATAAGGCAGTAAAACTACTGTTTTGCTTGAAAATATGATCATGTAACACCATTATCAGTGGACCGACATTGGCTTCTCATTATCCTTTCTGATAGGGGTTCTTAACTGAGTCCTCGGGACACGCCAAGTCAGTTTGGTTTTCAAGGTATCCATAATAAATATGCATGAGATAAATTTGCCTCTTTAGTATGCAAATCTCTCATGCATATTAATTGTAGATATCCTGAAAACCTGACTGACTTAGGTGTGTCCTGAGGACTGGGTTGAGAATCCCTGCTTTTGGATAAAATTGTAGCTATTAATCACAAGTTAGGAAATTAGAACGTACATGAAAAAAAAAAAGAAAGACAATCTCACACATAATGAATGGAAACAACTCCATAGAAAATATAAATACACCATAAGACAAACCAAAGATTATACTACAAAACTGAAATTGGACCACATTACAAAGACACACACAAACTTTTCCAACTCGTGAATAAACTACTAGACACTACACCAGTCACGAATAACAGCAAAGATACACCAGGAGCTGAAAACCTTGTGAAACACTTCAAAGAGAAAATAGTACAACTGCGACTCAAAATACCTACCAGCCCCATCAAATACGCAGTACTCCTAGACTGTCTAGACCCAAACCCAAGAGTATACCCAGTAGACAGGATTTGGAATGAATTTGAGATAGTATCGGAAGATTTCATCTCTCAAACGCTCAAAAGATTCGCCAAATCTCACTGCAAATTAGATATATGCCCCAACAACCTTATGAAATCGGCCCCCCAACACTTCATAACAGATCTAACGAAACACGTGAATTTTATGCTACAAAATGGACTCTTCCCAAAGGAGAAACATTCTACTCACCCCCATACCCAAATATGCAAAGAAAAATGCAAATGAACTAACCAACTACAGACCAGTAGCATCCATTCCCTTAATAACCAAAATAACAGAAGGAATGGTAACCAAACAATTCACAGACTATTTAAATAAATTCTCAATACTACATGACTCCCAGCCAGGACTTCGTTCCAATCACAGTACTGAAACAGTATTAGTCACACTCTTGACGAAATTCAAACAAACGATTGCAACCGGCAAGAACATACTACTTTAACAATTTGACATGTCAAGCGCATTCGACATGGTAGATCATGGAATCCTACTACACATTCTTGAATACTTCGGCATTGCAGGCAATGTTCTTAACTAGTTTAAAGGATTCCTAACCACACGCTCATATCAAGTAACATCAAATTCGGCTACATCAACCGCATGGACACCTGAATGCGGAGTTCTACAGGGATCCCCCCTTTCACCTACCATATTCAACCTAATGATGACACCCCTGGCCAAATTACTATCTAACCAAAACCTCAACCCATACATCTACGCCGATGATGTAACGATCTACATCCCATTCAATCAAGACTTAAAAGACATTTTTTAATGAGATCAACCAAAGTCTACATATCATGCACTCCTGGGCAGATGCCTTTCAGTTAAAACTCAATGCAGAAAAAACCCAATGTCTAGTACTCACCTCTCAACATAACACGAACAAATTCACCACCATCAACACACCAAAATTAAACCTACCAATTTCGGATACCTTGAAAATCCTTGGAGTTATTATCGACCGACACCTAACACTTGAGAACCACGCGAAAAACACAACAAAAAGATGTTCCAATCAATGTGGAAACTAAAAAGATTAAGACCATTCTTCCCGAGGACTGTCTTCCGCAATCTAGTACAATCATTAGTACTTAGTCATCTAGATTACTGCAACTCACTCTACGCTGGTTGCAAAGATCAAATTCTCAAAAAACTCCAAACAGCCCAGAACACAGCAGCCAGACTCATATTTGGGAAACCAAAATATGAGAGTGCAAAACCCCTATGAGAGAAGCTACACTGGATCCCACTCAAAGAACGCATCAAGTTCAAAGTATGCACCCTAGTACATAAAATCATCCATGGCGATGCCCCAGCCTATATGTCTGACCTGATCGACCTACCATCCAGGAATGCTAAAAAATCTTCTTGCACATTCATTAATCTTCATTTCCCCAACTGTAAAGGTCTAAAGTACAAATTAATGCACTCATCAACCTTTTCTTATATGAACTCGCAGTTCTGGAACGCTCTACCACGAAACCTGAAAGCGAACTATGAACTGACCAATTTCCGCAAAGTACTAAAGACCCATCTCTTTGACAAGATATACCACAAAGACCAAAGCATGTGATATTCCCACACATATCCAGAAAAGTAAATTAATACCTTCTGTGTTATTAATATCATGTATTCCAACACCATGTAACCCAAAATCCTTCTGTAACACCAATTGTCTACTCTTTTCTAAATTCCAATATCCATGATGTATTGTAAGCCACATTGAGCCTGCAAAGAGGTGGGATAATGTGGGATACAAATGCAATAAATAAATAAATAAATAAATGACATACAAATTGTATAGAGCGGCCACTGACACTTATCCAGTTACCAGTGATATTCAGATTGGTGCTCAAATAACTATCCAGAGACACTTATGATGGCCTTTTTGTTAACTTTATCTGGATAGTTACCTACTTTGTGAACTGAATATTGCTGCTAACCAGGTAACTCCTAGCTCTGTCCTCAGACTGACCTGGCACTACTAGAAGAGTACCGAGGCAGTGTAGATATCATAGGCATTATCTGGATAATGCTGCTGAAAATCTGGGTATGGACCCCAGTCAGCGAGACTCAGGAAGGAGCCAGATTTGGAAGTTAGATGGGTTATTTTACCACTAGCATGCAATTTTAGCACAAGTTCCATTTTATGCAATAAGACCTAGTTACTAATAACTGAGATTAACAGTAAAATAACACATCTTAATCGGAGTCCATGTTGATAACTTCCCCCCTTAATTAAAGAAAAAAGAAATTTCTCTAGAAATTGAAATCACTGCTATATGTAATAAAAGTGAACCAAGTATGGGACAATCAAGCCATTGTGACATCACTGATGAGGTTGGCTCTTAGGCATTGGTGGAATGAGGCACTATGACATCACAATACCAGCTCTGGTTACTAGAGACTGAAACTCAACACATTAAGGGAAAAACTTATCAATGTGAGCTACTGCTAAGATATGCTATTTTACCACTAACTCATGCTGTTTTAGCACAGCTCCCATTTATGCATTGAGACCTAGATATTAAAAACTGGGGTTAATAGTAAAATAGCATGTCTTAATGGTAGACCGCATTGATGACTTTTCCCTCTCAGGGTAAAGTGTATTTTTGTCCCAATATTTAATTAGTGATTATTTTTGCATTTAAAGTGCCTTCTCTTCTGCAGTTTTTTTATGTTCCTTATTTTTTTTACAATTTATCATGATTCCCTAAATGTTTGAATATTGGGCACTCATCTAATCAGCTGGCTAATTATAAAGTACATGATTGAGGATCTGGACAATATTAACTTCTCTACTTTCTGTACTTTCTCCTTTTTATTTCTTTCTTTTTTTTTTTTTTGTTACATTTGTACCCCGCACTTTCCCACTCATGGCAGGCTCAATGCGGCTTACATGGGGCAATGGAGGGTTAAGTGACTTACCCAGAGTCACAAGGAGCTGCCTGTGCCTGAAGTGGGAATCGAACTCAGTTCCCCAGGACCAAAGTGTCCACCACCCTAACCACTAGGCCACTCCTCCACTGTTGCTACTATTTGAGATTCTACATGGAATGTTGCTATTCCACTAGCAACATTCCATGTAGAAGTCGGCCCTTGCAGATCACCAATGTGGCTGCGCAGGCTTCTGCTTCTGTGAGTCTGACGTCCTGCACGTACGTGCAGGACGTCAGACTCACAGAAACAGAAGCCTGCGCAGCCTTCTACGTGGAATGTTGCTAGTGGAATAGCAACATTCCATGTAGAATCTCCAATAGTATCTATTTTATTTTTGTTACATTTGTACCCCGCACTTTCCCACTCATGGCAGGCTCAATGCGGCTTACATGGGGCAATGGAGGGTTAAGTGACTTGCCCAGAGTCACAAGGAGCTGCCTGTGCCTGAAGTGGGAATCGAACTCAGTTCCCCAGGACCAAAGTGTCCACCACCCTAACCACTAGGCCACTCCTCCACTGTTGCTACTATTTGAGATTCTACATGGAATGTTGCTATTCCACTAGCAACATTCCATGTAGAAGTCGGCCCTTGCAGATCACCAATGTGGCTGCGCAGGCTTCTGCTTCTGTGAGTCTGACGTCCTGCACGTACGTGCAGGACGTCAGACTCACAGAAACAGAAGCCTGCGCAGCCTTCTACGTGGAATGTTGCTAGTGGAATAGCAACATTCCATGTAGAATCTCCAATAGTATCTATTTTATTTTTGTTACATTTGTACCCCGCACTTTCCCACTCATGGCAGGCTCAATGCGGCTTACATGGGGCAATGGAGGGTTAAGTGACTTGCCCAGAGTCACAAGGAGCTGCCTGTGCCTGAAGTGGGAATCGAACTCAGTTCCCCAGGACCAAAGTGTCCACCACCCTAACCACTAGGCCACTCCTCCACTGTTGCTACTATTTGAGATTCTACATGGAATGTTGCTATTCCACTAGCAACATTCCATGTAGAAGTCGGCCCTTGCAGATCACCAATGTGGCCGCGCAGGCTTCTGCTTCTGTGAGTCTGACGTCCTGCACGTACGTGCAGGACGTCAGACTCACAGAAACAGAAGCCTGCGCAGCCTTCTACGTGGAATGTTGCTAGTGGAATAGCAACATTCCATGTAGAATCTCCAATAGTATCTATTTTATTTTTGTTACATTTGTACCCCGCACTTTCCCACTCATGGCAGGCTCAATGCGGCTTACATGGGGCAATGGAGGGTTAAGTGACTGCCCAGAGTCACAAGGAGCTGCCTGTACCTGAAGTGGGAATCAAACTCAGTTCCTCAGTTCCCCAGGACCAAAGTCCACCACCCTAACCACTAGGCCATCTTTTACTTCTTTGGTTTTTTTTTTAAAATTTTAATGTAATATTATTGTAATTTCTGTTATTATTATACTTTAATAATACTTTCAGTACCTAAACATGGATTTTTTTTTTTTTGGGGGGGGGGGGGGAGAATTGGCCCCCATCTCCCTAAACTACACCTAGATATCTAGTTGGCCTTTTGTATCCTGCATGGCCACCTCTACAAGACCTCTTCCTTTACCCCCACTTCCCTACTCTTAAAAAGCAAATCTGTTTTTCTCTCAATGAGTCACTTTCAAACACCCTGATGAAATATTTAGTAGGTTTTCTCAAAAGCTCCTGAGTAGTTCCTCCAGCTGACGGACATAATGCAATCTTTTCTCCTAAGAGACACATAGAAATCAAGGAAAGTGCACTAACTGTAAAAACCTCTGATTTATTATATCTCCCTGCAGAACCACCATTATCACACACTGCAGAAATCTGTGGACTGGTGGGTGAAGTGGACATGATGAGGGGGTGTTGTGTGTGTATGTATATATGGGGGGGGGGTGATGGAAATCACAAATCCCTCGTTGCACATGTGTCATAAATGGGGTTTTCTCTAGTTCTGTCACTGAGGGGTTCTTTACTAAGCTGTGCAAAAAAGCGGCCTTAGCAGGGGGGTATACAGAGGGGGCAGTTCCCTTCCTCCCAGGGCACATCTAAGGACACTACAGATCTTCCTAAGAATCCCCTGGAGAACTCTTCCTCCCTGCTCTGGGCCTCTCCATTCTGTTCCCTCCCTAGGCATTTTAACTTTCTCTCTGTCTGAGGCTAGCTCTGCCTCCCTTAAGGTGGTACAATGAGGGAATACAGATAAGGAAACCTAGGCTTACTCCAGGCACTCCATCACATCAAAATGTTACAGTTTTCGGTACAGACTTTCCCCAGGAGTATAGTAATAGAACACCATAGTTAAGGCTTCTAGGTTTCAGCAATTTTTATTTCAGCTATCCTCCAAGGGGAGCTCTGAGCTGCAAGCAATGCTGACTTCTTGCAGCAACACAGTTATGCTCATGGTTGTTGCTACAAATGTCAGCAATTCTAAAAAAAAAAAAAAAAAAGTCAGTGCTACCTGGGTTCTGCAGATTGCCAAATGAAAATGTATGAAATCCAGAGGCACTGTCCATATGGTTGTAGATCATGTCTCGCTTACATACACATACACACACTGTCCTTCTCCAATACTGTTTGTCACCTATTCAAATACTCTCTCACACCCCAACTCATCTCCCTTCAACATTCCCTCAGCTCATATCTCCCCTCCTGCATTCAAATCATGTTACCTCCCTCAATTCTTCTTCACCTCACACCATACCGTATGTCTCATTACCCAGTCTCCCCCTGCTTTCTGTTGTCGTCCCTGCACACATCCCCTACAGTTATGGGTTACCACATAAAGATAGGATCGCATAAAAGTCAGTCCTATTTATTGGTTAACGTGGCTGGTTAAGTGACGAATAGTGGCACTTAACCAGCCAAGTGCAAGTCCGCCCTTGGAACATCCTCATTTTCACACTAAATGATTATTTTCAGCAGCACTAACCCGTTAAGTGCCACTGAAAATGGGAGGTTAGCTCCAAATAGGCGATTTATCGGCCAGGAGCTGTTTCTGGCTGGCTAAATCACATTGACTACCAGGCTGTATGTGTAATTTTTACACACGTGTAGTAGTTATAAAATCACCCCCATGCTGTCCCCAAAACTGCACACCTGTCCTGATGACCCTAAAAGCCATTTTCAAGAAATCCACCCATAAATATGCATGAGATGCATCTACATCTGTTGGACAACAAGTACGTGTAAATTTATCTCACACATATCCACGTTGGATAGTCTGAAAACCCGGTTGACTGTCTGGGAAGCTTTGAAATAGGTTTTTAAGAACTGTGATCTGAGAACTAAAGTCAGCTGTAAATTACTGCAGAAAACCTGCAAACACACCTCCATTAAAAGACAAAGGGAAGTCTATGTTGTATAATTTAAGTGTAATTTCTGGGACACAGGGAATGGGCTATAGCGCTTGAACGTCTGCTGTACATTATTAAGACAAATGTATGTTATCACAGTGCAATTAACATAATGACTGGGCATCCTCCTTTATTAGAAGCAATGGAGAACTAGAAGGGAGAGACGGTGCTCAACTGTTTACTATTACTATGTCATCCATGTCCTATATGTAATACCAACTGAATGTTTTCTCTTTTTACCTGATTGTTTATTATGTCATCCATGTTTTCTTTACAATACCAATTGTATCTGTATTCTGGAATGGCGTAAGCCACGACAGAAAATTGTAAGCCACACTGAGCCTGCAAATAGGTGGGAAAATGTGGGATACAAATGCAACAAATAAATAAAACTAGATCCATGCCCAAAACATCTGAAACACAGAATGTGATGCATTTAAACCTTATTCCAAGGATGTGGTTACTCCTATCCTAGAGGTGCCAAATTATCTCATTCTGGGAATAGGACTTGATATACTCTGTTTCTGTGGTTTTTGCAATTACATTCAAAGTAGTTTACGTAGCATATACAGGTACTTATTTGTACCTGGGGCAATGGAGGATTAAGTAACTTGCCCAGAGTCACAAGGAGCTGCAGTAGGAATCAAACCCAGCTCCCCAGGATCAAAGTCCACTGCACTAACCACTAGGCTACTCCTCCACTAGCAGCATTCCATGTAGAAGCCTGCCCTTGCAGATCAACAATGCAGCCGCGCAGGCTTCTTTTTCATGGACTCACAGAAACAGAAGCCTGCGCAGCTGCGTTGCTGATCTGCAAGGGCAGGCTTCTACATGGAATGTTGCTAATGGAATAGCAACATTCCATCTAGAATCTCCAATAGTAGCAACATTCCATGTAGAATCTCAAATAGAGAAAGGGAAATAGGACTTGATATACCGCCTTTCTCAGGTTTTTGCAACTACATTCAAAGTAGTTTACATAGCACATACAGGTACTTATTTGTACCTGGGGCAATGGAGGATTAAGTAACTTGGCCAGTCACAAGGAGCTACAGTGGGAATCAAACCCAGTTCCTGAGGATCAAAGTCCACTGCACTAACCACTAAGCTACTCCTCCACTCCGCACAAAATTGCAGCCCTGTAGTAAGCAGGATTTGAACCTGCGCAGGGAGACCCCCCCCCCCCAATAGATTTCAAGTCCATCACCTTAACCACTCGGTCATAACTACTTATTGTGTACCTGGGGCGATGGAGGGTTAAGTGACTTGCCCAGAGTCGCAAGGAGCTGAAGTGAGAATCAAACCTGGTTTCCCTGGTTCTCAGGACACTGTACTAAGCATTATGAGATAGACTTGCATGTAGGTCTGTCTCATGCATATTCATTGTGGAGATTCCAAAACCCTGACTGGCTGGATGTCTCCTATGGACTGGTATGAGAACCACTAGTCTAGCAGGAAAAAGTAATGCATGGTGTTAATTCACTTAAATGCACAGAAATAAGGAGTGGAGGAGTGGCCTAGTGGTTAGGGTGGTGGACTTTGGTCCTGAGGAACTGAGTTCGATTCCCACTTCAGGCACAGGCAGCTCCTTGTGACTCTGGGCAAGTCACTTAACCCTCCATTGCCCCATGTAAGCTGCATTGAGCCTGCCATGAGTGGGAAAGCGTGGGGTACAAATATAACAAAAATAAAATAGATACTATTGGAGACTCTGCATGGAATGTTGCTATTCCACTAGCAACATTCCATGTAGAAGGCTGTGCAGGCTTCTGTTTCTGTGAGTCTGACGTCCTGCACGTACATGCAGGACATCAGACTCACAGAAGCAGAAGCCTGCGCGGCCACAATGGTGATCTGCAAGGGCCGACTTCTACATGGAATGTTGGTAGTGGAATAGCAACATTCCATGTAGAATCTGAAATAGTAGCAAGAGTGGAGGAGTGGCCTAGTGGTTAGGGTGGTGGACTTTGGTCCTGAGGAACTGAGTTCAATTCCCACTTCAGGCACAGGCAGCTCCTTGTGACTCTGGGCAAGTCACTTAATCCTCCATTGCCTCATGTAAGCCGCATTGAGCCTGCCATGAGTGGGAAAGTGTGGGGTACAAATGTAACAAAAAAAATAAGGATATGGCAGTGGCGTAGGAAGGGGGGGGTGGTGGGGTGGTCCGCCCCGGGTGCACGTGCTGGGGGGGTGTCGGCGCCGCTGGTTACCTGCTTTCTTTGCCCCGGAACAGGTTACTTCCTGTTCCGGGGCAGAGAAAGCAGGGAACCAACGGAGCCGACGCAGCT
The DNA here is from genome assembly GCF_901765095.1 of Microcaecilia unicolor. Classification (NCBI taxonomy): domain Eukaryota; kingdom Metazoa; phylum Chordata; class Amphibia; order Gymnophiona; family Siphonopidae; genus Microcaecilia; species Microcaecilia unicolor. The sequence continues at coordinate 37,519,780 of NC_044043.1, forward strand.
CCCATAGACGATGTGCACTTGGCGGGGCGGAGCGCCAGCAGTAAAGATGCACTCCGGGGGGGGGGGGGGGGGTTGTGCGCGCCAAGGGGGGGGGGTGCGCCGTGCTGCACCCGGGGGGGGGGGGGGGGGGGTGCGCAGCGGCAACCCGCCCTGGGTGTCAGCCGACCTTGCAACGCCGCTGGGATATGGCATATAATTTCCTGCAAGAGATAGAAAGCCCAAGTCAAAAATTTTGCTCCAGCAAGCATCGGATGTAGAGGGCATTTACACGTGATTCTAGAAGAGAAACTGCTCAGCAGTTTCAAATGCTAGAAAGCAAAGGAATCTTTTTGTGACAATTCCATATTTAATCCTGGGGCACCTCTTCCTCATGGCAAGGTCTGTAAAGGTGTGTAGGCAGGCCATATTGTACCCCGTATCCTTGAGGCCATTACTGGACTGGGAGGAAGTATTCTTACAGGGCCTTGACTTGCAGATCCCACCAACACCAGACCAGAGTCAGAAAATGTTTGAGGCATGACTATAATACACCAAAAATCTTTTCTTTTAGGGACCCACATATTTTTCCCTGTTCTTTTGAGCTTTCAACTCAATCAGGCCCAACTTCCACTGGGCTATGGTACCAAAAACCTTCATTTGCAACTACCTGGCCTTTTTCTCCTGGCATTGCAGTGACAGTCCCCGATCAAAAATTCAAGCACTCTGATTTAGTTGTTCAAACATTGCTTTGCTAAAAATGCAGTATATCATAAAGGGAAAACACCAATCAGGGATTTTTCTTCGTTCAGTTCAAAGCATAAATCTCAGAAAAAAGAGCAGCAAAACTATTCCAGTAGCAGACCCCAGTTTTCTACATGCAGGTTTGAATGTGCAACTGAAGTCTAGGATCCTCTGAGGCTTCTTCTCTACTCTGTGCCAGCTAATAGGGATGGGCATTCATTTGAAAAGACAGAGAAATGTCAATGATATATCCTATGTTGTTTCATGTTGTCAGCAAACAAAAACAGTGTTTAGTGCTATTGAAGGTGTTAAAGGAAGTTTGCTGTTGATTCCGTTATTGGACTTTTGTTTCATTTACTGGACTGAGAACTGTTCTCAGTTAGGCAGGAACTGGTGCGGTTTGCCATAGCTTGATGAGGTTTACAGCGTTTTCACTATTAGAGAAGGGCCTTACGAGACTGGGAGACTGGGGGCTAGATGGCAGATGACATTTAATGTGAGCAAGTGCAAGGTGATGCATGTGGGAAAAAAGAACCCGAATTATAGCTACGTCATGCAAGCTTCCACGTTAGGAGTTATGGACCAAGAAAGGGATCTGGGTGTCGTCGTCAATAATACACTGAAACCTTCTGCTCAGTGTGCTGCTGCGGCTAGGAAAGCGAATAGAATGTTGGGTATTATCAGGAAAGGTATGGAAAACAGGTGTGAGGATGTTATAATGCCATTGTATCGCTCCATGGTGCGACCGCACCTTGAGTATTGTGTTCAATTCTGGTCGCCGCATCTCAAGAAAGATATAGTAGAACTGGAAAAGGTGCAGCGAAGGGCGACTAAAATGATAGCGGGGATGGGACGACTTCCCTATGAAGAAAGACTAAGGAGGCTAGGGCTTTTCAGCTTGGAGAAGAGACGGCTGAGGGGAGACATGATAGAGGTATATAAAATAATGAGTGGAGTGGATGTGGATATGGATGTGAAGCGTCTGTTCACACTTTCCAAAAATACTAGGACTAGGGGGCATGCGATGAAACTACAGTGTAGTAAATTTAAAACAAATCAGAGAAAAATGTTCTTCACCCAAAGCGTAATTAAACTCTGGAATTCGTTGCCAGAGAACATGGTGAAGGTGGTTAGCTTGGCAGAGTTTAAAAGAGGGTTAGACGGTTTCCTAAAGGACAAATCCATAAACCGCTACTAAATGGACTTGGGAAAAATCCACAATTCCAGGAATAACATGTATAGAATGTTTGTACGTTTGGGAAGCTTGCCAGGTGCCCTTGGCCTGGATTGGCCGCTGTCGTGGCTAGGATGCTGGGCTTGATGGACCCTTGGTCTTTTCCCAGTGTGGCATTACTTATGTACTTATATGTACTTATGATGCAGGCCTATTGGCTGACACACGGCCTGTGTTGAGTCTTGGATATCCAGTGGCGTTCCTAGGGGGGCTGACACCCGGGGCGGATCGCCGATGCGCCCCACCCCCAAGGTGCAGCGCCCCCCCCGGATGCAGCGTGGTCCCCCCCCCGGTGAAAGAACACCCCCGCAAAGGAACCCCCCCCCCCAGTGGCGTGCACCCGGGGCGGACCACAATTACCACCCCCCCCTAGGAACGCCACTGTGGATATCAATAATATTTTGACCTTCTAACATCATCTGGCCATTGTTTTCAGTCACCCTAGCTGTGCTTATGTTTGGCAAACAAAGAAGAAGAGACATGAAATGTAATTTTTTGTGTGTGTGCTTTCAAAAGCGTATGTTCTTTCTAAAAGAGTGTGCGCTCAGCGACATTGCTCCCATGATGACGAGGGGAAAAAAATGAACAACATAACGTGTCTGAAATGAGACGGGAAACTACATGAAACAAAAATTTTCTGGCTGCACATCCCTTCCTGCAAATTCTTTGTTGACCCTCTCCTTCAAGTAATCATCCTGCTGCTGCTTCTTCTCCTAGGAAACACAGTAACATAGTAATTGATAGCAGATAAAGACCTGAAGGTCCATCCAGTCTGCTCAACAGTCACACCCATTATCAAGTCATGATTACCAACAATGAACGTGACATAGAATACTTGATCACTATCTCTCTCTTTGTCATTTCTGGGACATAGACCGTAGAAATCCACCCAGCCCTGTCCTACTGAAGTTGCTGTCGAAGCCCACTCAAGCCTGTCCAAATCCGTCTTGTCATTTGTGGGACACAGATTGTAAAAGTCTGCCTGGCCCTGTCCTCATATTCCAAATTACTACTACTACTACTTATCATTTCTATAGCTCTACTAGACACACATAGCGCTGTACACTGAACATGAAGAGACAGTCCCTGCTCTACAGAGCTTACAATCTAATTAGGACAGACAAACAGGACAAATAAGAGATAAGGGAATTACTAAGGTAGGGATGATAAAATAAGGGTACTGAACAAGTGAGTAAGGGTTAGGAGTTAAAAGCAGCATCAAAAAGGTGGGTTTATAGCCTAGATTTCAAGGCGGCCAGAGATGGAGCTTGACGTACCGGCTCAGGAAGTCTATTCCAGGCATATGGTGCAGCAAGATAAAAGGAACGGAGTCTGGAGTTAGCAGTGGAGGAGAAGAGTGCAGTGCAGATAAGAGATTTACCCAGTGAACGGAGTTCCCGGGGAGGAATGTAGGGAGAGATGAGAGTGGAGAGGTACTGAGGAGCTGCAGAGTGAATGCACTTATAGGTCAATAAGAGGAGTTTGAAGTGTATGCGGAAATGGATAGGAAGCCAGTGAAGTGACTACTGGAGTTTACGCCGATGCTCCCTCCAGCCCATCCTAAACTGGTTTGCCATAAATGGGACCCAGACTGTACAAGCTTGATTTCTTCAGAGCCAGAGTCACCATCTAAGCACCGCTTGATATGCAAACACAAATGCAGCCATTTAAGTTTAGTTTTTTTATACCATTCATTTTCTAAATTATAGATTAGGTAATTAACAATTAGGTAGAATTACTGTGATATAATTCTACTATTCAAGCTCAATAACAAAACTTCCCAAACTTTCCCAAGCCCTGGGCCTTCATGGACCCCAGGGATCCACTCCCTAGTGCCTCGACATTTCCCCTTAGTCCCTAGCACACTCCAGAAAGGGTAGAAAATAAAGGATATTTTATTGAGTTTTGTTAAAATATCCTCCGCCCTGACATCTCCCCTCAGAGAGTTTTGTGAATCTCTACCTCCCACACTGATATCAGTAGTTTCAGAACTCATGGAAATTCTGAATTCATTAGTAAAAAGAAATCTACTGACTTCTTTGCAGTATAACTTTTAAAGCATAAGTATATAAGTAATGCCACACTGGGAAAAGACCAAGGGTCCATCGAGCCCAGCATCCTGTCCACGACAGCAGCCAATCCAGGCCAAGGGCACCTGGCAAGTTTCCCAAACGTACAAACATTCTACACATGTTATTCCTGGAATTGTGGATTTTTCCCAAGTCCATTTAGTAGTGGTTTATGGACTTGTCCTTTAGGAAACTGTCTAACCCCTGTTTAAACTCTGCCAAGCTAACCGCCTTCACCACGTTCTCCGGCAACGAATTCCAGAGTTTAATTATGCGTTGGGTGAAGAAAACGTTTCTCCGATTTGTTTTAAATGTACTACACTGTAGTTTCATCACATGCCCCCTAGTCCTAGTTGTATCAGAGAGATATAGGTCACAACCAGGGCTGGGATCTGATACTTTAAGACTTCATATGCAACTACCTGGGGATCTTTCCTTTGTTTTATGTACCCCTCCCCTATTGACATACCTATCAGGTGTCCTAGGCAAACCTGTAGTTTTGCCTCCCAAATTAGCTTGAAATTCCTAGCCTTTCTCCTTAGCAGTCATGATTACCCCCAATATCCTGCACAATCCTAGGCAACATACTTTGTTTTGTATATATTTCCATAAAGATGAGATTATCTATTTAAATGGGCTATTTGAAAATTGCCCACCCTCCCTGCAGCTGTAAGTACATACTGATGGTTTCTTTGTGTTTATGTGGCAGCTGAAACCTATTGTTTTGCCTTGTATGCAGCTGTTCCTTGCTGCCTCCCCAGAAGCTGCCGCCTTAGGTGACCACCTCATTTGCCTAATACTACTACTACTACTACTACTACTATTTAGCATTTCTATAGCGCTACAAGGCATACGCAGCGCTGCACAAACATAGAAGAAAGACAGTCCCTGCTCAAAGAGCTTACAATCTAATAGACAAAAATAAATAAAGTAAGCAAATCAAATCAATTAATGTGAACGGGAAGGAAGAGAGGAGGGTAGGTGGAGGCGAGTGGTTACAAGTGGTTACGAGTCAAAAGCAATGTTAAAGAGGTGGGCTTTCAGTCTAGATTTAAAGGTGGCCAAGGATGGGGCAAGACGTAGGGGCTCAGGAAGTTTATTCCAGGCGTAGGGTGCAGCGAGACAGAAGGCGCTGAGTCTGGAGTTGGCAGTAGTGGAGAAGGGAACAGATAAGAAGGATTTATCCATGGAGCGGGGTGTAGGGAAGGACAAGTGTGGAGAGATACTGGGGAGCAGCAGAGTGAGTACATTTATAGGTTAGTAGAAGAAGTTTGAACAGGATGCGAAAATGGATAGGGAGCCAGTGAAGGGTCTTGAGGAGAGGGGTAGTATGAGTAAAGCGACCCTGGCGGAAGACGAGACGGGCAGCAGAGTTTTGAACCGACTGGAGAGGGGAGAGGTGACTAAGTGGGAGGCCAGCAAGAAGCAGATTGCAGTAGTCTAAACGAGAGGTGACAAGGGTGTGGATGAGGGTTTTGGTAAAGTGCTCAGAAAGAAAGGGGCGGATTTTACGGATACCTATTCTATTGCAATGACAGTTCTTGGTCAGGGTCCATGCAACAGAGCTCCTCTAAAAATTCTGCAATCAGAGACTGAATTCAGCCACTAGGTGTCACCCTTGAGCAGTGGTCATGACTGTTCAGCTAGGGGCTGTTACCAAGACCCAGCTTGGGGATTGGGACCTTCTGCATGGGTTGGCAAGGTCTGTTTAGTTCTACACCTTTACGAGATTCTGCTTGTACCGTATGTCTGTGAAATATCCTAGTTTTTGTATTTATTGTTTAAGCCAATGGCTTTCAGCCAGGTTCTCCAGTTTCCAACCTGTTTGGCTGCAGGCCTAAGAATATTTTGCACCCATGGGCCTGCAAGCTTATTCTGAAAGGGAAATCCCCAGTGAAAGTTTCCTTTTGAAAATGCGTGACTACTAGGGAGCCTAGATACTTTAGTCACCATATACACTGCAGCTGCTTTGCGTTTGAAGGTACACATTGAGTTTTTAAAAATGAAATTTCTGCAGGTATTGTCACTTCCCCAGTCTAACTCCAGCCCTTTTCTCATGCAAGTGGGGGTGTGAGAGGGACTGTTTACGAGGATAAGCATGCATTTTGAATACTGTCTCTAATAAGCATGTATGTGACATATTCACATGCCTTAGCACTAGAACCAGGTTAATGTATGCAAACATATCTTCCTCATATGAATTTTATGAATACCAAACCAGTGTTGGGAGGGGACAGAGACAGCCAAGTGCTATTGACAGCCAATAATTTAAGCATTTCAGAGTCTCACGTGAATAGAGGATAGATGTTTCTAAATCCAGTCCATAAGAAGCCCCAAAAGGTTTGGTCCTCACTAGGGTCAGCCTGACCACTAGAAGGACACAATGTAGGGGACAGCACCAGCTGATGCTGATCTGCACTAAACTAGAATTGGGGCAGCCAGACCACAGTGCTTTGAGCACCCATGCAGCTAACCGTCTGACACATTCTGTTGCCTCTAAAACAGGAAGTTTAGAATGAGCAGGATGCTGGATGCTCAAGGCCTGCACTGGCTGTTCAGGCTCTGGTCTAAACCAAGCCCAGGTGGACGTGGAGGGGAAGTGCAGGAACAGTGAGTGCTAAGAGGGATAAGATGCAGGACATGTGAGGGATAAGGGAGAGAAGGAAGGAGATGCTGAACAATTGGGTGGGGGGAGGAAGGACGGGGGAGAGACTGGACATTTGGAGGAGAGTTAGGGAAAGGGAGAGGCTGGACATGGGGGATAAGGGAATGTGATGGTCACTTGGGAACAAGAAAGGGGACAGGCTGGAAACTTGGACTTGGGCTGATGGGGACATGGGAGTGGGGTTAGTGATAGGGAGATGCTAGACACTTGGTAGGGAAGGGGTGATGGTGGATACATTGAGGATAGGAAAGAAGTGATGGTGGACATTTAGAGGGTAGAGATGGGATGATAGTAGACACTTAAAGGTAGGGAAGGAGAGATGGTGGACACATTGGGGGTAGGAAAGGGATAATGATGGACACTTGGGGGTAAGGAAGGGGAGATGATGGACTCAAGAGAAGTAGAGAAAGGAAGGGGAGATGCTGGACACAAGAGGAGCATGGAAGGGAAGGGGAGATGCTGTCCACCTGGGAGTAGATCTTTGAGCCACCCAAGGGTTGAGAGGTGCACAGCTGAAATGTTTTCTAGGTTTCCACACCCCTTTAACTGATCAATGAAACTCTCATACCCCCTTTCTAAGCCATATGCCCACTAGTGACTACTGACAAGTACATATGTCACTGGTAGCCACTAGCAGTGCCAACTACTAATATGTTACTAAAATGACTGCAGCACACTGGTATTGCATTTTCTTCACCTGAAAGAATTGTGCTCAAAGAGAATTTTCTCATGTTTCACTTACCAATTTGGAACTCGCTTCCTCACCAATTTAGTTTGTTCAAAAATGACTTTTTATTTCGAACGGCTCTACATTTTTTCTATTTAAGAAATATTTAGATTTGAAGTACTGGAAATTATTGCTACTGTTAGAATTGCTTATCCTAGGGTCTGCCTAGTTTTGGAATCTGCTTAGAACCTTACGGTATTTGTATACCTACAAGAGTAATTGCAAATGTAAAGTACATATGCATAAAGGAATCCTGTGCAGCAGGAATGGATCCTCAGAAGCTTAGCTGAAATTGGGTGGCGGAGCAGGTGGGGGGAAGAGGGGTTGGTGGTTGGGAGGCTAGGATAGGGGAGGGCAGACTTATACGTCTGTACCAGAGCCGGTGATGGGAGACGGGACTGGTGGTTGGGAGGTGGGAAATACTACTGGGCAGACTCATATGGTCTGTGCCCTGAAAAAGACAGGTACAAATTCAAGATATGAGTTTATCTTGGGCAGACTAGATGGACCATGCAGGTCTTTTTCTGCCGTCATCTACTATGTTACTATGTTACTATGTATAGTTCTGGTATGAGGTGCTAGCATAGCTTTATTAATGCTTCTACTGTTGACCTGGGGGTCCTTTTACAAAGGCGCGCTGAAAAATGGCCTGCGGTAGTTTTGGCCACGCGCAGAATCATTTTTCAGTGCACCTGTAAAAAAGCCCTCTTTTTTTTTTTTTTCTGAAAAAAAAAATCAAAATTGCCGTGCGTCCATTTTGGGTCTGAGATCTTACCGCCAGCCATAGACCTAGCGGTAAAGAATTTGGGCGGTAATGACCTACGCGCGTCAGATGCCACTTGGCGCGTGTCCAATACGCGCACCAGAAAATAAAAAATAGTTTTCAGACGCACGCCAAAAATGAAATTACCGCAAGAGCCACGCAGTAGTCGGGCGGTAAGTCCATTTTGGTGTACGTTGGGCGCACGTAGCCACCTACGTGGTTTAGTAAAAGGGGCTCTTGAAATTTACCAACCTTAGAGGGTATAAACTCAGCAGGGTTACCATATGGCTCCAGAAAAAGGAGGACAGATTGAGCCAGTATGGGTTTTACTTCCATTGCTTTCAATGGAAGCAAAACCCGGACTGGATCAATGTGTCCTCCTTTTTCTGGAGCCATATGGTAGCCCCTTACAAACACACATGCAGTGTCTGAGTACTGTGCACAAGACATCAATGGTGACAAGCTGGAAAAGGAGATTGCAATTAGTGTTTCTATTTCTGTTCAGCAACATTGAATGTCTTCCATTTCATCTACAAAGCTTTTCTTCATTTTTTTTATAAGACATTTTGGGAGCACTAATTAAAGAGGAGGATTCAAGCTGCTGGCAGAGCCCTCTTGGTTAAATGGACCTGAGTTTCTGACAAGTGAAAAAAGACAAAATTAATCACAGACTAAGATACAAAGTCCTGTGTTTCCCGCATTTGGTAGCAAAAGCGAATTTTAAATGATATTTAGCCATGCTTGATTTGTACCAAGTAGACAGGTTAGAAATTAATGAAATGAAATGAAACTTATGTGAGAATGGCTGCTCTTCAGTTACTGTGGCTTGGAGTGTGGATATAGGCCTTAGGGACAGCTTCAAAGCTAAGAAATTTACTCGACTGCGATATTTCTAATGAAATAAAAGTACAGTACAGTCTCGATTATCTGACCTTTGCTAATTCGACTTTTGCTAATCCAACCATTCGGCATATCAGACAGAACCCCCCAGCAGTGGCGTACCAAGGGGGGGGGGGCGGTGGGGGCGGTCCGCCCCAGGTGCATGCCGCTGGGGGGGTGCCGCGCGCCGGTCAGCTTAATTCGTTTCCATGCTCCCTCTGCCCCGGAACAGGAACCTGTTCCGGGGCAGAGGGAGCATGGAAACGAACGAAGCTGACCGGCGCGCGGCACCCCCCCCCCAGTGGTATGCACCCAGGGGGGGTTCTTCCCCGGGGGGGGGGGTCGCACTGCACCAGGGGGGTCGCTGCACCCGGGGGGGGGCGCATTGGCAATCCGCTCTGGGTGTCAGCCCCCCTAGGAATGCCACTGACCCCCAGTTACATTATTGTGTCTCTTCCCATTTTCCAGTGTAGCACAGAGGGAAGTTTCGTGCCCAAGACCATTTGTTTCAGACCCAGGACCCTGCTCTTACAGCCTCTGCTTTGTTTTCCATATTATCCGACTTTTCACTTACCCGACAACGGGTTGGTCCCATTTACGTTGGACAATTGAGACTATACTGTACTTATCTTATCCTAAAAGTATAGGTGGGGGGGGGGGGGCAGGAGAAGCTCCTGCCCAGTTAAATTATGTTGGCCAGATACAGAGCAGATGCTGATTGCTTTAACCAGCACAATACTATCCGGTTAGTGCTAGGGTGTTTTAGGGGCAAAATCAGGACAGAATTGGAAATGATCCAAGCACTGCAGATATTCAATGCCAATACCCGGATAGCTAACAGAGCGTGTTGACCCACATATACCCCCTAACTCTGTACAAGTCGCCAAAAATTGTACGCACAAATTTGGATGCATGCCTAATTTGCATGTGTAATTTAATTGACTAAAGAGCTAATTAGCACCAATAATTGACTCTTTAACAAGCAATTATTGGCAGTACTTAGATTTAATTTAAATTTACGTGCGTAAATTTAGGGGCAGGATCCGTGCCTAAAATTTATGTGCCTTCTGAAAAAGGGAGGTGCAGAAATGGGCAGGTCATGGGCAGAAGGGGAGCGTTCCTAACATTTACGTTTGTTGTTATAGAATAACAGGGATACTCGCCTAATGTAGACACGTACATTTGCATCATAGGTGGTGTAGAGGTGGGACTCACATGCTTGTAACTTGTAGAATGCAATATGTAATGTGTATATCTCCGAAACATAGGTGCACACTAACATCAACTCTATGGTTGATATAAGTGCTCGTACCTAACTTATAGGCATGTAGTCATCTACATTCCTTTATCGAGCAAGCTTCTACCAGGCACCTAGTTATAGAATTACCCCCACCCCCACACAAAAATTATATAATTCCAACAATTCAGCAGAAAGACTGGATCTGCAATTCACCTCTCATGAAAACATGCTAGCAGCCTCCCTAGGTCTTTTGGAGCTGAGGATGTGGTGGAGATAGCTTTCACATCCCAGGGAAAGAGGAAGTCCCACCTAGCAGCACTCAATGGAGAAACCCAGTGGCCAGACTTAAAGTCCGAATTAGCCAGGCTTCCAGAGAGAGCTGTGGTTTGTGATTTCTGATCGAGGACTGTCACTGCAATGGCTGGGCTGATATAAAACAAGAGAAAGGCCAGGTAGTTGAAAATGAAGGCTTTTGGCACCATAGCCCAGTGAAAGCTCAAAGGAACAGGAAGGAAATATGTGGGTCCCTAAAAGAAAAGATTTTTGGTGTATTATAGTCTTGCCTCAAACATTTTCTGACTCTGGTCTAGTGTTAGTGGGAGCTGCAAGTCAGGACCCTGCAAGAGTGCTTCCTCCCAGTCCAGCCTCAAGGATATGGGGTACAATGTGGCTGCCTACACACCTTTACAGGCATTGCCATGAGGAAGAGGTGCCCCAGGATTAAATATGATATTATCACAAAAAGATTCTTTGCTTTCTAGCATTTGAAACTGCTGAGCAGTTTCTCTTCTAGAATCATGTTAACACCTTTTTCCTTGGAGAACTGAAGCAAAATCAATCATAGATTTTTCTGGTATCTATAGGTCAACCTAAAGCATATTTGAATCACAACATTTAAGTGTTTAGGTTCCATGAAGGAAAATGTTAAAATATTGATTTATGTCAGCAGTTCCCAGTGTTGATCCTCGTGACTCTCCAGAAGATCAGGTTTTCAGAGTAGGAAACTAAAGTAATACAGTTTGGAGAGGGGTTCTGTGGATATCTGAAATACAATCCCGTTTGTCAGGCTGAAAGGATTAGAACTGAAAACCACCCACTGAAATAAAAATAAGGGGCCCGATATTCAGCTGGCATCGATCAGCTTTTTAATAACAGTCGCCGGTGTCAAATCCAGAAATTCAATGCCAGGCCATGTCCAGACACTGGCATTGAATTTCCAGATTTCCGGAGCCAGCTAACGCATAGCCGGTTAAATGCAGTATTCAGCATTAAATTGGTTATGGGTTACCGCACAAACAATTCTTAGAATCACTATGGATTGAAATTCCATGTGTAAAGGGGAAAAGGATAGTGATAGGAGTGTACTACCGTCCGCCTGGCCAGGATGAACAGAAGGATGCAGAAATGTTAAAGGAAATTAGGGATGCAAACAAACTGGGCAACACAATAATAATGGGTGATTTCAATTACCTCGATATTGACTGGGTAAATGTAACATCGGGGTACGCTAGGGAGGTAAAATTCCTTGTTGAAATCAAGGACTGCTTTATGGAGCGGCTGGTACAGGAGTCGATGAGAGAAGGAAAAATTCTAGACCTAGTCCTTAGTGGAGCACATGATCTGGTGCGGGAGGTAATGGTGCTGGAGCCGCTTGATAACAATGATCATAATATGATCAGATTTGATATTAGCTTTGAAGTAAGTATACATAGGAAATCAAATACATTAGCGTTTAACTTTAAAAAAGGAGACTATGATAAAATGAGAAGAACGGTGAAAAAAAAATTAGAGGAGCGGCTGCGAGGGTCAAAAATTTACATCAGGCATGGATGCTGTTCAAAAAACACCATCCTGGAAGCCCAGGCCAAATATAGTCCGCGTATTAAAAAAGGAGGACGGAAGACCAAACGACAGCCGGCGTGGTTAAAAAGGAAGGTGAAGGAAGCTATTAGAGCTAAAAGAAAATCCTTCAGAAAATGGAAGAAGGAACCGACTGAAAGTAATAAGAAACAGCATAAGGAATGTAAAGTCAAATGCAAAGCGCTGATAAGGAAGGCTAAGAGGGACTTCGAAAAAAAGATTGCGTTTGAGGCAAAAAACACATAGTAAAAATGTTTTTTAGGTATATTAAAAGCAAGAAGCTGGCAAAAGAATTGGTTGGACCGTTAGATGACCGAGGAGTGAAAGGGGCGATCAGAGAAGACAAAGGCGTAGCGGAGAGATTAAATTACCTTCATGACTCAACTTCATTTACCTCTTCCTGTTACAGCAAATTCCAAGGACCCTTACCTTTATTATTCACTCACTGTTGCTCTTTACGATACCTATACGTTTACTATTTTTTTTAAAAATTACATTATTATGTTATTTTACTGAACTATATTACATTTTTACGTTATTTAACTGAACTGTAGTTTGCCCTACGGTCTTGTAAGCCACATTGAGCCTACTATTGGTCAGAAAATGTGGGTATAAATGTGTTAAATAAATAAATAAATAGATAAAATAAATTCTTTGCTCTCGGTCTTCACCGAGGAAGATTTGGTGGGATACCGGTGCCAGAAATAGTACTCAAAGTTGACGAGTCGTAGAAACTAATGAATTCTCTGTAAACCTGGAGGATGTAATGGGCAGTTCTGCAAACTGAAGAGTAGCAATCTCCTGGACCAGATTGTATTCATCCCAGAGTACTGATAGAACTGAAAAATGAACTTGCGGAGTTATTGTTAGTAATATGTAATTTATCCTTAAAATCGAGCGTGGTACCAAAAGATTGGAAGGTGGCCAATGTAACGCCAATTTTTTAAAAAGGTTCCAGAGGAGATCTGGGAAATTATAGATCAGTGAGTCTGACGTCGGTGCTGGGCAAAATGGTAGAGACTATTATAAAGAACAAAATTACAGAGCATATTCATAAGCATGAATTAATGAGACAAAGTCAACATGGATTTAGTGAAGGGAAATCTTGCCTCACCAATCTACTACATTTCTTTGAAGGGGTGAACAAACATGTGGATAAAGGTGAGTTGTTTGATATTGTGTATCTGGATTTTCAGAAGGCATTTGACAAAGTACCTCATGAAAGACTCCAGAGGAAATTGGAGAGTCATGGGATAGGAGGTAGTGTTCTATTGTGGATTAAAAACTGGTTAAAAGATAAAAAACAGAGAGTAGGGTTAAATGGTCAGTATTCTCAATGGAGAAGGGTAGAGTTACTGGGGTTCCCCAGGGGTCTGTGCTGGGACTGCTGCTTTTTAACATATTTATAAATGACCTAGAGATGGGAGTAACTAGTGAGGTAATTAAATTCGCTGATGACACAAAGTTATTCAAAGTCATTAAATTGCGGGAGGATTGTGAAAAGTTACAAGAGGACCTTACGAGACTGGGAGACTGGGTGTCTAAATGGCAGATGACGTTTAATGTGAGCAAAGTGATGCATGTGGGAAAGAGAAACCCGAATTATAGCTACGCCATGCAAGGTTCCACATTAGGAGTCACAGACCAAGAAAGGGATCTAGGTGTCGTCATTGATGATACGTTGAAACCTTCTGCTCAGTGTGCTGCTGCGGCTAAGAAAGCAAATAGAATGTAGGTATTATTAGGAAAGGAATGGAAAACAAAAATGAAGATGTTATAATGCCTTTGTATCACACCTCGAATATTGTGTTCAATTCTGGTCGCCATATCTCAAAAAAGATATAGTGGAATTAGAAAAGGTGCAGAGAAGGGTGACGAAAATGATAAAGGGAATGGGACGACTTCCCTAGGAAAGGCTAAAGCGGATAGGGCTCTTCAGCTTGGAGAAAAGGCGGCTGAGGGGAGATATGATAGAGGTCTATAAAATAATGAGTGGAGTGGAACGGGTAGATGTGAAGCGTTTGTTTACGCTTTCCAAAAATACTAGGACTAGGGGGCATGGGATGAAGCTACAATGTAGTACATTTTTCTTCAGTCAACTTGTAATTAAACTCTGGAATTTGTTACCAGAGAATGTGGTAAAGGCGGTTAGCTTAGCGGAGTTTTAAAAAGATTTGGACGGCTTCCTAAAGAAAAAGTCCATAGACCATTATTAAATGGACTTGGGGAAAATCCAATATTTCCGGGATAAGGAGTATAGAATGTTTTGTACTTTTTTGGGATCTTGCCAGGTATTTGTGACCTGGATTGGCCATGGTTGGAAACAGGGATGCTGGGCTTGATGGATGTTTGGTCTTTCCCAGTATGGCAATATTTATGTACTTATTGGACTAAGTTTTAATGTGGTCCTATTTATGTGGTTACCTGGCCAGTTAAATACTGACTGCGCTCTTAGAATGCCCCCAGAATAGCCGGTTTTCATTTCAGCACTAACCAGTTATTTTCAGCTGCACTAACCAGTTAAGTGCCACTGAAAATTAGTGGTTAGCCCCGAACAGGCGATTGAACCGGGCCGGAGCCATTTTGGCCAGTTAAATCTCTTTGAATATTGAACCCACAATTCATTCACCTTATGTTATCCAAATATAGCTTCTGCAGCAAACTCACCAGGACACGATCCCCAAGTCGCAAATCTTTGTCTGCTTTCTTCACAGACCCGCTGTCTGACAGATTCGAACCCGATTCATTTCCAGTCTTCATGTTGCTGTTCAAGACATTTTCCCTCAAGGGCATAATCCAGAGTTGTAAGAGGGGGTGTGCAGAGTTCCTGAGTGCAGTGAAAGTTCTGGGCTGTCAGGGACTCTTACGGAATGTGCATCGCTCCCTGAGCCTCTGCGTGGGCTGGCGTGTTAGCTTGGAAGGGCCGCGTGAAAATTCCTTGCATGGGTGGCATTCAAAATAACGCACCCCACCCACCGACCCATCATTCTTGCCCACGAGGTCGTCAAGAACCACTCCTGCCCACTGGCCTGGGGCAAACTGCGTCTCTCCCAGATACTGGATCACACCGGGCTTCACCCCATTCACCCAGACCCGCTCGCCAACCACAAAGTCTCCAAGGAACTCATCGCCCACCTCCGTAACTTTTGCACTCGCTTTCTCGGCATTGGGTGGAGGAGTGGTGTTCTGTTTATGCAAAGGTGACCCTGAAACAAACAAAAAGAAAAGGAAAAAAATGCAATGTTATAATAAGAAAGGCAAAACTAAGAAACCAGTAATTACTGAACTCTAGTGCAGTGGATTAAAGCAGGCGTTGTGCCCACCCACAGTGTGTGAGGCATTTTATATATTCTCAGAGCAATCGTACAGTCCTAAATACAGCTGCACCCTGTGTTTATGGAGCAGCGTCTCAAACATTCACAGGCCGCCAATGAAAATGAGACATATTTAGTTACAGAGGAGAGCCACCCTTGCTGTTTTAATCCTTTTGTCATTAAAGTTAACCATACAAAAGAGTCTGGTTAATTATGCAAGATATTTCTACCAATTTCAGTGTTTAGAGAAACAAATGTTCCTTATTCACAGAAAGATTTGTGTTTGGTAGTCTAAGCTTTTGTCTGGACTACTGTAATACACTCTACCTGAACCTGTCCCTCATAGAATGCAGCAGTCGGGTTAACTGAGGGTAGTGGGAGGAGAGACCCTACTCAATCGACATTTGAAAAACTCCATTGGTTACCAGTATGTTCTAACTGACACTGAGGGGTTTGCATTTTTTTTTTCATTTCATTTGGGGTGTTTTCTTTTATATTTAGAATATTCCACTTTACAATAATCTATACTAAACCAAACCCTGTCCCATGGGTCAGCTGGCACCATCTACTATAATAAAACTCACCCTCAATGTTCTGAGGACACTGAGGTCAGTGAAGCCAAGCTCTGACTTCCTTCAAAAAGATTCGAAGGTTCGTGGTGGTGAAGCCACCAAAATCGCTCCGGGCCCCGCCCTCGAGGGCGGAGCAATGGCAGAACAACGAAGGGGTTGGCAGGGAGGGAGGCAGGGAGGCGGGGGGGGTGGGAAATCGCTCTGGGCCCCGCCCTCAAGGGCGGAGCAATTGCAGAACAACGAAGGGGTTGGCAGGGAGGGAGGCGGGGGGTGGGAAATTGCTCCGGGCCCCGCCCTCGAGGGCGGAGCAATGGCAGAACAACGAAGGGGTTGGCAGGGAGGGAGGCAGGGAAGCGGGGGTGGGAAATCGCTCTGGGCCCCGCCCTCGCGTCATATGTCATGATGTTGGGGGCGGAGCAATGCCAGAACAACTAAGGGGTTGGCCAGGGAGGGAGGGAGCGGGGTGTTGACGACGAAAACCTTGCTAGCGCCCGTTTCATTTGCTCTGAAACAGGCTTCTTTTACTAGTTTTTTTTTTTTTTTTTTCAAAATTTTCCATTATACAATATTCAATCAATCTTGAATATAACACGATACATGCAATAATAATATCATCTTTACTTACAAAAACAAAATTCTAAGAAAAAAAACAAGGGGTATAATAACTATCGTCCACAAATAAATGTAATTGACCCAAGAGGGAAAGAAATATATATTTATGAGCTAATTTAACAAAGCTCAATCAAAATATTAATCAACAGATTGCGTCATATTCAGAATGACCTACTCCAAGCTGCTATACAGTGTTTCATTTGGTTCTAAATTCTCACAATCACACCCTCTTTGCTTTTCAAAAAGTCCTCCAATTGACTAGGCTCAAAAAACTGAAATTGTTTTGTTTGGTGTAAAATTCTACAAACACAAGGAAACTTTAATTGAAAATTTGCACCAATTGCTACTACCCTTGAACGGAGTAGTAAGAATGACTTTCGTCTCTTCTGGGTTTCCCTGGCAAGATCCGGGAAAACCCTTACTTTGGAGCCCAAAAATAAAGAATTAAGATGTCTCAAGGACAGCCTAAGCACTGCATCTCTATCTATCTCTAGAGCGAATGTCACCAACAAAGTTAACCTTTGGGTGACCACCTCCAAAGAAGATTCTAGGAACTCAGTTAGATTCATTCCACCTGTAGGATTTAAGTTATCAAGTATTTTACCAGTACTCTGTAAATAACATGCTCTTGTAATAGGTGGTAATGAACTATCAGTCATTCCCAGAACCTCCACTAAATATTTCTTAACCATTTGTACAGAAGTAATAAGTGGCGATTTTGGAAAGTTTATAATACGCAGGTTAAGTTTCTTTGACTGGTTCTCCAAATACTCCAAGCGCTTAGAGGCAAAACACCTGTCCTTAATCAAAGATTGTTCCACAAGTTCCATTTTTGCAAATTTTTCAGATAGAGTTTTGACCTCCTTGGCTTGGTAATCATTAACTTGCAACTGTTTTAATGCAGTTTCGGCTATAACCTTGATACTTTCAGTATTCTTTGCTATCAAAGTCTGTAAAGCATTGAGAGTGGAAGAATTCAGTTCCCAAAGTGACTCTAATGTCACTACAGCAGGTTTTTCTTTTCCCTCAAAAACCAGTCGGGGTGCTCTAGCAGTTTGTTCCAGGATACTCACAAGTGTAGTAGAAACTACAGGAGCAGAACTATCCTCTGGAATATTCAAGCTGGCAGCGTTTGTTCCAATTTCGTGTAGGTTCCCTCCCTGAATGCTCTCTTCTCCAAACGGGGTTTGAGCAGCAGGACTCATCACGAAGCGCTCACTTCCTGGTTGAGGGGGCGCTGCACGCAAAACGGGCTCAAGGAAGCCCGTTAACACTGTCGGCCAGCTCTGATACGCTGGCTCCAGCAGCAGGGGTAGAAGTCACTTCTGAACCGGAGGCAATTCCAAACCGCTCGAGCGTCGGCTGTTGGAGCGAGGGTCTACTTCCAGGGAGAGAGGGAGTCTCCCTGACCTTCCCCCGTCTCTTACCCATCGTAATCGGCAGGCAAGAGTCTCGTTCCAGCGTTTGCTAGAGGTAGGTTGCAACGCGTCCGCTGACGCCGATCATACCGCGGCCATCTTGGATCTTGCAGATCTTTTTTTTGGGGGGGGGGCCTTTTACTAGTTTTTAAATAAAGAACCAGCAAGGAAGCAATGACTGGGGATTCTTCTTGCTCCTCTTTGGACTCTGGACATCCCCTGGGGAAGGGTCTGGAAGGGTCCAGAGAGGATGGCAGAAAGCCTTGGGGGAGGGGGGATTTCTTTTATGAGGAGGTGTATCTATAGCTAAATCAAAACACTAGTATAACATCCACCCAAACTGAGACATCAATAAATATTTAAACAAGTTCCCAAAAATACTGTGTAAAAAAAGAAAAGTGCCCACAACTTATCTTCCATAAAACGTCACCGCAGACGGTATTCAAGGCAGGCAGTTTTCAGAAACATAGTTCAAATAAGGTGACACAGTTCAGCACAATTCTGTAGACCCTAACATGGGCTGCTTGTTTCGCCAATAGCTGCATCAGGAGGAGGAACTTAACCAACATTGCAGTTGCTCAAGATGGCAACCAGGAAGAAAAAGATACCAACAGAATCAGTTTGGGTGGATGTTATGTTAGTGTTTTGATTTAGCAATAGATTCACCGTTTTTTTTAGAACAATTGTTTTTGCTCCATGATTGTGTAGATGCGTAAAGTACACATACTCATTTATACCTTTTTCAAAGGTGTATATTTGCATGAGAGAATCTGTGTGTTGCTGGGAGGGACACATTTTCCTTTTATAAAATAAGCATTTAAAAATAATTTTAGGTGCCCTGTTATGAAATTACCCCTCCTCATGACTAATTTAATATGCTTTTGGAAAGCAGTAAGTGGTGGTGGTTTTTCATAAAACTAAATTGTGTCCTGTGGCTAGTTCTGTATTTTACTGGCATCACTGAGGTTTTTGTTGAGAAGCAAAAGAGGCTGGTCACACTGAAGGCAATCACAGTCAGAGGCAACTCACTAAAACCCCACGCTGTTCCAAATAGAACTCTAAAAATAGTGCTGGATCAGCGTGGGTTTGACCACCCCTATGATCAGAGATAATAGCATCCAAATTTATGTGTGCTGTTATCTCTGATCATAGGGTAAAGTGAGGGAGGATTGTGCCTGAGCGCAATCTTCCCGCACTTCTTTGACAGGTCTGGGCTGTCAAAACCCAAGACCTGTCAAACACAGGGGCTGGAGGTCCCTGGGACCATCAGACCCCAAACAGCATGGCCTGGTGGCCTAGTACCCCCAACCGAGCCAGCAACATGTGGGCTGGAGGTCTGGTGGACCTCGAGTCCACCCGATCTCCCCAACACAAGTTCAGGGGGGGCTGAAGAGCTGGTGGATCTCCAGCCCCTAGCCCCCCCCTAGCATCCCCTCCAAGTAAAGCCCTGGTGACCCAGTGGGCAGCGAATTAACCTCCCCCCCACTGGCCTGGTGGTCTAGCGGCCCTCTTCCCTGCCCCTCTGTACCTTTGTTGGAGGAGGGAGATAGACTCCCTCCTCTTCCAGCAGTGCTGCCTCGAAAATGGCAGCACCCAGCCCTGCCCCAGTGCATCCTTCACACCATATAAGGGAGGGTGAAGAAAAAAAAACACCAGTATGGTAAAAGTTAAATGGGTGTTAATTTAAATACCACTGAAGAAGCCTGTAGCATTGCTTGTTGTTTTTATTTATGAATTTTTATTAAGCTACTATTAATCAGTGGTATAGTTTAATAGTTTAAGAAATGTTGATAAACCACCTTTCATAACTATCTGCCCAGTTAAATCGAACTGTGCGGGCTGGCTGACAACATTCAGCAGCACTTGAATATCAGGCTTTTACCAGCCATTTTGTAAGTAGGCCGGAGACGGTGTCCGGAGGCGGAAGGGTTACCATATGGCTCCAGAAAAAGGAGGACGGATTGAGCCAGCCGGGTTTTACTTCCACTTCCAAAGTAAAACCCGGCTGGCTCAATCCGTCCTCCTTTTTCTGGAGCCATATGGTAACCCTACCAGGGAGGAACTGGCAGCTATGCGCATGCTGGCAATATTCAGTGCCATGACCACAAAACTAAGCAACCAAACAAACAGGAACTCATAAATAGCAGGCCCTAACTTTGTTGTTTAGCTCTGTGTGTGCCGGCCCTGAATATCATCCAGCAGCTGCCACATGACGAATTAGCCCTGGGTATTCAATGCTGGTGCCCAGACTCACCATGGGCTGAATATCGACCGGCTAATAAATAAATAAAAGAACACAATCTTGTGTACCCAGGATAAATATAACCTAGAACCTAGTATATTGTGCTTCTGCCTTCCACGTCTCTTTCCCTTCCGTGCCTTCCCCCTGCACAGAAACCCTTCCTCTCAGACGTGCTGTACAGCGTTGGAGGAGACAGACACAAAGGGAATGCTGAAACCACAAAATTGCAGGTTAAGAGGAGACGCAGTCATTTCTGCATCTTCTTTCCAACAGTACATTTTCTTTCTACTTAAATATCTGAAAGAAAGAGACCCCCACCCCCAGCCAATTCTCAGGCACTCAAAACACAGGAAAAAAGGCTTAGTGTGAAATACGTTAAAGTGGGTTATTTTATTTATTTATTTATTTATTTATTTATTTTATTTTCAGGAGGGAGCATTCCGTGGGCAGGGAATGAGTGTGGAAATGTTATCCAGCAAGTGTACATAAGTACATAAGTAATGCCATACTGGGAAAAGACCAAAGGTCCATCGAGCCCAGCATCCTGTCCCCAACAGCAGCCAATCCAGGTCAAGGGCACCTGGCGAGCTACCCAAACGTACAAACATTTTATATATGTTATTCCCGAAATTGTGGATTTTTCCCAAGTCCATTTAGTAATAGACCACTACTAAATGGACTTGGGAAAAATCCGCAATTTCGGGAATAACATGTATAAAATGTTTTGGGTTCTGATTAGCGCACAGCAATGCAAGAGCCCTTAGTGCCTCCTAAATAGAAGATGGTAAATGCTCTAATGTTATTTCTTTGCAAGTCCTGTGCACCAATGGGACCAAAAAAAGAAAAAGATAGAAAACTCCTTAATACACTGCCATGTAAAACGTAGGCTTAGCGTGAAGGAAAGCCCCAAGTTAAAACACAGTAAGCCCATATTTTAAGGTGTTTCAGTAAAAATACCTCTTAGCTATTTCTTATCTATGTTGTTAAACTGTTAAATTGAGGAGGTTTTGGTATTGTGATGCATATCACACCTGCTACAGATTTGTGCTGAATCTGTGGCCTTATTGCTGTAAGGTGACAGTGCCAGAGTAGGCGTGTCCATTATGTGTCATTACTCAGGAAGTGCAGGAAAGTCACCCATGGAGCTAAAGCTCCAATCTACATCTTGAGGCAGAAGAAAGCTCCAGTTTTCACTGTGAAGCAGTAGAAAAACCACCTGTTTCTGGTGCTGCCAAGATCTGTTAGCCTGACATTTGAGCCCTTCAGAACAGTGCTGACATGCTAGTAAACTTCTGTAAGGGAATAGCAGTTAAAAACCCACCAGCTCAAGCAAGGGGGATCATGATGAGCACAACACAAGGAGGAACAAACAGCGTGTACTCAACCAGTGTATGAGCAGATCCAGCAACTACATCAAAGAAAATGAAAACCAGACAGCTCAGAGGCCAACCAACCTCTGGCGTGTCCAGACAAAGAAAAAGCTTCTCCTACAGCTCTTATGCCCCGATAATCAAGTCCCCGTGCTGTTCAGAAACAGCGCTCTAAAAATAGCTCTGTAATAGCACGGGGAATTAACTCCCCAATGATCAATGTTAATAACATGCAATTTATATGCGTTATTAACATTGATCATCCTCCCACACTTGTTTGACAGATCTGGCCCCTAGACCCCCCCCCCTCCCAAAATGAGGCCCTGGTGGCCTAGTGCCCCCCCAAGCACCCACACCCCCCTCCCCGCCATGAGGACATGTGGCCTTGTGCCCCCCCCCCAAGCACCCCCCCCTCTTATATGGTAGGGAAGCCCCACCCAGTGCATTGGGCTGTCAGTGGCGAATCTATGACTTATTGATATGCCATCTTGAAGTCAATATTAGCCCTAAAAACAGGAGTAAAAATAACAGAAATGATTTTCTGAATACCTCTCTTTCTAAACCTACCAGAAATAATTTAAAGAAGGGCAATGAGGGGGAGCAAAATCTTCCTCAAGTTTCAAAGTCTGGGCCTTTTAGTACAAACACAAACGTACATTTATAGAAGGTTTTATCCCAATGGTATTATAAGCAACTGACTAGATTAGAAACTGCATTTGATAGGACTGATCATGTTCTTTTGTTAAGAACTTTTCATGATTTGAGAATTCGAGGACAAGTTTTGCAGTGGCTTGATTCATATTTAACAGGAATATCTTTTAAGGTTAAGATACGAAATTCCTTTTCTGATAAATTGAGGTGTTCCACAGGGCTCAGCTGTATCTGCCCTGCTCTTTAACTTGTGTATGTGCATCACTGATTTCAGTATTTCAGGGGTTGAATGTGTCCTTTAGAATGTATGCCAATGACATACAATTTTCTTCCTCTTAAGAAGGACTTGCAAGACCCATGTCTTAAATCAACATTTTGTCTTGATAAGATCACAGATTGAATGGATCAGCATAGGCTGTCCCAAAATTTGGCAAAGACTGAAATCCTGCAGTACCTACAGTTTTAAAATCTCAAGAGGAGGATTTTATAGTTACACTAGTAAAAAAGCCCCGTTTCTGATGCAAATGAAATGGCTAGCAAGGTTTTCTTCTGTGTGCATGTGGGAGTGTGTGTGTCCCTGCCCTCTGCCCTCTCTCCCTTCCCCTGTGCTGTCTGTCCTCTCTGTCCCCTCCCCCCTCGGAGTCAAGTCCTTCAGTGTTAAGTTTCCTGCTGTGCTGTGTTTATGTTACAGAGATAGTGAGGGCTTCTGCCCTCTCTCCCCTCCCCCTCTGAGTCCTTCACTGTTACAGAGAGAGCGATTTGATTCGTGCTTTGCTGTGTTTTCCTTCACTGTTTGTGTTACAGAGAGAGCGAGGGCGGGGCAGACACATGGTGAAACCGGATATCTCTCCCCCTTCACACTTCCGGCTGGAGGCTTCATTTAGAACGTTGGTGGTGCCTTTATATAGAGAGATCTTGTTTTTCGAATCTTGGGGTCATGTTAGACTCTAATCTCACAATGCAGAAATAAATTGATCAGATGATTTCTACATTCTTTTTTCAGCTTTGTCTTTTCAGTAAGCTGAGAGGGATGGTGCCTGCCTCGGATTTTCGTATGATCGTGCAAAGCCTGGTATTAACGAGAATTGATTATTGTAATTTGTTACATTTGGGGATGTCATTTGCAAGTTTCCAAACTCTGCTGCAGGTTGTCCAGAATGCAGCAGCACATTTGCTTGTGGGAGTTCAAAGATCTGCTCATATTACTCCAGTTTTATTTATTTGTTTGTTGCATTTGTATCCCACATTTTCCCACCTTTTTGCAGGCTCAATGTGGCTTACAGTATGCCGAGTGGCGATCGCCATTTCCGGAATGAGAAATACAAAGTGGTATTGCGTTAAGTACATAGATGGTATGGTAATTTACAGATTAAATTAGATAATCAGTCATTTCGGTGTGAGAAATAAGGTGATAGGTGTTAACGTTCGTTAGTGATAGAGTTACTGAAGCAGTCAGGTATAGAGAGTTCGGTTTTGTCTAGTTCTGGAAGAGTTCGTTGTCTGGTATTTAGGATGGATCATTGTGGTATGCCTTTTTTGAACAGGTTGGTTTTTAGTAATTTTTCGGAAGATTGTTAGGTTGTGCGTTGTTTTTATGGCATTTGGTAATGCGTTCCATAGTTGCAGGAGCCAACTTTTCAAAATTATTGGGGGGTGCTAAGCCCAATGAAAATAACCCCTCCTTGGACACATTCAAGGAATTTTCTCAATATTGAGGGTGCTCAAGCACCCACAGCACCCACAGAGTCGGCTCCAATGTGCTAATGTAGGAAAAGCTGGATGCATATGTTGATTTATATTTAAGTCCTTTGCAACTGGGGTAGTGGAGATTCAGGAATGTGCGTGCTGACCTTTTTTGTGTTCCTGGTTGATGAGTCTATGACATATATACCGGGGCCTCACCGTGAATGATTTTATGGACCAGTTTTGAAACAGTTTCACTGGTTACCAGTGACATATAGAGTTATTCGAAAAAACTGATTGCAGTGTTGTTTAGAGTCTGTAATTCGTAAAGTGTTACTAAAATATAATGTGACTCTAAAACTCAGTTTATAAAGATATGTGCTCAACAGGTGGAGAAAACCCTCAAAAACCTGGGACTAGCAGTCGCAGGTTTTGGAGCGGAGTTACTGTTGTTATAAGTAACACTCGCCCAAGTTCTATCATCGGGTGAAAAAACTCCACTTTAACAAAGTATTGTCCTAAACGACTGTGTTTTTAAATAACAGCGTAGTTTTGATGAAACACTATCTTAAATAACTGTGTTTTTAAATTACAGCGTTAATGGTTGAAAAATGAATTAAACACTCTCTTATCTTAATTTCCCAACGGGGGCCACTGCCGTTTCACTCTTTCAACAGAGCTTCCTCAGGGGTAGAGTGTAGGGCGCAATGCTAGCGCAGTGCTGTAATTAGCTAAACGGAGCGCCAGCTTTAGCAAAATGCCACTGTACCTGTATATTTTTTTTAAATGTTTTGAATATGTACCAACCAAGGCAATCTTTACGATCTGAAATGGCAAACAACTATGTATTCCATCAATTACTACATATCCCTGCCCACACTTGTATCTCTCTTTTGTTGAGTCCTCCTTCTTTCAGAGGAATTAAATGCAAAGGTATTCAAGAAAGGTCTGTAATATTTCAGTTGGTGAAATGTTGGAATCTGCTTCCAGTAGATACTAGGACATCTGTATCCTACACTCTTTCGGAAACAGCTAAAATCTTATTTGTTCTCCGAATTGTTGTTATTTATTTATTTTGCTGCATTTATAGCCCACATTTTCCCACCTATTTGCAGGCTCAATGTGGCTTACAATATGATACAAGTACAATCACATTGATTTTTGTTATAATTACATCTTTCAGCTTAGAGAGATCTGGTGTTGTATAGCATTTGTTTGTGTTGTTAAATCCACTCTGAACCAAATTTGAGGAACGGTAGTGGGCTACAAATACCCATCATGCTTGTACACCAGCATTTTTGATTGCTGGACCTACTTTGTGGAATAAGCTTCCAGGGGAACCTGAGACTTTGTGTGAATAGACAACAGATTAAGAAATATTTGAAAACTTACTGTTTCGTGAAAGCTTTCTTGGAGAGATCATTTCAGGCTGGACTGAAGCACTCATTTGAGAGATGAATGAATTCAAACTGGTTTTAAGAATTTTTACTTGAATCGGTGGATGTGTACGTGAGGCTGGAGGGTTGATTGATGTGCCTCTGAAAATCCAGGTATGACCTGATGAGCAGAACTAATCAAAAAAGGCGCAGCTCCTTTCCACATAAGTTTTGCTTAATATAGGATCCTTGATTGCAAGCTTTCTAGGAGCAGGAAAATACTTCCCGTATGTGAATTTAACTCGCCTCGAGCTACCAATGAAAAAGCAAGAGCTAAGACCAAATTCATTTTAGGCAAACCAGTCTTTGTCGACATGTCTATAGATACAATTTAAGGCTGGCCCTAGTTCCCTATGAAAGGAAACAGGCTAATCCAATCCAAACTTTATCCAATATAGTTCTGATTTTGTTTTACAAAAACACCAGTACGATCAGAACTACATGTTCATGTATGCATTGGGACAAATCAAGGACAGGATTAGCCTATCCCTTGTGGCATGAAGCCAGGTGGAAATTATAGCAGGATAAAAGGCACAAAGGAAGCATCTATGGCGACTTCTTCCTCGTGTTCTGAGTATTTTTTTCTCAGGTCCCAGTGAATTTCTTTTTTTTTTTTGTGCTAAATACTGGTAAATTTCTTCTCTTCTGGCAGTGGCTTTTCTGCAAAACCCAAATATTTTCCCCAGGCTATGTGCTCTCCAGAGGCCAAAATAATTTAGAGGGTGAACCAAGCCCATTATTGTTAGAAGGACATGTCAGAAATTGGAGCTGCCAAGGAAAAGAGAAATCTAGACATATTGCCATGTTACTATAGCAACAGAGAGAGAGAGAGAGAGAGAGAGAGAGAGAAGGTGCATGACTTTCCTAGGAAATAGGGACAAGATGTTTTTAAGATTTAACCAAAATGTTTGGGATTATTACCATTCTGGCAGTGAGGAACTAGACCATCTGTTTTCACAAGAAGAACAGTAGATAAATCAATAGTCTGTGCCAGCTTCGGTTCTCCAGAGACTTCTCCCTTTCAGAAATTCTAGGCTTCCTGTCCTTGTAACTATGTCATATTACCCACACTTTTCAGACTATGATACAACTGCGTAATGGATTTTGCTATAAACTGGATACTGGCAAAGCTATTAGTCAATGGGGTAATGAAACTTGGACGAAAAAGCAGGCCAGAGCCTGGGAAAGGGTATTAACTAGACGGTCTCTTCTGCTCCAAACCATGGATGACTGATGGCCAGGATCTAGGGGGCTGAATGTCCGTCAGATTTACAACTTCAGTCCCAATTACACAAAAACAAAGAAGAAAGCTGAAGGGCCTGTTCATGTCCATCAAGGCTAATCTCTGGCAACAATATTACAGTGAGTTATATTTAATCAACATATTTGAGTCTGATTAATTTCTTAGCATAGACAAAACACGTCATAAATTTGATGGATTCCTCCCATGATTCCTTCACAAGAATTGCACCTTCATATCATAATCACGGTTTATATACCTAATCGTTCTCATTCTCTATGTTAGACTCTTTTACATCTAGAAATGTCCAAAAGGAAGGTCATGAAAAAGAGAGAGAGAGAGAGATCAATCTTGGCCTGACACTAAATACATCAGAGAGTTTAAAACTGGCAATGAAGATGATATACAGTATCCCCTGAATTCAATATAAAGCATGGTGAGTTGCGCATGTTAAATTGGGTGCCTGCCCAATTTACACAAGCACCTTAATTGTGTAATGAACCAATCAGAGAGAATAATTTGTTGATAGCAACCAATTATCAGCACTAACGGGCAACAATTGCAATGTACACATGCATCTTTTTAGGTATATTCTAAAAAGAGGGGGCGTGGCCACGGGAAGAGTGTGGGCGTTTCAGGAGCGTTCCTCAAATTTACGTCCGTGATTATAGAATTCGGGGGAATGTGCCTACATTTAGGCATGGGTATTTACAACAGGTTTTCAGTGGCTTAAATGGCTGCACCAAAATGTAGGCACGTTCCACGGCCCTATGTACTATTCTATAAACCATGCCTAACTTTAGGTGCGGTTTATAGAATAGCACTAAGTGCTATTTTTGGACGCACCTATTTTTTAGATGCCATTTACAGAATCTGGCACTATATGCAATAGGGGTAATTCTAAAACAGTGCACCTATGTAGTACCTATTCTATATAGGAAAGTGAACACCTACTTTCCATTGATAGAGTATTAGAATAACTGGGTACATATGTGCATAGATGTGCGCACGGCTGGCATAAGAGCATGCGCCTAAATGCCAGAGATCCACGTGTAATTCATATTCACCAACACAATCAGAGGCCACGGAAACGTGAAAGAAAGATACAGAAATTGTCCCAGTTGTACTGGACTCCACCAGCCAATTAAGAGCACTTTTCAAACCCACTGCCCAAATCACTTTGTCTTGAAGCATCTTTCCTCAAGTTTAAGTTGGCCCTCAAAACGTATTTGTTCCAAGATGTTGTCGGGTGGAAGCCAGGTTGAGGGTGGCAACCACCAAGATGATGGCACTCCTTCCATCCCCCATATGCTGTGCTTGCTCTGTTATTACTCTTTCTACCTGCCTTTCCTCGTCGAGTTTTCTTATCGTCTTCTTCCTTTCCCATCTGTTTTATTGGCGTTCCTTTCCTAATTTCTATTTTTATTTGATATGCGCCCATGAAGAGCAGTCATTAACATTGCTTTTGACTTGTAACCACTCGCCCCCACCTACCCTCCTCTCCTCTTTCCTCTACACATTAATTGATTTGCTTGCTTTATTTTTGTCTATTAGATTGTAAGCTCTTTGAGCAGGGACTGTCTTTCTTCTATGTTTGTGCAACGCTGTGTACGCTTTGTAACGCTATAGAAATGCTAAATAGTAGTAGTAGTAGTAGTATATTAAGCAGGGGTGTAGCCAGACTTCGGTGGCAGTGAGATCCAGAGCCCGAGGTGAGGGGGCACATTTTAGCCCCTCCCCCGGCACCACCGACCCCCCCCTGCCATTGCCAACACCCCCCCGCCATTGCTGACCCCCCCTGCCATTGCTAACCTCCGCCGCCGCTGTCACCACCACCACCTTGACCCCCCCTGCTCATGACCCCTCTTGACCCGCCTTCCAGCCACCAACCCTCCCCTGCCGTCGTCTACCTTTGCTGGCGGGGGACCCCAACCCCCACCAGCTGAGGTCCTCTTCTTCCTTCGTTCTCTTTCTGAGTCTGACATCCTGCACTTACAATGTGCAGGACGTCAGACTCAGAAACAGAACGAAGGAAGAAGAGGACCTCAGCTGGCGGGGGTTGGGGTCCCCCGCCAGCAAAGGTAGGCAACGGCGGGTTGACGGTGGAAGGGGGGGTCGAGAGGGTCATCGGCAGGGGGGTCCAGGGCCAAATCTACGGGGGCCCAGGCCCCCGTGGCCCCACGTAGCTATGCCCCTGATATTAAGTTATAATATACCATAAACCTTAGTGTTCTCTAAATTTATGTGTGTAAGTGTGAGTCCTGCCAACACTCTGCCCAGACTCTGCCTAAGTGTACACTCACCTGTCAAATATGCGCTAATTTACAAAATATCACTTTGGCACATTCTTGGTATTTACATACATATGTGCACATATATGCGTATATATGCCAGTATTCTTTCTAATCATTTATGCACATGATTGGCACATAAATGTTAGCACTTCCTTTATAGAATTACCCCCTATATGCAATAAAAAAAGATCCACCAGTAAAACCAGGGGCAGACTGAGTACTCTGGGCCCCCGCTATGCTGCCGGGCCGCCGCTATGCTGCCGCCCCCCCCCCACCATGCTGATGTTGCCCTGCCCCCCCCCACCATGCTGCTGCTGCCCCCCACCATGCTACTGCCACCACTAGTGCCCCCACCCCTGCCGTGGCTGCCTCCCTCCCACCATGTTGTCGCTGTCCCCCCCTACCTTGAAGGGCCCTGGTGGTCTAGTGGCTGTGGCTTCTTCGGGGGCAGGAAATAAATCCCCTCTATCCTGCCCATCCGCTGCCTCTACTCTGCCCAGTGCGGCACCGTATTTACAAAATGGCTGCCAAGACTTCCCACGGTAGTCTCACCTCTCGCAAGACTATGTCAGGAGTCTTGCCAGCCAATTTGTAAACACAGTGGTGCAACTAGGGAGAATAACGGCAGTGGCCACTAGATCACCAGGGCCTTGTGGGGACTGTAGTGTGTGGCGGCAGGCAACTGGGCAGAACCTCTGGGCCCTCGGGAACTGCCCGGTTGCCTGAATGGTCAATCCGCCCCTGAGTGTTATTAAAATTATTTGATAGAATCACTCAACCTAGCCTCTTATATTGGAGGGAGGTCTTTGGTCTGTCATCAACAGAGAGTTGGTAATACCAAGTCCAACAGACACAAAACACAGGTAGTACTGTAGATGATTGAAATAAAGACTACCTTTTATTTCAATCATCTACAGCTCTACCTGTGGTTTATTCTGTTCTGTTCTATTCTGATGCTTCTATACCGCCTTTAATAAAGTCTTCAAAACAGTTCAGCAAAGATGAATATCCTAGTCAAATATGATAAACACGTTCATTTTGATTCAAACGTCAAAAATAATCCTACGAAATAAACAAGTAAGACTTTTTAAAACTTTACAAAATAAACTATAATTAGAGATTAAGTGTAAAGATATTGGTAAACTGTTCCATATTTTTGGACCCTGGAAAGAAAAAGCGTGTTTCAATTTGATTTCAATTTCATTTTCTTTATAGAAGGAATATCAAGTATCAGATTTTTTTGAACTTCAGATGGTAATAATTGCCCCACCATAACCAAATTCATATCATGAACGCACTTATAAATTTGACAAGCAATTTTAAACTGAAAACACAATTCCACTCTCAACCAAAGTAATTTTCCAAAAGAGGACTAACCGCTAAATTTTCCTAAACCAAAAATCAGTCGATCAGCAGTATTTTGCAAAAGCTGAAGATGATTCAGTTGCTATTTACTAATATTACAATATAATGAATTGCAATAATCAAGTAATGAAATTAAAATGGTCTGTGCAATGAACTCCAAACTGCCCAGAATGGGAGAGAATCCCAACTGCATCAGACACATCCCAATAATGGATACAGAACATTTCCCCTTCCAGTTGACTAAGCACAAAAAAAAAAAAACAATATTTAAATTCTGATGTCTTGTCAGTAACAGAACACAAATTTCCTAAGCTTTCAGACATTTTGAAGCCAATATTAAGTATTGTGGTCAGTGATTTATCTACTGGATATCTTTACTTAGCTAACAGATAAAGATACCCAGTTTACTCTAGGATAGCTGTCTTCAGAAATGAAAGTTAAATGGATAAATTTAGCAGGACAGCATGAATAGTCACTGCTATTCAGCTAAACTGAAGCTGTGCCCTGGTCCAGCTCGTGAAGGGGGGAGGGGAGGTGTAAGGAAGGGAAATATTTAAAACCAAACTCCTGAAGTTACCCAAATAAATGTTTGACTATCAACCTCTTTGTGACATAACAGAAAACCCTTTAAAAACCTGCAGTCGACTCCTAACAAAGCTACCAGATGATAAAACCACTCTCAGGACTCAAATAGTTACAACTCCATCTGTAGAAAGGAAGTAAAGTAGATATTAACATGGGACCCTGGAACACCAATACACCTTCCATTAGAAGATGCAGATTAGAAAACAAAACAAAATGGACTCCAACAAGAAACAACACATCAGCAGAATCCCCCACTTTAGCTAGATGGAAATGACACATCAGCAGAATCTCTACGGACTGTGGTTATGGTGATTTCTGAAGCAGACACAGCTCATTTCAAGTCATTGCTAAGTATATTTCTGCTCAGCACAGACAGATTAAGGTGAAATCCTGCTAGGATGCCATTAGAGAGCAAAGCTTTCTGGGACTCCTTTTCATGCCAGGGTGACTCTGCAACAGAACCCCCATCAGGATCTTCAGCAGGGTGACATGGCAATCAAGTAATAGAATAACATTTCAGCACAGGGAAATAGAGACTTCCCATAGGTCACCCAGGATAGGTCTAATTGTACATATCCATAACATAAGAACATAAATGTTGCCATACTGGGACAGACCAAAGGTCCTTCAAGCCTAGTAACCCATTTTCAAGAACAGCCAACCCAAGTCACAAGTATCTGGCAAGATCATAGAACAGTAAAACAGATTTTATGCTGCTTATCCTAGAAATAAGCAGTGGATTTTTCCCAAGTCCATCTTAATAATGGCTTATAGACTTTTAGGAAATTATCCAAACCTTTTTTAAAGCCTGCTAAGCTAACTGCTTTTATCACAGTCTCTGGCAACGAATTCCAGAGTTTGCTCGTTAAGTGAAGAAATATTTTCTCCGATTTGTTTTATGTATTACTTAGTAGCTTCATTGCATGCTCCCTAGTCCTTGTACATTTAGAAAGAGTAAACAAACGATTCATGTCTACCCGTTCCACTTCACTCATTATTTTATAGACCTCTGTCATATCTCCCCTCAGCCATCTCTTCTCCAAGCTGAAGAGCCCTAGCCACTTTAGCTTTTCCTCGGTCCTGTTAGGACTGCTGTTCGTGCTTCCCCCTAAACAGATCATTTTCCCTGATAGTGGCTGAGTATTGTTACTATGTGGATATTATTTATTATTTGAACAATCTAAATCTCAAAAATAGAGCTGTCCTGGATATCGAAAATAAATAATGACAATAAGTAAATAGCAATTTATGATATCCCAAGGTAATCCTGATGTATGTTTTTTTAAAGTAGGAGGAAAAAACCTCAAATTAAAAGGGAACACTCCGTCGTTAGATCACTAACATAAGGGAGGACCCTTAGATCATCACGGGTAAAAAAAACCTCCTTCTTTTAATCTGGCAACTGCTCAATACTTAAAAATTTTTGACGAACTGCTCAGTGCTTATAAAGAATCATGCACTTATCTTTAAAGATAAATGCATGATTCTTTATAAGCACTGAGCAGTTTGTCAAAATTTTTAACTATTGAGCAGTTGCCAGATTAAAAGAAGGAGGTTTTTTTTACCCGTGATGATCTAAGGGTCCTCCCTTATGTTAGTGATCTAACGACGGAGTGTTCCCTTTTAATTTGAGGTTTTTTCCTCCTACTTTAAAAAAACATACATCAGGATTACCTTGGGATATCATAAATTGCTATTTAATTATTTATTATTTATCATTTCCTTCCACCACAGTGTCAATCTTGGCAGTCTCTCACTATGCACCACAAAGAAAGAAAGAAAGAAAGAAAGAAAGAAAGAAAGAAAGAAAGAAAGAAAGATCAACTTGAAAGTCAGCCTCTTATTATAAAATGTATTATATGCATATTCCAGATGTAAAATCTCAAACAATAGCTTTCTTTGTTAATTCCCGTTCTGCACAACCTTTTCAAGAAGGAACCTTTGCCCTGTCTGTTGCAGAGCTGGCTCATCACTGACATGCTTTTCATGAAGGATCTTCTATATTCTGTACAACATGGACTACATTCATAATGTCAGCAGCAAGGACACAAAATTTGTGTTGTTAAATCAGCATTTTGTATTGTAGCATACTCGTTACCCTTCTCCCTTGTACACACACACACTCCTTCCCTAGCAAGATTTGACCACTGACCTGCTCCCTGAAAATATGAGAAGGGGGCAGAGACTGGCTGGGAGAGTAAGAGGGAGGGAAGAGCAGGAGAGATGAATTGGGCTGAAGGTGAATAAAGGAGAAGAGAGAACAGCAGAGCTGGAGGCGATGTAAAAAGGTGGTGGTACAGACTGGACTAGGGAGGGAGAAGAAAGACCAGGTGTGCTCAGGAGATGGGAAAGATGTAATGAGAGATGATAGGAAACAGAGAAAGAGGCACACAGCGATGAGGCAAGAATAAAAGGAGAGAGAGAAAAATAAAACAATGTATAGATGAAAAACAAAAATACAGAAAGTTTGAAAAGGACAAGGAATGAAGAGACAGGTATAGAGGGAAGAGGCAAGACCCCCCCCCCCCCCTGCAAAAAAATTAAAATAAAAAAGAAGAAACAAAGTGATAGGGATAAATCATACCAACATTTTTTTTTTAAGTTTCAAATTTGGTCAGGATATTTTGCTGGTTCCCCCCCACCCCCTGTATAACACTTGCAGGCTGTCTTAATTTTTATTCAGAGTCAAGTCAGACTCATTGGCTGAGCAGAGTAGCCTAATGCTTGGAGCAGTGGGCTAAGATCCAGGGAAGTCAGTGGTTCAAATCCCACTGCAGCTCCTTGTGAATTGGACAAATCACTTAAGGCCCCATTTAGTAAGCTAAGTAGGCATCTACGCATGCTGACCGCGCACCAAATTGGACTTACTGCCCAGTTACTTTGTGGCCCTTGCGGTAATTTCAATCTTGGTGCGAGTCTGAAAAATAATTTTTATTTTCTAGCGCGCGTAATGGACGCACGCCAAGTGGCATTTGACGTGCGTGGGTCATTACCACCCAGATTCTTTACTGCTAGGTCTATGGCTGGCGCTAAGGTCTCAGACCCAAAATGGACACGCGGCAATTTTGATTTTGCCGAACATCCATATTCGGCAAAAAAAGAGGCCTTTTTTACAGGCGTGCTAAAAAATGGATCGTCACACACCCAAAACCCACGCCTACACTACCGTAAGCCATTTTTCAGTGGACCCCTTAATCCCCCATTACCTCAAATACAAACTTACCCCCCCCCCCCTCCACGTTTTACAAAGCTGCATGGCAATGCCAACACAGCCCATTACCACACTGGCAGCTGCTAGCACGACTTTATAAAAGGGGGGGGGGGGTTAGAATGTAAGCCATCTGGGGTCAGGGAAATAGCTATTGTAACCAATCTAACTCACCTTGAGCTACAACTGAAAAAAACGTGATCCAAAAGTCTGAAAAATTGTGCATGCTAAACCAGTGGCATAGCCAGACCTGAGATTTTGGGTGGGCCCAGAGCTAATATGGGTGGGCACGCACTGTCTATATAAGTATGAGCAGTGTCTCTTGGGATCCTACAAAATAATGCCTTAGAATTCACTTGATGATGGATTTCTAAGTAGTCTGCCCAACAGCTGCCCTGCATCAGTATAACCACATACATACTTAATGGAAAATTGATATTTTTAAATATAATTACATTATCCCACAATCTCTCCACTGCAAAATGCTATACACAAACTTGTGCAAAAACACACTCATATCTTTACTAAACCATAACAGCACTAATTCCAAGGACAGGATGAGCTACAACCTTATGCCTGAAAAGGCAGAACTGTAATTACACTAGGCTCTAAAACACCAATACACTACCTCGTGAAAAAAAGAAAAACAAAAAGGGCTGCGAATACTACATGCTAGCAGAATACTGCACCTTGATCACTTGAAAAACACATGACACAACAGACATGACACAAGGGACTAGAAATCAAAAAATATGAAGGCAAAATACTGAACTGGAAAGTTAACTCAAGAAGTCAGACTCAGCATGCAGCAATACCAGAAAAATTGAAACTTGCACATTTCCAAAAGATGACATATTCAAATTAATAAATTCTGAATAAAATACCTTTTTCTACCTTTGTTGTCTGATCTATTCGCTTTGGTCCCAGTGTCTTCTGTTTTACGCAGTGTCTTCTTTCTATTTGATATTTTTTCACTCACCATGTTCACCATACTCCTGTGTCCTTATGCGTCCTGTCTACCATCTGTAGCCCTGTCCCTATCCTTCCTCGAGTTTCAGTATCTGCCCTCAACGTGTTCCAAACCAGCCCTTAAACTCAGCAGTTTTCCCTCCATCCATATCCAGCATTTCTCCTCACTCCCCTCCATCCATGTGCATCTCCTTCCTTTGTCTTTCCTTACCTCCATCCTTGTCCAACATTTCTCCTCTCTTCCCTGCCCTCCACTCCATCCATGCCCAGCATTTCTCCTCTCTTCCATCCCCTCTATCCATGTGCACCTCCTTCCTGACTTCTCTCCCCTCCCTCCATCCATTCGTCCAGCAACTCTCCATTCTCCCCTGCCCTCTCCTCCAGCCATCCATCTCCAGCAAATTTCCTCTCTCCCCTTTCCGCTCCATCCATTCATGTCCAGCAATTTTCTTCTTTCCCCTGCCCTCCGCTCCATGTCCAGCAACTCTCCATTCTCCCCTGCCCTCTCCTCCAGCCATGCATCTCCAGCAAATTTCCACTCTCCCCTTTCCGCTCCATCCATTCATGTCCAGCAATTTTCTTCTTTCCCCTGCCCTCCGCTCCATGTCCAGCAACTCTCCATTCTCCCCTGCCCTCTCCTCCAGCCATCTATCTCCAGCAAATTTCCTCTCTCCCCTTTCCGCTCCATCCATTCATATCCAGCAATTTTCTTCTTTCCCCTGCCCTCCGCTCCATGTCCGGCAACTCTCCATTCTCCCCTGCCCTCTCCTCCAGCCATCCATCTCCAGCAAATTTCCTCTCCCCTTTTCCCTCCATCCATCCCTGTTGTCCAGCAATTCTCCTCTCTCCCCTGCCCATCCTGTTTCTGTCCATCCCCTTCCCCTTCTATCCAGCGTGTCCCCCCTCCCCCTTGACAGCATCTCCAAGGCAAGCCAACTTCCGTTCCAGTCTACTCCCGAAGTTGCAGCGACGAACGGGGCAGGCAGCGCTGCGGTAGTAAAAGCAGCAAGGAGACTGGTTCGACTCTCCGTCCTTCACTTCCCTCCCTCTGCGTCCCGCCTTCCTCTGACGTCATTTCCTTTCGGGCGGGACGCAGAGGGAGGGAAGTGAAGGACGGAGAGTCGAACCAGTCTCCTTGTTGCTTTTACTACCGCAGCGCTGCCTGCCCGTTCGTCGTTGCGACTTCGGGTAAAAGTCGCCGTTCCAGTCATCGTCGCTTGGGCGGGCCTGAGCCAAGATTGGGTGGGCCTGGGCCCACCCAGGCCCACCCGTAGCTACGCCCCTGTGCTAAACTGTAATAAATATGAGTAGCTTTAAGACCACAGAAAGCCAACTTCCCTCTGAGAATCCCAGATGTAGTTTCAGATCTTCCTGAAAGTTCTACGACTTCAACTCACAATTGCAGGTGAATACATTGGGAATAAGATCTCACATTAGACTAAGGGGTCCTTTTGCTAAGGTGCGCTGAAAATGGCCTGCGGTAGTGTAGGCGCGGGTTTTGGGTGTGCGCAGAATCACTTTTCAGAGCACCTGTAAAAAAAAGGTCTTTTAAAAAGTTTTTGCCAAAAATGGACATGCGGCAAAATCAAAATTGCCGCACGCCCATTTTGGGTCTGAGACCTTAACGCCAGTCATTGACCTAGCGGTAAAGTCTCGGGCGGTAATGACCTATACGTGCCAAATGCCACTTGGCGCGAGTCCGATATGCGTGGCAGAAAATAAAAATGATTTTTCGGCCACACCTATTGGACATGCGCCAAAAATGAAATTACCACAAGAGCCACTTGGTAGCCGTGCAGTAACTCCATTTTGGCGCACGTTGGGAACGCACAGACGCTTATGCGGCTTAGTAAAAGGGCCCCTAAGAGATTCCCAGCTCTAGTTTTAGATCTGTACTGTGTGAACGAGGGATCTACATGCTACCAGCCTTCTGCATGAATGTTTTATTTATTTATTTATTTTCTGCATTTATATCCCACATTTTCCCACCTCTTTGTAGGCTCAATGTGGCTTACAAATACCATAGTGGCGATCGCCATTTCCGGAATAAGAAATACAAAGTAATGTTCCAATTAGAGTATATAGAATGCACAGTAAATTAGAAGAAAATCGGTAATCAGTACATTTCAGGTGTTGAAATCAAGGGTAGTAAAAATCGTTCAATAATGACAATGTGATAAAGTAACCAAAATAAGAATAATTCAATGTTAACTAATTCTGGTACAGTTCTGATGTCATGCTTTCTTGTTTTTTTTTTAAAGAAGGGTCCTTTTGATAAGTCTCTCTGAACAGGTTAGTCTTTAATAGTTTCCGGAAGGCTGCCAGATCATGTGTTGTTTTTATGGCATTCGGCAGTGCATCCCAACGTTGCGTGCAGATGTAGGAGAAACTAGATGCATATATTGATTTAAACTTAAGTCCTCTGCAATTGGGACAACTCTGACACCCATTTGTGGGAACTCAACAAGCAGACTGTGGTGAGAAGAGGCTGAGAAGAAGAAGAGAAGAAACAGAGGCTGTGTCCAGCTATATGGGCAGAGGATCTGAGAGCAGGAACAGAGAAAGGCCTCTGTATTAAACATCAAAGTTGGGAAAAGGACTGCAGGAGCTGATTCCTCTCTCTTAAAAATGGCGATCCAGCCACTACTGCTGACTGCATGTTAATCCCGATTCTGCTCTGGAAGGGTGGGATGTAATAGGGTCAGATTTTGTCACTGCTTCAGATAGGACAGATTCCTTTAACCAGTCAGATAAATGCTTTAACGAATGGGAGCCATACAATATGTGTAAACTTTAACGCTCAGCACTCTACAGCCACATGCATTATGGACCTCAACAGCGACTCTTTTCACATGGACAAACTACCCATGACTCGCCTGCCTCCTCATTGATCCAAATACTTTTATTTAATGTGCTTATGTTCTTATTTCTTTTAATAATATTTTCAATTAAATCAGATTGTTTATAGATCCGCTGCCTACATGGACCATGTTTTGCTAGCCATTAAGCCTGAGCTTCGATAGGCTTGGATAGGAATGATGACACCTAATGAACATTTTAGGAGTGTGTTGAAAACTTGGTCTTTCAGAATTTTACTTGTTAGACTATAGTGCTTATTTTAGAATTTGAGATGTTCCAACCTGGATGTCTAAATTCAGATTTGAACGGCCTTTCTAAACTGCCTCTCCACATATTCTGGAGTGAATGTATTTGATACTGCCTATTATTTTCATTGTTAAATTTTTAACTGGAATGCACCTTGAGCTTTACAGGGTTAAACAGAATACAAATGTTGAAATTAAATTAAAGGAGTCAAACACAGCGAGGGCGACAAATGATTGAACAGCAGACAATGTCCGATATATTGTAGCTTTACTGCAATCATCCCAAACTCAACACGAGTCGTGTTGTGGCCAAAAAAGACCTACTTCAGGAGTCTTCTATCGGATGTGTGGAACTCTTGGATAGCCTCTACAAATTAAACACGATGTCTAATACCTTGCTGCTTAGACCTCATACAAAGATTGTGAGTACTAGAACTTTCCGCAATGTAAACTGGAAAAGAATGTCTAGCTTAAAACATATTAAATCAGTTTGCATGCATTATATTTTTAAGATGCATTAAACAACTGAATGTGCACTACAGACGGCACATCTCTAATCCCATGCCACCTCACCTTCCTTTGAGCCACTGCTGCCCGATGCTGCTGCTGCTCCTGCAGAGGTTCGGCCCACGGGGCTGGAGTGCTTGGCACCCCGGCCAGGAATTTTTAGCCCACTTGGTTTTAGCATGCTTGCGACTCTCTACACTTGGATGACTAACTGCCCCAGTCTGGGAAGTCAGCCTGTCAGGCCTCTGGATGACGTGCTGTTTCTTCCATCGTTGCTGACCTGCGAGAAAGAGAACAGGAGGAGTCAGGAGAAACTGGACACTGGACAACAAACAGAGCAGATCCGGACAAACAATACTAAAAAGGGTTTATTTCCCACTGCTATGGTTCTCAATCCAGTCCTCAGAATGCAACCAGCCAACTGAGTTTTCAGGCTATCCTATATTTGCAGGCACAGCCTCCATTCTATGCAAATCTGTCTCATGCAAGCTCACTGTAAATATTCTGAAAACCTGACTGGTTGACTGTGTCTCATGAACTGGATTGGGGACCACTGTCCCACTGTGCATAACATTTCCATAGGGCTCAGAACTGGCAAAAGGAGACCATCACGTTAAGTCCATGTCATTGTGAAACTGAAATTTAGATGCCTGATTTTCTGATTCCTGCAATGGTCCCCACAGGTCCATTTCTTCTACAGTTCATAAACCAGTTGTATGTGATGTTCATTAAGGGGCCCTTTTACTAAGTGAATCTCCATATATGAAAGGATGACCCCTGGTGGTACTACCATGAGACGTCTGTTAGGGGTCATCGGCACCATTTTGGATATGGGCACCACTGACCTAAGCAGCAGTGGAGGAAGGTCCCTGCCCCTTGGGACCATTCAACCATCAATGATGACTGTAAGTCCTGGGAGAAGGTCGGGGGTGGGGGAAGGGTAGGGCTCTAGCAAGGGGAGAGGTGTTAAGGTCCAAGAACCTTGGCGTTGATTGGGAGTCGAGATTAGCATGGGGGGGGTGGGGTTTAGGGAGTGTTGAGGTCTGTGTTAAGCGGTCTGCATGTGCCATGGGGTGCTGGGATTGTGTCAAGGGGGTGTGGGTACCATGTTGGGATGTGGGAGGTCAGGTCTGAGTCAGGGGGAGCAGGTGCTGCATTGGGTAGCTCAGATCTGCATCAAGGGATGCGGATGCCTAATGGTGGGGGGGAAGAGGGGAGTTTAGCACCTGGGCTCCCTTACATGCCCAGGCTGATAGCATGGAGGTCCCACACTATTGGCCCAAGCATGTAACGTAATGCCCCTGTGCTAATTGTGCCCTGTGCAGTAAATGCAGGACAGATGCAGGGCACGCTTCCTGCATTTACCACACCAATTTTGCAATTTCTGCATATTAATGTTTGCATTAAACATGCAGTCGGTGCAATTTAGTAAAAGGGCCCCTAAGTTACAGAATTTCTGATTTTGAATGAATAATGTTTGCACAAGCCCAGACATTACTTCACTGGCTTTGAATTACCATCAAATTGCAGAAGTGAGTGTCTCAATAGGATTATCCATCTCCCTTTTACTTCAAGTAAGAGAAGGGCAATTACATCTAACTAGTTAAACACCTCAAGGACATAAGCCACTGCGTCTTGCAGGGAACACTTTTGCTCTTTGCTTAATATTTCAGAGCCAGTCTAATTTCTTACGTGCACCCAGTCTTGGTAATGTCCAAGTGCATACAAGGCATTTGAGTTGTGATTTCCCCTAAAAATAAAAGTAGGCCAGTCTAGACAGCAGCTTTGCTACAGTGCTGTGCATTGCTGTAGGGAGGACCAGGTTTTGATTTCTACTAGATCAGGTCTTCTCTTCCCCAGACTAGACCAGCTGGAGCAGCGGATGCTACAGAGGCAACATTCACAATTCCTGGGGGTAAGGAAGGCATCCTAGTTATTAGATAACAGCGACATCTAGTGGCTGGAGTCAGTGCCCCTTAACGCAGATTTTCTGAGGTATCCCTGGTGCATGGGACCTGGTTGAAGGCACTACTGCAATGTTTGGGCTAGCAGAATTGTTTCTAGGCTTATATAACAGGTGAAAATCCTGGTTGCAAATGAAAGTTCATGGTGCCATAGCCCAACAGACACAGGTCCCAACTGAACTGGAAGCCCAGAGGAGAAGGAGGAAACTGCTTGGTCAATTATAGAGAAAGCAGGAACTACATCTCCATGCATGCAATGGGGCCAAATCAGGGCTGCTTCTGCTTCTCCAGCTTGACCTAGATGAGGTGGCATGGAAATCCTACATGAGCCTCACCAGAGTTGGAAGTGCCACTGTTTTTCATGTTGCAAAAGTAGAATTCAGGCAATCCCAGGGCCCTAGGCACACAAGCACATTGGCCCCCCCCCCCCCCCCCCCATCAGATCAAATGGGTTTTCCAGCTCCAAAAATGGAGACTGGCATGGTTCTAACTGCAGAGGAAAGCCAACAGAGGAGGCAGCAGCACAGAAGTGCTGCTCACTTACTCCACCTGCTGACTGGAGGACTATATACAAGGGGCATGGAAAATGGGCAGAACTCTGAAGGTTACAATGGCTCTGCCCCCCCCCCCCCCCCCCCCCCCGGAAGCCACTGAATTAGTATATCTGATATCTAAATACTTGGGCACTAGGCACATGCCTCATTTGCCTATGCTATAGTCTTGCCCTCAGTAACTCCTGTGAGGTATGTGATCTCTGTGGCTGCAGAAGATACCGTAGGTAAGGGAGACCTTGCTGTTTTCAAACCCTAATGCTTTGTGTTCTTTTAACAATTAACTTTTTGTGGGACATAAGAATTGTCCAGCTAAAAGCTACGCAGTCTGCAAGATGAATTAGGGAAAGTGATGATTTGTCTCTTAAATCTTAAATTAATCATATGCTATGACGGTGGTGTAAATCTCGGTGGGGGAGGGGAAGCCATTTTACTTTGTAAAATTTAATATACTGCCTTTCACATAAAAATGATATATCAAGTCAGTTTAGAAGAACATAAAATGACAAAAAAACTAAACTAAGACACCACAGGACACAAGAGGGAAGAGATGTAAAACAGCACAGCAATCTTTAACCAGTGAACAAAGAAAATGATAACAAACGGAAGCAAAGCAAGGATTAAAACAAGAAAACCACTCAGCTCCCAAGAGTGCTTCTCCCAGCAATGATCAACTAGTCCATTAACAATCAGAACATTGCCTAAACAACCACGCTTCGATTTTTTTTTTTTTTTTTTAAATCTGAAAACTGATTTCTTAGCCTCAGGTCTAACGGCAAAGAATTCCAGAGAGATGGCGCTACTGTGCTACAAGAGGCACTGCTTGAAGAATAATGCCAAGATATTAGGCAAAAAGGAACAACTCAAAAATTAGACTGTGACGATCGAAGTTGTCTAACTGGTTTTATAAGGAATTAACACTGAATGAGGGTACAACGGTCTGCCTAAAGTTATTGTCTGATGCGACAAAAGCAAAACGTTATACTTAATGCGAGCAGTAACACGTAGCAGATGCTGTTCTCTAAGCAATGGAGTCACACAGGGACCCTTTTACAGAGTGGCGGGCATACCACTTGCTCTTCTGGGACTACCGCTGGTCCAACGCGGCCGCTGGCGGTAGCCCCTCCCAGCACACGCCACTTCCAGGGGAAAAAGAACCCCCCCCCGGAAATGGCTTGCGTGGCGATAACCCGGCGGTAATCGGGCATCACCGTGCACTGCCTGGTTACCGTTGGGTTAGCGCGGGAGCCCTTATCGCCACCTCAATGGGTGGCGGTAAGGGCTCCCCGCCGCATGGTCACGCGGTAAGAGTTCTCTCACCACGTGACCATTTTTTTTGGGGGGGGGGCTGCAGAAAAAAGGGCCCTGGTGTGCGGGAAAAATGGCTCCCGCCAATACCGCAGGGCCCTTGTTCCCGCAGCTTAGTAAAGGACCCCACAATCTTTTACCTTAGCATTATATAATAGTCTTATAGGGCTAGATTCTATATATCACTCCTAAAAAATTGGCACCAAAAAAAAATATGCCTAGGCGTAGTCAATAAAGTACACCTAAATGTAGGTGCAGTTTATAGAAGATGCCTAGTGCCCATCCATGTGACTAAATGTAGTCGCGGGCAGTTATGGCAAGTAAAGCTTGGTGTAAATGCACACGCCTAAATTCAATTAGCCACAGACAGGGTTTATTCTATAACAGCGCACACAACCTGCCCATTCCATGCCAGGGGCATAGCTACGTGGGGCCACGGGGGCATGTGCCCCCGTATATTTGGCCCTGGCCCCCCCCCCCGCCGCCGCCGACCCTCTCGACCCCCCCTGCCAACCCTCCCCCACCACCATTGGGTACCTTTGCTGGCGGGGGTCCCCAACCCCTACCAACCAAAGTCCTCTTCTGCGGTGCGGCCGCGTTGCTGATCTAAAAGCAAGGCTTCTTTTCTGTGAGTCTGACGTCCTCCACGTACAATGTACAGGATGTCAGACTCACAGAAACAGAAGCCTTGCTTGCAGATCAGCAACGCGGCCGTGCCGGAGAAGAGAGCTTCGGATGGCAGGGGTCTCCAACCCCCGCCAGTAAAGGTACCCGACGGTGGGAAGGGGGGATCGAAAGGGTTGATGCTGGGGGGGGTCAAAGGTGGTGGCAGCAGCGGTGGCGGTGGCAGGGGGGGGGGGTCAAAAATGGCAGGGGGGTTGGCGGTGCCGGGGGGTAAAATGTGCCCCCTAACCTCGGGCACTGGACCCCCCTCCTGCCGAAGTCTGGCTACGCCCCTGTTCCATCCCATGGCCACACCCGTTTACCAATTATGCACCTTAGAATTTACAAGCAGTAAATTTACAGAATACACTTAAACAGTTGAGCGTGTAAATTCTAATTAATGCCAGTTAGTGACAATAATTGCTTGCTAATTGGCAATTATTGGCACTGATTGGCTTGTTAGTTAATTAAGTTGTGTGCGCAATTCCAGAATATGATGGGATTCACGCACACAAGTTAATTTGCACTATACAGAATCCGAGGGAAGTAAGTAAAACATTGTTAGTTAACAATATGGTTGGATTGCTGGCTTTTTGGTTTAATCCTGTATTAAACAATGAAATTGACTATGCTGTAGCCATAATAAACCTTCTTGGGCAGACTAGGTAGACCGCGCAGATCTTTATCTGCCATCATTAAGTAGGTTGCTATGAAAATTCTTTGAATATCAGTCACGTGCTGGATATTGCTCAGTATAATCAGTACAAACTGTGTTACTACCTACTCAGAAGTCAATTCCATTCCAGAGTCAATCATTTTATACTCAGGAGGTTACCAGGGCTGAATGGCTCCAGTCTAATTGCTGGGGGCACATTGATGCATTCAGCAGTGCTCTGTCCCGGAAAGCACATGGGAATCAGTTCAACATGAAGGATCACTGTGACTTCTAGGCTGAGAAGCAGATTAGGTATTTTCATTCCATTAGCAAGCACAGACTGGCCTATGATGGGTAGCAATGACTGACAAAACACCAAAAGAAACATCACTGTGATTGGGCAGAACATAAAGCCATAGTGTCTGTCACACATGAACTTTATTCTACCACTGCATCACTTTGTATTTGTTCTTACTGAAACTGGCGATCGCCTTTACGGTACCATGTAAGTCACATTGAGCCTGCAAATAAGTGGGAAAATGTGGGATACAAATGTAACAACAATATATAAGTGCCTGAAATTGTATGCAATGTGCAGGGAATAAAAATATTTTAGAGGAGAAGAAAGACCTCAGAAAGGTGACAAAGAGCAAGACTGCTGGAATTTCTCAAAGAGAGTCACCGTGCTTTCTTCAATCATTGGTCTTGACACCCACCTCCTCCATTTGTGTAAAAATGTGTTTTTCTGTTTTGTTTTTTTTACCTAAAAAGGTTTTTTTTTAATATAAGGGATATGCTCAATCCAGTGTGCATGTCTCTACAATTTTGGCATGCACAGTGGATTGAGCATATCCCTTATATTAAAAAAAACCTTTTTAGGTAAAAAACAAATAAAATAAAATAAAAACACATTTTTACACAAATGGAGGAGGTGGGTGTTAAGACCAATGATTGAAGAAAGCACGGTGACTCTCTTTGAGAAATTTCAACAGTCTTGCTGTTTGTCACCTTT
Organism: Microcaecilia unicolor; assembly: GCF_901765095.1. Classification (NCBI taxonomy): domain Eukaryota; kingdom Metazoa; phylum Chordata; class Amphibia; order Gymnophiona; family Siphonopidae; genus Microcaecilia; species Microcaecilia unicolor. The sequence continues at coordinate 37,564,660 of NC_044043.1, forward strand.
CTGAGGTCTTTCTCCTCCTCTAAAATAATTTTATTCCCTGCACATTGCATACAATTTCAGTCACTTATATATCGTTGTATTTCACAAGTTAAAGTGAATCCCCCCCCCCCCCTTTTTGTGTTATTACCTGGATACAAATGTAACAAATAAATAAAAAAAAATTAAAAATTAAATAAATAAATAGTGGGTCAGACCAATGGTCCATCTAGCCCAGTATCCTGCTTCCAGCAGTGGCCAATCCAAGTCACAAGTACCTGGCAGAAACCCAATTAGTCCAGACCCAGCAATTATTTTGTTTCACTTTAATGTTAGTTATGTATGATCCCAATCAGCAAGGGCCGACCTCAGCAGTGACTCTTTGCATATGAGCATGCAAGCTCATAACGGGTCTGGATGTGTTTTAAGCAAGTTCTCTTGCAAACATTTAAGTAGTGATCTTTTAATTTGAGAAATCCAATTAGTAGCACCATTCCATGCTACCAGTCCCAGGGCAAGCAGTGGCTTCCCCCATGTCCATCTCAATAACAGACTATGGACTTTTCCTCCAGGAACTTGTCCAAACCTTTTTTAAGCCCAGATACGCTAACCACTGTTACCACATCCTCTAACCACCGTTACCACATCTTCCGGCAGTGAGTTCCAGAGCTTAACTATTCTTTGAATGAAAAATATCTCCTCCTGTTTGCTTTAAAAGTATTTCCATGCAATTTAATTGAGTGTCTCCTGGTCTTTGTACTTTTGGAATGAGTAAAAAATTGATTTACCTCCACCTGCTTCACACCACTCAGGATTTTGTAGACTTCAATTATATCCCCCCTCAGCTGTCTCTTTTCAAGGCTGATGAGCCCTAACCTCTTTAGCCTTTCCTCATATGAGAGGAGTTCCATCCACTTTATCATTTTGGTCACTCTTCTTTGAACCTTTTCTAATTCCACTTAGCGGCGTACCAAGGCCGGGGCGGTGGGGGCGGTCTGGCCCGGGTGCACACCGCTGGAGAGGTGCAGAGAGCAGCCGCGCACCTGTCAGCTCCGCTGGTTCCCTGCTCCCTCTGCCCCGGAACAGGTTACTTCCTGTTCTGGAGCAGAGGGAGCAGGGAGCCAGCGGAGCCAAGAGCCGCACAGCTGCTCCCAGCAGCTAAGAATGCACCCGGGGGGGGGGGGGGGGGGGGGGGGGGGGGGGGGGGGGGGGTGTCATGCTGCACCCGGGAGGGGGGTGCGCATCGGCGATCCGCCCCGGGTGGCAGCCGACCTAGGATCATCAATGATTCCACTATATCTTTTTTAAGATATGGTGACCAGAATTGAACACAATACTCAAGATCAAGTCTCTCCATGCCAACTTGGCAAAAATAAAACTAGCAAAAGTGAACTGGGCAGGCAGAAACGATCTCTTTGTCAGGGCCAGTACAAGAGTATCAGGTGCCCTAGGCCAAATTTTAGCCTTACACCCCACTCCACTTAGCTTTCATGTCCCATATCTGAATCCCTTCCAAAGACATCATGCTTTCAAATATTTTATTTTTATTTGCATGCTTTTAAATATTACTTAGATAAATTGGCTATTTGAAAATTGCCCAGCTTTCATGCAGGTGAAAGTGTGCATTTTTTTAAACAATTGCTAAGCTTCTCTCTATCAGAAAGATTCCACTAAGTCTCACTGTCAGAATGCAACAACACCATGAAACACTTATCTCGGATTCTATATATGTTGCCAAACTTTGGGTGCTCAAATTTAGATGTGGTTCTTTGACTTTGTGTGGCTGTCAGGATCTACTGATTTGCTCTGCCTACAGTTGCTCTAGGCAACTGCCTGATGTTGTCTAATGGTTGGCCGGCCTTACCCTATGTAAGGCCTGTCACGATTGTGACTGTATTCCACACCTACACTCACTTTGCCTCCGAGTGACCAGGCCCTATGGCTGCTGTGGACTGTCTTCTTCCTGTTTTCCAGACATGTTCCAGAGTTCATTCCAGTCCTGATATTCCAGCACTCCAGACTTGCCCTGGTGTTTCTGCTGTCAAGCCTCACCTGTGACCTCATCTGTAATTGCCTTTATTAAGCACCTGGGAACTTTCAGACTTGCCTTTGCAACAGAGGTCTTCAGATTAGTTTTCGTCTGTGAGTGCTTGTTGCAGTTCCAGCCCTGCTAGTTCTTGTCTTGTTGTCTTCAGTTTCAGTTCCCTTCCTGCTTGTGTCTGCCCTGTTTGTCTTCAGTTTCAGTTCCCTCCCTGCTTGTTGTGTCTGCTCTGGTTGTCTTTAGTTTCAGTTCCCATCCTGCTTGTGGCTGCCCTGTTTGCTTTCAGCTTTCATTCCTGCCTAGCCTGTTCCAGTATCTTGAATCCTGTTCCAGCCAAGCCAAGTCCGTTCCAGCATCTGGTTCCAACCAAGCCAAGTCCGTTCCAGCTTCCGGTTCCAACCAAGCCAAGTCCGTTCCAGCATCCGGTACCAGCCAAGCCAAGTCCGTTCCAGCTTCCAGTTCCAACCAAGCCAAGTCCATTCCAGCATCCGGTACCAGCCAAGCCAAGTCCGTTCCAGCATCTGGTTCCAGCCAAGCCAAGCCAAGTCCGTTCCTGCATCAACTTCAAGCCGAGCCAAGCCAAGTCCGTTCCAGCATCCAGTTCCAGCCAAGCCAAGTCCATTCCTGTGTCCAGGTCCAGCCAAGTCAAGTCCATTCCAGAATTCTGTCCAGCCAACCCTGTTTGAGAGTCCTGAATCTTGTACCAGCCTCTCTGTGTTTAGTCTCATTTCCTGTTGGGTGGCTTACCTGCTGCTGCCAGTCCCCGGCAGCGGCCCAAGGGCTCACTACTCTGGATCATTCCTCACAGTTGTGACAGATTGCAAAGGCCATGAGCTCGGCAGAACCATCCACTTTGCAGAGGCTTCAGGAGAACTCTCTTCAGCTTTCACATCATTATGACCTCATCCAAGGTTTGACCGCATGCATAGACCAGCGACAGAAATTTATGGAGGCATTCCAGGCCCGCTACCTGAACCCAGCAGTTTCTCAAGCTTCGGTTCCTCTGACTTTGGACCCAATACCGGCCATAGCTCCTGTAATGTCAGGTATCCATCTTAAGGCACCACCGAGATATGATGGTAATCCCAAAGACTGTAGAGGTTTTCTCAACCAGCGTCAAATAATTTTTGAGCTTTAGTCCCGAGACTTTCCTTCCGATAGAACCCGGGTAGCTTATATTATTTCTCTGCTGCCCGGTCAAACTTTAGCATGGGTCTCTCCTCTCTGGGAAAGGAATGACCTGGCGCTTCATGATCGCCACAGTTTTCTGGAACAGTTTAAACGAGTCTTTGAAGAGCCTGGAAAGGTTACATCTGCAGCTTCTGAGATTAAAGCAGGGAATGCAGACCCTGGGCGATTATGCCATTAGGTTCCGCACTCTGGCTTCTGAACTGGCTTGGAACAATGAGAGTCTGGTTGCGACCTTCTGGCAGGGGTGGCAACCCAAATTAAGGATGAGTTGGCCGGACGTGAGTTTCTGACCAGACTAGATGACCTGATTGGGCTCTGTAATATGATAGATATTTGATTTCAGGAGCATAGCTGAATATGGCGCTCCTCAGAAAAGATAGGCATTAAGAGACCAAGTTATCGGTATACGTCACAGGATCCTAGTCCTAGGGAGGCCTCTCCCCTGGAACCTGTAGAGCCCATGCAATTGGGTCATACTCCACTCTCGATGCAAGAGAAGCAGAGGCGTCAGACCCTCAACCTATGTCTATATTGCGGTGATACGGGACACTATGCAGGCAGGTGCCCAAATAAACCGGGGTCCTTGGATCAGGGTCTGACCACAGGCACCATAGTAGGCTTATCTTCTGGTTTACTTCGTACTCAATTTTTAATTCCAGCAGTGCTTGATCTAGGTCAAAGAAAGGAGCATACTAAAGTCTTTCTGGATTCTGGGGCTGATGGAAACTTTATAGACGAATCCTTAGTCCATCAATTTAACATTTCTACACAAGAGTTACCTAAGACCATTCCGCTCTTTTCAGTTTATGGGCGCATTCAAGGATATATAAGCACACAAGATTCCAGTGCACTTGTGTATTGGCGACCACAAGGAAGACATCACCCTATATGTCCTCCAGACATCATACTGGGTCTACCTTGGCTACACAGACACAATCCGACCCTAGACTGGGGAAAAGGTGAGTTCACGAACTAGAGCAATTCTTGCAGAGAACTTTATCTCGCCCCCACTGCTTGCAGTATGGTCGGCGAACAGCAGGACCTAGATTCTGACGCTTGGACTGATATTAGTGACTCACAGTCTCAGGACTCTGATGCCTCTGCGGTTGTTCTGGCCACCGCTTGTGTTTCACTCCAGACCAGACAGCTTCAGGTTGAAACCTGCACTACATCCAAGATTAAGCTTCCCTCCAACGGAGGTTCTAAGAAGACTCCTCAAAACTTATTATCTCATACCATGTCTGAAAAACAGGACCCGGGTTATAGGGTTCAGGACATTCCTGTTATCAGGGAGCTTATGGTCTCAAGGACAGGCCACGGCCGTCCGTGGCTTGTAGTACTGCTCTAGCGCTGTGTGCAAGATCCAGCTCTGTTGACAAAATCCAGCCTTGTCTTCCACCTATAGACTTGCTACCAACTTCCAGTTCTGGGGTTCCTGTTCATTCACCTAAACTCACCAGCAGGTTCCACCAAAGATATCCCTGGAAGCCCAAACCTCCTGTGGGGACCAGTTGTGACAAGGCCAGTGAATGTCTGCAGATACAAAGACTTTCAAGGTGTCTTCCTCTCAGTGGCATTCCTAGCCTGGCTGACACCCGGGGCGGATCGCCAATGCGCCCCCCCTGGGTGCAGCGCGGCCCCCCCGGCAAAACTACAACCTCCCCCGTGTGTAGCGCGGCACACCCCCCCTGGCGAAACTACACCCCCCCCGGGTGCAGCGCAACCCCCCCGGATGCATTTTTACCTGCTGGGGGGGGGGGTGCCGCGCGCCTGTTAGCTCCGAGTCCGCTCGTTCCCTCCCTGCTGCTCCCTCTGCCCCGGAACAGGAAGTAACCTGTTCCGCACAGAGGGAACAGCAGGGAGGGAACGAGCGGACTCGGCGCCAACAGGCGCGCAGTACCCCCCCAGCGGCGTGCACCCGGGGCGGACCACCCCCACCGCCCCCCCCCCTGGTATGCCACTGCTTCCTCTGTCAAGTTTTCTCACACAGGGTAAGACAGAAGGGTTTAGACAGTGAATTTGGATTTGGGCTTTAGATTTATTATAGAGTTTGTTTTTTTTTATTAAGTTGTGTTAAACAGCTAGTGAGGGTTCTACTGCACAACAAATGTTAGCAGAGATGCCAAGTTACCCAGTCCTAGGCTGGAAATTTTGGGACAGTCCTGGATTTCTGACCACCCTATCCTGGTGCATTATGGGAGCTGCAGCACTGATTTCAATGGGCAAGATCAGACACTACAAATCCCATACTGCTTTGGGATGCAAGTTCAAAACCAAGACTCGCCAAAAAGTCTCCAGCTTGGAACTGGGTAACTCGACATCTCTGTGTTAGTGCCGACATTTACCGTGCATTAAGGCATGCCATGTGGTAAAAATGCTGTGCTAACTTCTTAGCCTAGTGGTTAGTGCAGCAGACTTTGATCCTGGGGAACTGGGTTTGAGTCCCACTGCAGCTCCTTGTGACTCTGGGCAAGTCACTTAACCCTCCATTGCCCCAGCTATAACTAAGAACCTGTACAGAATGTGTAAACCACTTTGAATGTAGTTGCATAAACCACAGAAAGGCAGTATATCAAGTCCCATTTCCCCTTTCCCTTAATGTAGCAATTGGCATGTCTGGGGTGGAGCAGGGAGTGGTCTCTCCTGACAGCTAGTATGTGGGTTAATGCTGCATGCTAGCTGTCCCAACTGATAGCGTGGTTGTAATTACTGCCAGGTAACATGGAAGAAAAATAAATAAATAATGTCTAGAAGGCTAGACCTCGACAATCAAACCCCACCCCCTGACAACTTAGCTCTATCCCTGAAAGGCAAACTCTGCCCTCTTAGTCCTCAACCATGCTTTACCCCCTCCTGAACCCCACCAGGACTCGACTGGGGGTCCTTCAAAGCTTGGCTAGTGGTGCTGGGCAGCAGTGGACCTCTACACTGCCTCCTGGATGAGCACCATGTCTTAAAATTGCTCCCTGGCAGAACTAGGGAGACTATCGCTTAGGGGCAGATGCGCCATTTTGAAGGACAGTGCTGACTTGGGTGGCAGCAGAGAGAGACTGCTGCCACCCAGCACCATGGCCAGGCTTTGGATGACCCCTAGGAGAGTCCTGTTGAGGGTTGGTGGGGTGGAGGAGGGTGAGGACCAGGGGTAGAGATTGCCTTTTGGGGACAGGGCTGAGTTGTCGGGGGGAGGGGGGAGAGGTTTGATTGTCGGGGTATGAGTCTGGAGAGAGAGACTGATGTGAGGGGGAATTGGACATGTGATGGTGGAGTGGAAGGAGATCAAATACGAAGGTGATTGTTGCTGACACAGTGGGGGATGTTGTGGAGGTGCACTGCTATGGGAATGGCCTTCCAGACATTATTTTAATGCTGTTTGAAAACTGACAACCTTCCATGCCAGTAAAAGAATGGGCTGATGAGTCTTTGATTTTGTGTGGCTGTCAGGACCTGTTGTTTGCTTTGATAGCAGCTGCTTTTACCACCTACAGAAGCTGTGCCCCCCCCCCCCCCCCCCCCGGCAACTACCTAGCCTGCCAGATCATTCAGCTGGCCCTGAATGAAGGGTAAAGTAACTTTCTGAAGGTCACAAGAAGTGCCAATTGGAAGAAATGGGATTATCTGTACAGAAGGCGACACGTAAATAGATTGTCCCTTTAAAAAGAGTTTTGCGTGTCGACTAATAATTTGTATGATGTGAAAGCTCTTCTCGTGTTGCTATACAACACGAGTCTTCCTCATGATGCTCTTAGTGGTTCCAAATAAGTCCTCAAGGCTCCCAAATCAGTTTGACTATGAGGATAATGTAATTCAGGGACAGTGGTTGGAGGAGACAAACAAATCAAGCTCTGGTCCTACCCCCATGCTGTCGAGCTGATGTTGGGCAAAACAGCGGAAGGACCATAGCCCTAGTGGCCAACCCCATTCCTCTGCTGTTGACATAATCACAATGATTACACATGAGATAACATTTGCACTTGGAGTTGTTACCTTAGATAGGTCAACCCAAAGATGCTGTTCCAGGCCTGCTTTTAGCCCTATTGCATGCATTAAAGAAAGGAATGGATGAACATGTTATATATTAGCTACCGTTTGTCTACTGAATCATAAGTACATAAGTACATAAGTAGTGCCATACTGGGAAAGACCAAAGGTCCATCTAGCCCAGCATCCTGTCACCGACAGTGGCCAATCCAGGTCAAGGGCACCTGGCACGCTCCCCAAACGTAAAAACATTCCAGACAAGTTGTACCTAAAAATGAGGAATTTTTCCAGTCCATTTAATAGCGGTCTATGGACTTGTCCTTTAGGAATCTATCTAACCCCTTTTTAAACTCCGTCAAGCTAACCGCCCGTACCACGTTCTCCGGCAATGAATTCCAGAGTCTAATTACACGTTGGGTGAAGAAAAATTTTCTCCGATTCGTTTTAAATTTACCACACTGTAGCTTCAACTCATGCCCTCTAGTCCTAGTATTTTTGGATAGCGTGAACAGTCGCTTCACATCCACCCGATCCATTCCACTCATTATTTTATACACTTCTATCATATCTCCCCTCAGCCGTCTCTTCTCCAAGCTGAAAAGCCCTAGCCTTCTCAGCCTCTCTTCATAGGAAAGTCGTCCCATCCCCACTATCATTTTCGTCGCCCTTCGCTGTACCTTTTCCAATTCTACTATATCTTTTTTGAGATACGGAGACCAGTACTGAACACAATACTCCAGGTGCGGTCGCACCATGGAGCGATACAACGGCATTATAACATCCGCACACCTGGACTCCATACCCTTCTTAATAACACCCAACATTCTATTCGCTTTCCTAGCCGCAGCAGCACACTGAGCAGAAGGTTTCAGCGTATCATCGACGACGACACCCAGATCCCTTTCTTGATCCGTAACTCCTAACGCGGAACCTTGCAAGACGTAGCTATAATTCGGGTTCCTCTTACCCACATGCATCACTTTGCACTTGTCAACATTGAACTTCATCTGCCACTTGCACGCCCATTCTCCCAGTCTCGCAAGGTCCTCCTGTAATCGTTCACATTCCTCCTGCGACTTGACGACCCTGAATAATTTTGTGTCATCGGCGAATTTAATTACCTCACTAGTTATTCCCATCTCTAGGTCATTTATAAATACATTAAAAAGCAACGGACCCAGCACAGACCCCTGCGGGACCCCACTAACTACCCTCCTCCACTGAGAATACTGGCCACGCAATCCTACTCTCTGCTTCCTATCTTTCAACCAGTTCTTAATCCATAATAATACCCTACCTCCGATTCCATGACTCTGCAATTTCTTCAGGAGTCTTTCGTGCGGCACTTTGTCAAACGCCTTCTGAAAATCCAGATATACAATATCAACCGGCTCCCCATTGTCCACATGTTTGCTTACCCCCTCAAAAAAATGCATTAGATTGGTGAGGCAAGACTTCCCTTCACTAAATCAAGGTATATGATAATTGTTCCCGTCCCAGAATTGTGGATGGGTTGGATATATGTTTTTTAAATAAGAAAAAAAGGAAATGGAATTGTAGTTCAGTGACTCTGGGACTGCATCTCTTTGTATGCAACAGGGCAAAAGCAAGCATGGATCAGCATGGTTGGGCTGACAGGGGATAGAACAGCCCTACTTAGTGATCAGCCTGACCACTAGACCTGAGCTGACAGCCTTATACTTACACAGCAAAAGCACTGCAGGAAAACATCCTTCGCCTTCTCTCCTGGCTTTCTGAATACAAATGTTTCCAAGAATAAATAAGCTTTACCCTCAGCATGGGAAGTTAGAGTCCACAGGGAACACTGAAAAACCACAATCTAAAAATACTATAGTTTAAGATTAGCTGCTGTAGAAGGGGTTGGAAAGCTCAATGATCCGGTTACAGAGGAAGGATGTAACACTTTATTTCTGTATGACCTCCTGGGTGGTAGCTAGGCTCAAACCAGATTAGCACGAGTGCTATGCAGACCTCACATTAGAACACGTCCATAGTAGGGTGTCACAAGCCCAAGGTCTATCACAGGTAAAGTTGCCACCTCACCAAAGGTCAACGCTAATTTTATCCCGGTTTTGCCTATTACATACATCTATTCGTAGTTTTGATTTTCTCAAGACAACCAATGAGAAAAATCTAAATTACAAGTTCATGCATGCAGTACAGGACTAGGGCCCAGATGCACTAAACTTTAACGACCCTTTAACGAAGAATTTTCAAACCATGGCATGCATTAAAGGCCATTTTCTGACGACGGTAGCAGAAAACAAAAACGGAATGCAGATGAGCAAATTGTGTAGAAACCCTATTAAAACGAGATGCATCAAAGTTTTCCGACTACCCTAACGCTGGAAAACTGCCAGAAAGCTAATGACAGGTCTGTACCTGTCGTTAGGGCTGTCTGACTAAAAACTTTAATGTAAAAAAACAAAAAAAAAGCGAGGGGGTGAAAACGCGCGTCAGGGGCGTCTTTTATTGACGCCCAAGGTCGCTGCTGCTCCCCGCTCCCCCTGCATCAATATAAAAGTGAAAAAAAAGGTTCAGGAGGGGGCAAAGGCGCTTGTCAAGAACGTCCTTTATGGACGGCCTTGCCCCCCCCTGCCCGTCCGTGGTCACCGCTGCTCCCCGCTTCCTCCCCCAGCATTGGTGCCACAATGCTGTTATAGAATTGATGCTCAGTGTGTGTTACTGAGATGCTAAGTTATAGAATTGCCCCTTAAGAGGGAATTCTTTAAATGGTACCCAAAGTTAGATGGTGATGGTCCAGGAAAGGAGGAGAAAACCAAGGGTTTACACAAAATTTTTATTGACAAATTACTCTACTCGGCCGAGTTTCAGCGATAGTCTTCATCAGGAGTCAACACAGTCTTCAATGTGAACTCAGTGGGACACAAGTCCATACATAATCTTCTTTAGAGTTGGAGCGATCCTCCAGAGGTGCTGCTACATGGAGTTCACATTGAAGACTGGGTTGACCCCTGATGAAGACTGTCACTGAAACTCAGGCGAGTAGGTCATTCTTCAACAAAAACTTTGTGTGAACTCTTAGTTTTCGCCTCTTTTCTTGGACCGCCAATGCTTTTTCTTGGATCTTTGGTTGACCTTGTCGAGGTTCTCTCCTTTTTCTTGCCCATAGTTAGGCACCAGGAAGATCCGTGCTAAACTAGTATTCTGCAAAGGGCGCTCTACCCAGAAAATCCTCTATAGAATACTATCTTAGCGTGGATCTTGCGCCTAACCTTGGACATGGAATTTACGTCTGCTAGCGCACAACGAATGACATCTGGGTGCGTAAATGATACTATTCTATAACATCATGCCTAATTTCTGGGAACGCCCCTGACCTGTCCATACCCCTCTCGTGACCATGCCTCCTTTTGAGTTCTGCGCTATAAAATTTAGGTGCGCATTATATAGAATAGGTTGCAGGGCAGATCCATGTGTAAGCCCAGATGGCAGCCAATTAATACCAATTATTAAGTACATAAGTATTGCCATACTGGGACAGATCAAAGGGGGTCCATCAAGCCCAGCATCCTGTTTCCAGCAGTGGCCAATACAGGTCACAAGTACCTGGCAAGATCCCAAAAAAGTACAATACATTTAATGCTGCTTATCCTAGAAATAAGCAGTGGACTTTCCCCAAGTCCATTTTAATAATGGTCTATGGACTTTTCCTTTAGGAAGCCAGCCAAACCTTTTTTAAAGCCCACTAAGCTAACTGCTTTTACCACATTCTCTGGCAACGAATTCTAGGGTTTAATTACACGTTCAGTGAAGAAAACTTTTGTCCAATTCCTTTTAAATTTACTACTTTGTAGCTTCATCGCATGCCCCTTAGTCCTAGTATTTTTGGAAAGAGTAAACAAGTGATTCATGTCTACCTGTTCCTCTTCACTCATTATTTTATAGACCTCTATCATATCTCCCCTCAGCCATCATTTCTCCAAGCTGAAGAGCTCCAGCAGCTTCAGCCTTTCCTCATAGGGAAATCTTCCTATCCCCTTTATCATTTTCGTTGCCGTTCTCTATACCTTTTCTAATCCCACTATATCTTTTTTGAGATGCAGCGACCAGAATTGAAAATAATTTGAGATGCAGTCGTACCGTGGAGCGATACAAAGGCATTATAACGTGCTATTGATTATTAAAAGCTCATTAACTAGGTCACGTGATGCTGTGAGCAGCAACGGATGCATCTCAGATCGCTGCGAGAACCAGCGCCCCTCTCAACAACTTTTCACACTGATGAAAAAATCTTTTTGAACAACAAACTCGCTCCGCAGACCGAGGAGTCTATGGACAAATATCTGAGCGCACCAGCGTCGCAAATATTGGCCAAACCACCATGCTGAGGGCACGACCGGACTAAGCAGGGAGAGGACAAGATGGTGCCCACTTCCCCACATAGGCGGTAGTGAAATCCTTAGACTCTCGATTTGCACAATTATCGGAACAGATAGCAGGCATTGCACAAAGCACCTCAGAACTAACTCGCTGAACTGGGGAGCTGGAATGCAGGGTCTCAGACATGGAAGATTTGTTACAAACGCAAAGCGAAAAGTTAGAACAATTAGAGGCTCTGACCCGCACCCAGCAGGACAAGTTGGAAGATTTAGAAAACAGAGCACGACGAGAGAACCTAAGATTTGTGGGCTTCCCTGAATCTATCCCAGAGTCTTTTTTGTCTACCATGCTGGAGACTTGGCTGCTTGCACGTTTCCCCACAGTGAATGCCCAGGGGATAGTTCACTTGGATAGAGTCCACAGAGTGGGCCTCTTGAGACTCAACGCAGACAAACCAAGAGTGGTGATTGCAAAATTCCACCGATACTCTTAGAAAAACCAAATACTACAGTTATACAAAAGTAAAACAGAAGACGCACAATTTGAGGGGCAAGCAATCAGAATTTTTCAAGATTATTTGCCGATGCTCACCACCAAGCGAAGGGCCTTTTCTACAATATGTACACAGCGGTGGAGAAGAGGCTCCGCTTTTCACTACAATATCCTGCAACGTTGAAGATCCAGCACAACAATCGGTGGCTATCCTTTTTCAAATCGAAGGAAGCAACAGCTTGGCTACAACTTTGGAAACGACATGAATCAGTGTCTAAATAGAGTAGGGAGTTAATTGAAGTTGTTCATACAGGTTGGAAAATAATACTAATATTATTTACTATCGGTTTCAATGTAAACTAAAGATAATCGTTTTACTAAGAGGGGGTTGGGTTCCTCCGCTCTTTGGCATCTTTACATCCCCTAGACCTATCCCTCATTGAGAGAGACAGTTCTTGAATGTTAATTCAAGGGGCTAAGGGGGTTCAAAAGGGGGCCATGGGGGTAGGGGGATATGGGGCGTGGGTGGGGAAAGGGAGGGAACATTAGGAGGGAGGGGCTTCAGGACCAAAAGACAGGGGAGTGGCCTTGCAGGACATTCATTTTCATGATTCAACTATTAAGGACATTAGTAGGAGAAAAAAAGGTGTGGGGGAGGGGAGGGGGCTGGGCTCCTGGGGAGAACGACATGATAGCAGTGGGAACAGTTGGCTTTTTCCCAGAATACAGCTTGGGTGAATAAATCAACCATTCGCCTAATTTCTTGGAACGTTTCTGGTATATCATCGCCAGTAAAGCCTCCATTGCCTGCATTCAGGAAACTAAATTATCAGACCCAGAACATGAGAAATTAAAGCAGCAATGGGTGTGGGAGTGTTTTTACACCTCTTCTGGCATCAGAAGAAATGGAGTGGCGATTCTGATTTTAAAAAAAAGGCCTCCCATGTCACCCTAGGCTCATGTACAAAGACGCAGAAGGGAGGGTGGTCCAGCTCCATATGAATATGTTTGGGAAAAGCTTTTACCTATGCGCAGTGTATGGTCCAAATACCTACTCGCCCCAATTTTCCCAAACTTTAATTTCCTTGGGACTTCAGTACTCGGACGCACCCTGGGTATGGGCGGGAGATTTTAACCAGGCCCTAGATCCAGAGTTGGATCATTCAAAAGATAGAACCAGAACGAGGTGGGGGGGGGGGGGGGGGGGAGACAGAGGCTTGCCTTTTATGTGTAAATCTTTACAACTAGTGGACCCCTGGTGTCTTTTACACCCAACCACAAAAGACTATACTCATTAATCTAAGGTCCATCAGTCTTGGTCCCGAATAGATTATATTCTAGTGGCACAGGACTGTTTTTTCAGAGTTTCACAAGCGGAGATAGGCCCACTAGAAGTCTCAGACCACTCGTTAATTTGGCAAGATTTAACATTTGACATACTGGGAGAATCGGGCTATTTCTGGCGATTTCTCGTTTTCCTGTTTCGGGACCCGTCTTTCTCTACTTATATCAAAGAAGAGTGGGAGCGTTATGTAGACACTAATGCAGAATCCTGTGACTCCCCCACTATATTTTGGGAAGGCTCGAAAGCTGTTCTGAGAAAGGGGATCATAGCCTACATGAGTGCCAGGTCTAAGAAACTCTCAGTGGTTATAATTCACCTAGAACGAGAACTTTGGCTAGCAAAAAAAAAATACCTATCACAGCCAAACCAATATAATCATGACTCTATGTCAGCGGCCGCTGTGGCATTAAACTCATTAATACACGAGCAAACAAAGAAACACCTTTTGGTGAGACGCTTGCAATTCCAACGGTTCAGGAACAAATCAGGGAGGATGCTGGCCTAGATGACCCGAGCTCCGAGTCAATGAATGTTGATTCCATCGATTATGTCACCAGCAGGGAATAGGATACATAGACCAGACGGGATAATGCAGGCATTCTACTCGTATTTTTCCAAAATGTTTACTGGGGAGGATGGGACAGACGGTATGCCGGCTTTGGACTACTTGGAAGACGCGGGTCTCCCCCGTCTATCCCTGGCTATTCAGAATCAGCTCTCGTTACCATTGCAGGCCCAGGAAATACAGCAAGTCCTTAAATCCTTCCCTATAGGCTCGGCTCAAGGACCAGATGGCTTCCAGGCCGAATATTATAAATTGTTGCCCTCCCAGTTTTGTGGTCCACTCATTGAATACTATGACGCGGTAGTGCAAAGAGGGTTGTTTTCACCCCAGGAAAACGAGGCACTAATTACATTGATCCCTAAACCGGGTAAACCATGAGATCGGGTTGAGTCTTATAGACCTATCTCCCTGATCAATGTAGATCTAAAGATTTTGGCTCGAATGCTGGCGGACCGTTTGGTGCCCCACATCCCGACCTTAGTAGGGGACCACCAGGTGGGTTTGTGCAGGGCAGACACTCGGTAATTAATGTTTGCAAGGTTCTGCTCTCGATAGCCCAGTGCCGCTCTTCAAAAACACAGTTATTATTGGTTAGTCTAGGCGCAGAAAAGGCATTCGACAAGGTGCGGTGGGACTATTTGTTCCAAGTCTTATCTTATGGGGGCATGGGGGGTTAGTTCCTTCAAGCCATCGAAGCTTTATATAAGGGACTGACTGAAAGATTGTTGGTAAATATAATTAAATCCCCTCCCTTGGAAGTTCAGGCAGGTAAGAGGCAGGGTTGCCCTCTTTCCCCCTTGCTATTTCATGTCGTATTTGGAACCATTGCAGCATATTTCCCCCTTGCTATTCCTGTTGTATTTGGAACCATTGCTGCGTACTAGCGAGGCAGACCCCAACATTTCTGGGGTGCTGCTGCCTGCCCAGTCGGTAAAAGTGCTGGCTTTTGAAGATGATTTGTTCCTAACCCTAACTCATCCACAAAGCTCATTGCCTAGATTATTGTCAGTTATGGATGAGTTTGGGGTTTTTTCAGGCTTTGAACCTAATTTGCAGAAGTCCATGGCTCTCCCGCCCCTACCAGAGATAAAGGAAGACTGGGAGGGAACATTCCCATTACAATGGGCCTCTCGGGTGGTGACCTATTTGAGTGTCAGAATCCCAGTGGACCTAGCCACACTCAATTGTAAAGCGCTGCGTACGACTGGTAGCGCTATAGAAATGGTTTGTAGTAGTAGTAGTACTCAATTAACATGGAATTTTTGAAAAATCGAGTGGCAATGGCCTTACAAGGCTGGCAGTCCTTACCCATTTCTCTATTTGGGTGGGTAGCATTGTATAACACGGTTTTGTTCCCGATTTGGATATATGCATATCAAACACTACCCATGTTTTTACAGTATAAGGACGAGAGATGACTGCACCATCAGTTAAATAAATTTCTCTGGCAGGGGAAGAGGGCCCGCATTGCTATTTTGAGAGCAGTTCTTCCACATGACAAGGGAGGTCTGGGCCTATTGGACCTACGTCTCTTCTCAGTGGCAAGCTGTATGCGTCATCTCTCTCGGACTGGTTCCGCAATTCTCAGTATTTCTCCAACACCCTCACAGAGACTCATGGTTCGAACCTCTGCACTTTGCCAGTTGGCTCCAACCTCCGGTGGGTCAAGCAACAAATTTGGGCCCAGTCTCTCCCATTTTCCGACCTCTGTGCCAGATGTGGCGATGGCTGTGTAAGTTCTTTACCCTGAGTAATACAGTCTCACCCTTACTACCTATAGGAGGGAATCCCGCTTTCCCCGTGGGTAGTACTTCGAAGGTATTTTGATGATGGGCTTCCCGGAGGGTCTGCTATTTATACCATGTGGTAACAGAACAGGGAACAATAAAATCCTTTTCAGACCTTTGTGTGGAATTTACACCAGAAAAGCAAGATATTTTTGCCTATTTACAAATAAGACAATATGTTCAATCTTTGCCAAGAGGTTCGCTGACAACGGAAACGTGGGACTGTTATAACTCGATGCTTGGACTCGATGCACAATCATGCATTCCTTTAAAATTCTTCCACTCACATCTCAGAGAGTTTACAAAACAGTACGACTATGAAAAGATGACCCAGCAATGGAATACGGACTTGGGCATTTATCTCACGCAAGAGCAACTCTGGATCAGTCTTTTGAGGACCTATCAATTGCCAGAGAGTTACAGTTCAAATTCATCTTTTGATTATATATTTCTCCTAGCAGAGCCCACCGTGCTACCCTACGAAACTCTGACAATTGCCCTAAATGTGAGGACGCGGGTGAACATTTGGGCCACATGTTTTGGACATGACCCCCAGTGAATGTGTTTCGGAAAGACTTGGTTCTACACGTATCAAGTATATGGAAGGTCACCTGGCATCATTCTCCGAAACAACTATTCAATGGATATACACTTCAAGGAAAGAAACCGGCAGGTATGAAGGCCTTTTTACAGCGATTAACCCTTATGGCAAAAAAAGCAATTTTACAAGTATGGCTTCGTCCGGAGGCCCCAACAGTGGCCCAGTGGTGCTCATTAATGATCAAAGCAAAACAGCAAAAGTAGAGGCTGACAAATGCGCAAACCAATAGGGAGATAATATCAAAAACCAGTTTATTCAGAATATTCATATCAAGGACCCGACACGGTCCGTGTTTCGGCGCCAAAGCACCTGCCTCAGGGGTCACAAGCAACTTTCTCTGAGAAGAAGCTGATAGGCTTGAATAATTCCTTTATGTATGCAAGTTAATCCACAGAGAGAACAAAAGAACAGTCAACCGATCAGCAAGCACAATGTTTTTTTGATATTATCTCCCTATTGGTTTGCGCATTTGTCAGCCTCTACTTTTGCTGTTTTGCTTTGACTTTCCGTGGAGGCTCCTCCTGTCTTCTTGGATTTGCTCATTAATGATCCACATGTGCTCTTTGGAACGCAGGAGCACACCGGGCTTAGCCTCTAAAAGGGGGGACTTGTACTGCAAGACCTGGGCTCCATTTTGGGACTTGCTTACCCCAGTGGCACGTAGCCGTGTGCTGAATTCCTGAAGCGGGTGGGTTGGGGGTGGGATGGGAGACGAGGTTGGGGAAGGGGGGGTTAAAGAAGATAGATATCATGTGTTAGTCAAGTTAAAGAACTGTTCTTTTGTATCATATGACAAAGTAATGTATTACAAAAGTTATACACTATTGGGAAAAATAAACAAGAATTGAAAAAAAAAGTTCATTAACTAATGAGATTGCGTGTGGATCTGGAATCCGTGTCCAAATTTGGCACCCAAAGTTTGGCAACGTATATAGAATCCAAGGTAAATGTTTAATAGTGTTGTTGTATTCTGTCAACGAGCTTTAATGGAATCGTCCTGATGCAGAGAAGAATAGCAGGGTGCTCTAAAGAAATCCAAACAAACCGGGTAACGGTGTCTTATAGCTGTCTCACTTTTGTAAGGCAGTGCATTTTGCAGAGTTATGAAGACGCTAATGCAGACTTCAATTAGATTTCTCTGTGTCATTTCATGAAGCAGCTGACACAACAAAACTGGAAAGTCAATAAGACAAGAGACGTCCGATACCCAGAGATGAATTTCAGACAAGCAACTGGTGATTCCTCCACAGAGGAAAGCAGTAAACCATCAGCTGTAGCATAAGTATGCAATCCTGAGTCCTTGAAATAAGTGTGATACCTCAGCAATGCTGGCAACATAGCCAAGTATGTCATTAATAACAACAATGGTAATCGTATGTATAGCACATACCGGATGTACACATCACTGTACAGAAACATATAAGTCATTCTAGGAGGATTATGCAGAATCTGTACATGTAAATAGTAGGTTTACATGTGCAAATGGCCATATGCATAGCAAAAATGCTGCTACATTTGTCTGCCTGCAGCATGCACTGTTTTGAAGGGGGAGTGTTCTGGGTGTGGTATGGGTATGCATGCATTTCCTGTTTTGCAATGGCAACACACATACATTATACTTGAATTTGACCAAGTATAACTTGCTTTAAACGCTCACCCATAATTTTCGCCGGAACCTTTACACCAACATTTAACAATGATATGGGGCAATAGAACCCACAGCTTGCTGAGTCTTCGTTAGAAACTGTGATCCCTGCTTCTACCATACTGGGGGGAAAAAACTGACCCCCAACCTCTCCAAGAAATAACATATAAAATTTGGCCATACAGCCACTAAGGCCCAGAGCCTTCCTGCTTTTAAGATGTTTAACCGCCCAGAGTAACTCAGTAGGAGAAATAGGCACTTCCAACTTCACCTTATCCAACTCAGACAAGCAGGGAAGATTAATACCTACCAAATAATATCCCCCCCCCCCCAATTTTTTAAATAGTTATATTAATTGTCTTGTAATGCTTCTTCTTAATTTGTTATGTAAGCTGCATTGAACCTGAGCTTTCTTGGGAAAATACGGGGTAGAAATGTCTAAAATAATAAATAAATACTTTAACAAATGTGACAGTGGCATTTACCCTTGCTCCAAGTCACACGTAAGTGTCAGTTAAATACTCATTTGGACTTAAGCATTGGAGGAGCAAATGAAGGGGCAATTGTGTTTAATGCTCTGTCTGGTGATTAAACCCATCTTAGAAGTCCAAAAATCAAAGGTTTGGAGCTTGGCACCTTCATTCGCTCTCCTTGGACATGATTTTTTATTTTTAGATTCTTCAAATGCCAACTTTCTGTGATATAACCAAAGCAGTTTTCACATACAGGTACTTTCTCTGCTCCTAGTGGGCTCCCAATCTAAGCTTTGTACTTAGGGCAATGGAGGGTTAAGTGACCTGTCCAGGGTCTCAAGGAGCTGCAGTGGAAATCAATCTCCTCCCGGGGGGGGGGGGGGGGGGGGGGGCGATGGGCTTGCTGTAGAACCATGAGGGGATGTCGTGTCTGGCTTCTACTGCGACTGTAATACCCTGCTATACAGAAAATTAAATGTATTCTAATTTTCGGCATGGAAGACTTGCAGCTAATGAGGGGAGAATGACAGATGCATGCGAAGAATTTTTTGTGGGTAGGCGCGGGTTCTTGTGTGCATGTTCAAACGAAAACAGAAGTGCCAGCACACATCGGCGCCTGTGCTTCTGTGCCTAAATATGAGCCTCAAAAAATGTATATGGAAGCAATTTTTGCATAAGAACATAAGCGCTGCCACAATGGGACAGACCGAAGGTCCATCAAGCCCAGTATCTTGTTTCCAATAGTGGCCAATCCAGGTCACAAGCACCTGCCAAGATCCCAGAACAGTAAAACAGATTTTATGCTGCTTATCCCAAAAATAAGGAGTGCATTTTCCCAAGACCATCTTAATAATGGCTTATGGACCTTTTTAAAACCCCGCTAGGCTAACTGCTTTTACCACATTCTCTTGGCACCAAATTCCAGAGTTTAATTACAAGTTGAGTGAAGAAATATTTTCTCCGATTTGTTTTAAATGGGGTTGTGACCTAATGGTTAATGGTTAAAATTTACCACTTAGTAGCTTCATTGCATGCCCCTGAGTCCTTGTATTTTTGGAAAGAATACACAAGCAATTCACTTCTACCTGTTCTACTCCACTTAGTATTTTATAAACCGTTATCATATCTTCCCTCAGCCATCTCATATTTAGGCGCAGAAGAACAGGCACTGATGTGTGCTTTCACTTTTGTTTTTGTTCAGACATGCACATGTTTATAATCTCGTGTCTAGCTGTGAACCTAGCAGGGGCTTCCTTCAGCTTGCAAAACAGACAAAACTGGCAGCTAAATTTCAAAAATCAGCATGAAATCCCCTCTGTAAACCCTTGTAAGCAGCCCCATACCAGGTGAAAAAATTCTCACAGTAACTGTGCATCAAAAGCCCCTTTTTACCTGGCACAATACTCCGTGGCCTCATTGTGGCCATGTATTCTGTGCGGGTTAACACTCACACTCAATCACTCTGCATTGCTCAGCACATACAACCAGCATGCAACCCTTGGTAAACTGTGTGGTTAAGGCTGCAACTTTCTGTATTGGACCTTCTGTCATTTACCCCTTGTAAGTGTCATTATTTACATGCTCAAAGTCCTAAGTGATGCTAGGCAAGTCACTTAACCCTCCATTGCCCCAGGTACAAAATAAATACCTGTACATAATGGGCCAGATTCTATATATGGCACATGAAGTATCTGCATGGGAAAAAGTTATGCTTAGGTGTGTTCTCTAAAGTATGCCTAAATTTTATAGAATTGACTTAAATTTCTGCACGGTATGTAGAATACGCCGAGTGGCTCATCATGTGGCCAAATTTGGTCGCGTCCATTTAGGCCACATTTTACTTGGTGTAAATCCCGACTCCTAAATTAGGCGCAGATCGGGTGTATTCTATAATAATGCGCATAGGTTTTAGAAACAGCCATGCCACCCCCCCTTTTCAAATATACAACTTAAAATTTCGGTGCACCACATTATAGAATACACTTAGCGAGTTGTGTTCGTAACTCTCAATGAATGCCAATTAGTGCTGATAATGGCTTGTTAACATCCAATTAACAGCTCTGGTTAGCTATTTAACCAATTAAGGGCCCCTTTTAACAAGCTGCGGCAAAAGGGGACTTGCGCTGGCATCGGCCTGTGTTGTTCACGTGTGCCAAGACCCCTTTTTACCACAGCGGGTAAAAGGGAAGTCTTTCTTTCCTGCAGGAAATGGCCATGTGGCAAGTAAAGCACTTGCCACGCAGCCATTTTTTGGGGGGGGCCCTTTCCACAACCCATTGAGGTGGTGGTAAGAGCTCCCGCGCCAACCAGGCAGCGTGCAGCACTGCCCGATTACCACCGGGTATACCCTGGCGCTACAAAAATTAATATATTTTTGTAGCGCTGGATTTGCTAGGGGTAGGAAGTACTTCCAGGCTGCTGCAGTAGCCCGGCGGTACTTCCTGTTTAGTGAGGGGTAAGCCCGCATTGGGCTTACCGCTGCTTAGTAAATGGGGCAAGATTCCGGAATCCCAAGACTACTACTACTACTTATCATTTCTAAAGCGCTACTAGACGTATGCAGCGCTGTATACTTGAACATGAAGAGACAGTCCCTGCTCGACAGAGTTTACAATCTAATTCGGACAGACAAACAGGACAAACAAGAGATAAGGGAATATTAAAGTAAGGGTTAGGAGTTAAAAGAAGCATCAAAAAAGGTGAGCCTTTAGCTTAGATTTGAAGGCGAACCAAATATCAACCCTAAGATCCAAGAATGGCAGAAGCTAAGTCAAGTGGGTTACATGTAGTAGGCTCCATAATGATTATCCATTAGGGCTGGGGTACAAATTTAAACCAATCTAAAAAGGTGGAAAGATAAGTTCCTTAAAGCTGCAAAAAGTAGGCAATGCATTTAAGTAAAGCAGGAAATATAGTGGCCAGCTCCTCCTTTTAGCCAGCATGTTTACTATTGTTTAGGAACTGCATACCAAAACATCTGCAAAGCAGCAAGCATTGCAGTTAACGAAAGGGGGGGAAAAGATCTCAGTGTTAAATGAACATCCAAAGGATTTTCACCTTGCCTTAGTTTGATATTATCACACGTGCACACAAGACACAACAATTTGGATCTACTGCCCAGCTACCGCGTGGCCCGAGCGGTAATTCCATTTTTTTACGTGCGTCCACTACATACGTCCGAAAATATTTTTTTTATTTTCGAACACGTGGTGCTAACCGGGTGGTAATCGGCAGTGTAGGTGAATTAATGATTACTGCCCGGTTAACACATGAGTCCTTACCGCTAAGTTAATGGGTGACGGTAAGGTCTCAGACCCCAAATGGATACACGCTAATTTTTATTTTGCTGCATGTCCATTTTCAGCCAAAAAAAGGCATTTTTTTACAGGCGCACTGAAAAATGGATCTGTGCACATCCAAAACACACGCCTACATTAGCGCAGGCCATTTTTCAGCGCACTTTAGAAAAAGGACACCACAGATTGCAAGAAAGACTTTTAGACTACGCAACTTGCAAAAATCTTTTTAGCAGTGTAAAGTTTGCTGGTTTACAGTTGTTTCTGTTTGTGTTTGACTGCCCCCCACCCCACTTTAGCCTCCCAAAACATCTGAGTCACCGACCGCCTGCGCTTGTGTGTTTAGAAATGGGATGTTTCTTATAATGTAGGGGCCTTTCTGTGCAAAACACTGTGTCTTCTTTGCTTCCCGGCCTGTTGCTTGTTCTTGTGAATGAGTCACAATACAGATCACACGCTTTTCTTTACATGATGGTAGCTGGCAGCACGTAGCACCAACCGAATGAGGCAGCAGCTTAAAAATGTTGGGTTTTCCATGCCAGTTATGCCACACTCCAGTTGTGCTAGACACTTTAAAACCAGGGGGCGGGGGGGGGGGGGGGGGTCGATATTCAGAGTGATTTAACCATTTAGGAACAGCTCCTGGCTGGTTAAATTGCCTTTTTGGGACTAACTGCTACATTGCAGAGGTACATAACTGGCAAATGCTACTGAAAATGTCCAGTTAACACCTAACACAAAACCGGCTATTTTGGGGGCTGTGAGTGACTTTGTAGCAGGCGGCCCTAGAAACATTCCCTCACTGAGGTTGCATTTCAGCTACCTTACAGCGGGTGGCGTTAGTCTGCTGAGATTGAGGCAGTCAGAGGGGCGGGGCTCAGGCCAGGAGGGCATTAAATACCCTAAGTCAATGAGAGAGAGAGAGAGTTGCCCCGATACAGTGGTTTCTAAGAGAGAGGGAACCTGAGTGCAGAGGACTCCCAGAATCCTGTAACTGCCAGAAGACCAAGCTTCAGGGGTCCTTTTACTAAGGTGTGCTGAAAAATGGCTTATGGTAGTGTAGACGCGGGTTTAGGGCGTTCACCAATCCATATTTCAGCACGCCTGTAAAACAGCCCTTTTAAAAAATGTTGCCGAAAATGGACATGCGGCAAAATGAAAATTGCCGCGCGTCCATTTTGGGTCTGAGACCTTACCGCCAGCCATTGACCTAATGGTAAAGTCTCACACGGTAACCGGGCGGTAATGACCTATGCGTGCCAAATGCCACTTGGCGCATGTAGCTGACGTGCACCAGAAAATAAAAAAAGTAGCTGTGCAGTAACTCCATTTTGGTGTGCGTTGGGCGCACCGCACGTAGACGCTTACGCAGCTTAGTAAAAGGGCCCCTGTGTTATTGAATTGAATTTTTTCACATGTTGGCTCTCATTTCAATAATTGTTCTTACGGATACAAGATTATTCTTTGATTAAACCTCTTCTAATACCTATCCTTTTTCTAAAACTATCCGTCCTCGCCTACCAGGCATCAGACATTTATATGCTATGGGTTTGCAGAAGGAGCTTCTGCCCTGCCAGTCTCTGAGATGCTTCATCATCACCATAAGGCTGCAGAATTCATATGAGCAGTATAATCTGTCTAGACTGGTGAGGAGCTGTGAAATAGGAGTTAACAGGAGGCTCCTTGAAAGAAGAGGAATACAATTCATTAGATATTCATTTCACCAAAGAGACAGTTTTATCTCCTTTATGTTGATCGACAGAGATCTGTGGTTTGAGCTATCCTACAGAAATAAAACGCAACTCCAACATTCTGAAGCTGACTGCATGGCTGAGGCATTCCTGTTCTTTGTATCCATCTCCTGAATTGACATCACGTACTTCCGGGTTCATCACAAGCAGAAGTGACCAACCACACGAGGTTTCTCGGCTTCAGAATGTTGGAGGTGCATTCTATTAAATAGGACTGGTCAGTTCCTTGAAGCACAGCCAGAGCTCAGCGTCCTGCACAGTAACACTCAGACACCAGAGAGGGGGGGGGGGGGGGGCTGACACCAGAGAGAGGGAGGGAGGGGAGCCTGACACCAGAGAGGGGGGGAGGTAGCTTTGTCATACACACACTCTCTCTCACACACTCTCTCTCTCTCTCTCTCTCTCTCTCACAGTCAATGTCTTTCTCTCTCTCACTCTCACTCTCACACACTGTCTCTCACACACTCTATGTCTCACACTGTATCACATTCACTCTCTATGTGTCACACAGTCACTCACACACTCTCTTGGTCTCATACACTCAGTCTCACAGAGAGTCTGTGTCTCACACACACTCTCGCACACACTGTATCTGTGTGAAACACACTCTCTCTCTCTCACACTGTGTCTCACATACGCACTTGCACACACTCTCATTCTCACACACACACACTCTCTCTGTCACAGACACACTCGCACCCAGACTCACTCTCTCTCTCTCACACACACACACACACACACACACACACTCACACATTCACTCTCTCTTGCACACACAGTCACTTTCACATACACTCTCTCAAACATACACACTCCCAGGAAAACCTTGCTAGCGCCCGTTTCATTTGTGTCAGAAATGGGCCTTTTTTACTAGTATATATATATATATATATATTGAGGAATATGAGGGTGAGAGGGAGAATGAAGGCACATGGAGGAATGAGGAGGCTTGAGAAGGAGGGAGACTGGGTAGAGAAAGGAAGGAGTCTTTTCCCCTGGGGGACTGGAGAAAAGGAAAAGACTACAATTCCCAGCAGCCCCTGAGTAGGTCCCATGGTAGAAACGGACTTCAATCCCCAACAGCCCCCAGAGGAGGTCAGGAGAAGGACAAGAGAAGGGAGTTGGAAAAAGAGAGCCAGGATGAAGGAAGGGGTTCTGAACCTGCCCAATCAAGCAAATGGAGAGCAGCTGAGCAATGGGTGTGGGGAGGAACCTATGGACTGGCAAGGGGAAGAAAAGGGGGAGGAACTAGAGCAAGAGAAGCTGATGGGAGATTGTTGCTCTGACTAAACTGGAAAGAAAGGAGGTGAAACAGCATAGGGCTGCTTGGGAGGAGAGCCTGGTAGAAGAAGGGGAAAGGTGGCTATCCCAGGAGGGGAGCTGAGAGAACAGGTTTACCACGGAAGGGTCATGCGGGTGGTGGTCAGGGTATAATGCTGGCCTGGTTGGAGAGGGACCCTTGCCACTCTCCCTAGGTTGATTTCTTTTGAAAGGGAGAGAGGAGGAGTGGTGGTTTTGGGTATAACTGCTATACATGAACTGCTGAGAGTTTGAAGCCTTTCTGAACTGTTGTGTTTGGGGAATTGTTTTGCCTAACTGCTGACATGAACTGCTGGGGAGGGTTTGAACTCTTTCTGGAGCTACCCTGTTTGGAGAATTACTACTACTACTACTACTTATCATTTCTAAAGCTGCTTTGCATAACTGCTTTATATGAACTGCTGAGATTTTTGAATACTATGCTGTTGAACTGCTATGCTTCTTGAGATATGCTGTGGTGGGAACTACCTTTTGGAGGAGCAGTTGACACAAAGGGATTACAATAAAGTATAATGATCTGACTTTGTGGATTGTCGTGTGCTCTTTAGCAGTGGATTACAGCACACAGCTCAGGTAAAGGGCCGAGGGACTCAAGAGTCTCTCGGTGGTGGAGACCTTACAATATATATATATTTTACCAAGGTAATGCTTTTCTTTGAACTTCCTTGTATCTCATGCTATAGGAATTGACTACTATGGGGGGAGGGAGTTACTCTCGGACTGAACAGTGTCACCTTCTCTGGGTGCCTGTGCCCAGCTGCCTCACTAAGGGTATCTTTTACTAAGGCGCGCTCACGTTTTTAGTGCTGAAATTGTAGGCACACTAAATGTTAGAGACGTCCAAAGGAATGCATTGGCATCGCTAACATTTAGTGAGCCCACAATTTGAAAACGTGAGCGTGCCTTAGTAAAAGACCCTCTAAGGATTTTGCAGAGAAGAAACTTTTGAAAATGTAATTGTTGATTGCAACATGCTAGGATTATGGTCACAGATGTTTTGCAGAAATCTTCATCTGATCCGACACCTCGGAGCTGAAAAATTGTGCCTTATATCCGAAACACCATAAGGCTAACATGTACTTTGGGTTCTGTACAGGAACTGGATTCACCACGGGACTCGAGGGTAACCTGACTGTGGAAGAAAGTTTGATTACAAAATTGCTCCCATAATGTAAATACTTAAACTTTTCAGAATAACTAATGAGACGGCTGAGGGGAGACATGATAGAGGTATATAAAATAATGAGTGGAGTGGAACAGGTGGATGTGAAGCGTCTGTTCACACTTTCCAAAAATACTAGGACTAGGGGGCATGCGATGAAACTACAGTGTAGTAAATTTAAAACAAATCGGAGAAAATTTTTCTTCACCCAATGTGTAATTAAACTCTGGAATTCATTGCCGGAAAATGTGGTGAAGGCGGTTAGCTTAGCAGAGTTTAAAAAGGGGTTGGACGGTTTCCTAAAGGACAAGTCCATAAACTGCTACTAAACGGACTTGGAAAAATCCAAAATCCCAGGAATAACATGTATAGAATGTTTGTGCGTTTGGGAAACTTGCCAGGTGCCCTTGGCCTGGATTGGCCGCTGTCGTGGACAGGATGCTGTGCTCGATGGACCCTTGGTCTTTTCCCAGTATGGCATTACTTATGTACTTATGTATTGCTTTCTTTGGATTTCATGGAAATAAGCAACCTGTTTAAGAGGTTTTCTGGCTCTTATTTTTTTTCCTTTCTTAGAACTCTTAAATGGCGTGGAATCTGTGGTCAATTATTTTCATAGCGATGCACCATTCCTACTCGAGCACAAACTGCAGACAGGACTGATCCAGCACAAATCTTACTGGCTGTCTCACCATTTCTTCTGCCCACTCCATTCTCACTGGCATCCTATATGTGGAAAAGGCAACTTGATTCCCAGATTCTCTGAATTCCAGCCTCTGGACAGATTCTTTGGATTAATTTCACCATGATTTCCATAGAAAGGAACTGAGACTGCTACATATGTAACTAATCACTGCCCTGACAGCAGGAGGACAGGAAATGCATGCCATATTTCCTTTTCGTTAGAACTCCTGAGTCCTTACGCTTAATTAACCAGCAGCACCATAAGGCGAAGGGTTAAACACTAGAAAGGAAAGGCAGTTCTACTCCCTTCAGAATCTTTATTTAATTTTGGCATCCAGTGGACCTGGAAAATCATTTCAGCCTGCTTTAAAGTTACAAAATAAACTGTCTTCACACATCATAAGATACACAATAGCAACCGGCTCACTTTTATGTATCTGGATTTTCAAAAGGCGTTTGACAAAGTACCTCATGGAAGTCTCCAGAAATTGCAGAGTCATGGGCTAGGAGGTAGTGCTCTATTTTGGATTAAAAATTTGTTAAAAGATAGAAAACAGAGAGTAGGGTTAAATGGTCAGTATTCTCAATGGAGAAGGGTAGATAGTGGGGTTCCCCAGGCATCTGTGCAGGCACCACGGCTTTTTAACTTATTTTTAAATGATCTAGATATGGGAATAACTAGTGAGGTAATTAAATTTGCTGACAACACTAAATTCTGCAAAGTTATTATATCACAAAAGGATTGTGAAAAATTACAAGAGGAAGGTGGTAGAACGAGAGGACATGAAATGAGATTGAAGGGGGGCAGACTCAAGAAAAATGTCAGGAAGTATTTTTTCACGGAGAGAGTAGTGGATGCTTGGAATGCCCTCCCGTGGGAGGTGGTGGAAATGAAAACGGTAACGGAATTCAAACATGCGTGGGATAAGCATAAAGGAATCCTGTGCCGAAGGAATGGATCCTCAGGAGCTTAGTCAAGATTGGGAGGCGGGGCTGGTGGTTGGGAGGCGGGGATAGTGCTGGGCAGACTTATACGGTCTGTGCCTGAGCCGGTGGTGGGCAGCGGGACTGGTGGTTGGGAGGCAGGGATAGTGCTGGACAGACTTGTACGGTCTGTGCCAGAGCCGGTGGTTAGGAGGAGGGGCTGGTGGTTGGGAGGCAGGGATAGTGCTGGGCAGACTTATACGGTCTGTGCCCTGAAGAGCACAGGTACAAATCAAAGTAGGGTATACACAAAAAGCAGCAAATATGAGTTATCTTGTTGGGCAGACTGGATGGACCGTGCAGGTCTTTTTCTGCCGTCATCTACTGTGTTACTATGTTACTATGACCTTATGAGACAGGGAGACTGGGCATCCAAATGGCAGATGACATTTAATATGAACAAGTGCAAAGCGATGCATGCGGGAAAGAAGAACCCAGACTATAGTTGCGTAAAATTACTCTTACCAACGTTGTGCCTCAGCGTCTCAAAAGCTGTTTAAACCTGTTTTGCCAAAATGGCGTTCCAGCTCCACCTGCTGAATTTAAACCCACATCTTCCACCCCTATCCAAGCTGTCAAACTACTGACCACCAATCGATTTCTAAGTTCAACCCCCTCCCCCCCCCACCCGGGAGTCACTGTACCCAATTGAAAAATCCATCTTTGTTCCTTTAAATTTAACAACAAGTCATAGTTTCCACCCTCTGAACCCAGTTCAACCTGGTCCATTACCCACTGTTTAATATCTAGACTAGTTTGTTTGTTTATTTATTTATTTATTTGTTGCATTTGTACCCCACATTTTCCCCACCTATTTGCAGGCTCAATGTGGCTTACATAGTAAAATCAAAGGCGTTTGCCCAGTCGGTTGATAACAAGTACAAGGTTGAAATGTGATCGTATGAGGTATATGTGGAGGGTTGGGAAGGATGAAGATTGCGTGTTGTCCAGTGGTGGAAGACCTACACTCTACGATATCTAACTATTGACCAAATTGCCCCTTCAATAGTATATTGACACCACTGACATCTGCCACATTTAGTATGTCCCAACAGTCTATATTCATTGGGGTAATCCACCCAATGATTTGCCTCTCTTCTATTGCTTATCGAAGAGGCAAATCATTGAGTGAGGTTCTGTCTTACAAGCGGGTGGATTCCCCCATGAATATAACCCATTGGGACATACTAAATGTGGCAGGTGTCAGTGGTGTCAATACATTAGTGAAGGGGTAATTTGGTCAATTGTTAGATATCAAAGAGTGATATAGTCTAGGTCTTCCACCATATGTGATTCGCATAATGTAACCTATGCAATCACATGTCCATGTAATCTTATTTACATTGATAGATCAAGTAGACCGATTAAGAGACTCACGGAGCATGAGTCGCATATATTGAATAAAGTAACTACTGCTCCCCTTGTCGCTCATTGGGTTCAAGAAGATCACATTATTCTAGACATTAAGTGGTGGGTAACTAACCAGGTTGAACTGGGTTGGGAAGGTGAAAACAGTGACACCTTGTTAAGTTTAAAGGAACAAAGATGGATTTTTCAATAGGGTACACTGACTCCGGGAAGGGGTGGGTGGGGAGGTGGTGAACTTAGAAATTGATTGGTGGTCAGTAGTTTGACAGCTTGGATATGATTGGAAGATATGGGATTAAATTCAGCGGGAGGAACTGAGACACCATTTTGGCAAAACAGGTTTAAACAGCTTTTGAGACGCTGAGGCACAACATTGGTAAGAGTAATTTTAGGGGTTGTGTCTGCAGGGTCATTGTAAGGTTTATGAAGATTTTGATGATATATTATTATGTTTTTATAGGACCAGCCCTGACGCAGCCAGACGAAACATGGGCCATGTTGGCGTGGGTACATAGAGCATTCAGCTAAATAATCTACACAAGCTAAGTGCCTTTTACATATATTTAAAAAATAAAAAAAGTTGGATTAAGAGTTTATAAGTAATAAAGATAAGGCAGACCAATGACGATTTTAGTGAGTCACAAGGTGAGTGCCTTGTGTGAAAGAAGTCACTGCCAAGATCTGTTTACATGAATATTTTTTGTCTAAGACTGATGGTGCAGGGTTGTTATTTCATTTGATTTTGAAAAGTCAGAGCACAGTTCACATATCAACATTTGGCATTACAGTAAACAAGACAATGACATCCAAGAACGATACACATAGCAGAGACAGTAGACAACAAACGAGCAGGGCCATAATCATCAATCATGTATGAAGTAGACACAACCAGCTGATAGACATTGCTATTTTACTGGCCAGGAATGGCTCCTAGTTGGTAAAATTGCACTTAACCGGCTAAGCGCTAATATTGAGAGCGAGATAGCTGGTTATGTCCGCTGAATATTAGCGCTTAGTACAGACCCCCAAATTCTGTATATTGCACCTTAATTTCCACATGGAAATTGAAGCATATTTTATAACAATGTGCGTAACATAATTGTTTATCTAATCAGTGCTGTTAATTGGATGTTAGCAAGCAATTAGCACTAATTGGCATTAAGATTTATGCGCACAACTCTCTATTCTGTAACGTGGTGCGCGTAAATTCTAAGTTGCACAGTGAAAAAGGGGTGTGGCCATGGGTGGGGCATGAGCGTCTTAAAAATCTATGCACATTATTATAGAATACACCTGCTCTCCCCGGATTCTGTATACAACGCCTAAAGATCAGCATCAAAATTGGCACAGATTCTACAACAATGCGCATAATTTAACAAGCCTAACAAGCTAATGAGCACTGAGAACAGCACTTAACAAGCAATAATGAGTGCTAATTGGCACTGATTAGAATTTACGTGCACAACTCGCTAAGCATATTCTGTAATGAAGTGTGCCGAACGTCTAACACACTCAGGCAAAAAGGGGCATGGTTATGAGTACGGAAATGGTCATTTTGTGGGCATTCCAAAATTTGCATGCCTATTTATAGAATATGGCCTAGTATGCCTAAATCTACGTGCAGGGATTTACACCAAGTTTTTGTTGGCGTAAATGAATGCACATAGATTTAGGCACTGAAATATGGAATGAAGGAGTGGCCTAGTGGTTAGGGTGGTGGACTTTGGTCCTGAGGAACTGAGTTCAATTCCCACTTCAGGCACAGGCAGCTCCTTGTGACTCTGGGCAAGTCACTTAACCCCCCATTGCCCCATGTAAGCCGCATTGAGCCTGCCATGAGTGGGAAAGCGCAGGGTACAAATGTAACAAAAATAAAATAGATACTATTGGTGATTCTACATGGAATGTTGTTACTGTTGGAGATTCTACATGGAATGTTGTTACTGTTGGAGATTCTACATGGAATGTTGCTACTATTGGAGATTCTACATGGAATGTTGCTATTCCACTAGCAACATTCCATGTAGAAGGCTGTGCAGGCTTCTGTTTCTGTGAGTCTGACAGACTCACAGAAGCAGAAGCCTGCACGGCCACATTGGTGATCTGCAAGGGCCGACATGGAATGTTGCTAGTGGAATAGCAACATTCCATGTAGAATCTCAAATAGTAGCAACAGTGGAGGAGTGGCCTAGTGGTTAGGGTGGTGGACTTTGGTCCTGGGGAACTGGGTTCGATTCCCACTTCAGGCACAGGCAGCTCCTTGTGACTCTGGGCAAGTCACTTAACCCTCCATTGCCCCATGTAAGTTGCATTGAGCCTGCCATGAGTGGGAAAGCGCAGGGTACAAATGTAACCAAAAAAACAAAACTAAGCGTATTCTATAATTGGCACCTAAATCTAGGCACTGATTATAGAATACACTTAGTCAGCACTGATTTCAGTGCAAATTTTTTCGGCGCCATATATAGAATCTCCCCCTTTGCTCCTAACTTAGGGCTTCGGGATTTATGCCACATAAAATATGGCCTAAATGGATGCGACCAAATTTGGTTGGGCGGAGAGGCGTTCGGCATATTTTTACAAGAAGGAGTAAAGAAGGAAGATACAGAGACTTTGTAAATATTATTTACTGCCTCTTCCAAAGTGACTGCCTCTCAATTATTACTGTCCCAGTTACCTGCCTTAATAGATTTAAAATAAATTTGTTAGTCCAGAACATCATTACTGGAGTGGTCTGACTTATTGCCTGAGTGGAGAACCCCTTAGCAAGGGAGAGGGGGTATATAAACTACCTATGATCCTTTTGTCATTTATTGGTCCCAGCCCTGGTCCCAACCAAATAACCAAATGTGAGAGGTCCCACCACACAGTCTTCAGGCAAATCACAGGATCTCCCTTACCAATCCAATCTAATATGGTATACTTATATTCTGCCAATTCCCTTTAATAAAGGCCCAAAGCAGATTACAAACCATGTACCTAGACACAACAATCATACATCACATATAAATGAGACAACAAAAACAAGTTCATCAGTTGCCCCATCCTATGGTTTTCTTGTCCTTTTCCATTTCCTGAGCCTTGAAGTTCATCAGTTCAAGGCTCAGGAAATGGAAAAGGACAAGAAAACCATAGGATGGGGCACCCTCAGCAATGAAAAGAGGAGGGTGTGAAGCAGCCAGGTGCAGATGGCCACCAGGCCCTAGATGCACAAGGTTGGTGCCTGGGAATGTGATGCTGGACACCACAAAAACATTGTCATGAAGGTTGCTACAGTTGAACCCTTTTACAATAGGAAGGCCACTTGAGAGACTGGAGCAGATTGCAGCAAAACCGTGATGGGGAATCTGGGTCTGAAGAGCAACAGAATCATGATAGGGAATCAGGGTCCAAACAGTAGGACAATTCTGGCTGGTTAAAGGTAAAACACAAGTGATGAAGGACCAAGCTCTGGCAAAGGATCCAGGTGAGGTCTAAGCATACATATACATACACATTAACAAAAAAACAAAAAAAATCTAAAACAAGAAAACCCACAAAAGAAATGGGAGAAGTGATCAAATCAACCAGGAAAACTATACTGATATCTGCTGGTGGCAAAAGTTCATGCCATCACAAAATCTTTAGATACAGGGCCACCTGCAGGCTGGTGACACAACCACTCATATCTGGTACCCATTTTCTAGACCTTTATAAAGATTATCACCTGAACTGGACGGTTATAAAGAATTTCTTTCTCATTGCACATTCAGTTACTACCCAGAAAAAAAAAAACTTCAATGAACTTCTGACTGAATCTACAGCTCAAACCATCAACCAGTACCAAAACAAGAGCAGAAAGCGATCTTGACAGGTCATCTCATACTAGCCAATCTTCTTTCTCGAAGGTAGGAGCTCCTGTACCTAAACTATCTTGGCCAAATGTTTATACAGTTTACTCTTAAAAATCTCCAAGAATGAAGAGTCCACCATCTTCCCGGCTAGTCCATACCAGTCTTTAGGTATCCTTAGAGTTAGAAAGTTCTTCCTAACGCCTAACCCTAATTTCACCAGCTGCAATTAAATGCCATTACATCTTGCCTTGCCCCCATGGAAGACCAGTCTCCATCTCCACCAACTTGTAATCTCCATTTATGTGCTTGAGTACTATAGCCTTCCTTTCCTGCCTTGGAATCACTAACTCCCCCTGCTGTCTGGTTGTGTGTCCTGCAGTCTATTCACCCCAGAGAACTGCAGACCCTACTTGGGAATCAAACTGGAGATTTTCCAAATAGTAGGTCACAGCGCTGCCATGGAACTACAGGGTCAGCCACCCCTACCCAATTTCATCAAGGCAGTTCACTGAACATACTACATTAAGCCAAACACAAAGAGCCTTATTCATCAGAGTTTCCCCCCTCCCCCATGGACAAAGAATGAGAAGAAAAAGCCTCAATGAATCTTGTTCATGGTGGTTATGAGTGTGGATGCACGCGAGAGGCCTGAATTTTCATACTGTCCAGGCCCCTTACTGGAAAGCAGCCCATATGTTCGCTTCCAGTATCTGTCACCACAGCACGTGCGTGCGTGATCGCCATGGGGCTCTGGTGAAAAGTCATTTAGTATTTCTGTTTTAACATTCTTTTCAATAAACAATTTATTCCATATTTATGTTTATCAGTAATGGAATTTTGCATATGTAATAATCCGAATTTATCTATACATAAAATGTTATAAAAGCAGCAATCGTGATTCTAATTCCTAATCAGAATGCGCTTTTACGTTCAGCTATTCCTGGACATCCTTATTTTTTCAGAAAAAAAATCCTCTTTTAATTCACAACTATTGTTACTATTGAAATCAAGGCACACAGGCGCATTCAGCCATGTTGTAATTGTCTAATTGGTGCATATCAACATTTTAATGTGTGGCTGTCTGATTTATGTCTGTAATTCCTTTAGAAAGAGCGTTTTCCATTTCCAGCTGGCCCTGTGACATGTGCTGGTAAAGACACAGCTGCCTGGATACAGACTTAGCTTCTTCTTTTTCTTTTCTTTTTTTTAATTTTTGGCACAGCCAGTAAAAAATAAAGGGGTTCTTTACAAAGATGTGCTGAAAAATGGCTTGCGGTAGTGTAGGCGTGGGTTTTGGGCACACGACGATCCATTTTTTAGCACGCCTGTAAACAAAGGCCTTTTTTAAAATTTTTGCCGAAAACGAACATGCGGCAAAATGAGAATTGCCGTGCGTCCATTTTGGGTCTGAGACCTTATCACCAGCCATTAACCTAGCGGTAAAGACTCACGCGGTAACCGGGCAGTAATGACCTTTGCATGCCGAATGCCACTTGGCACGCATCCATTACATGCGCCGAAAAATAAAAAATACTTTTCAGACATGCATATCGGATGCGCACCAAAAATGAAATTACCACAAGAGCCATGCTGTAATCGGGTGGTAACTCCATTTTGGCGTGTGTTGGGCACGCATAGATGCTTACGCAGCTTAGAAAAAGGACCCCCAAAGAAAAGGGGATAAAATGCTAGAAATTCATGGTACGTCACAGAATGTGGGACATTTCCTAGATAGCCATATTGTAGAAAATCTTTAGCATCATATCTATGTTAGTTGAATGTTCTAAAGCTTATTAGGTGTATCATTAGTATTATGCTAACATTGTACCATATCTCTGGTATTTGAATTCCAGTGCAGTTAAATGTGTATATTTTTGATACTGTTTGATGGTAGTTCTATTATTAGGTTTCAATTTACTGTTTTCAAGTTTACCTCATTTATTGTATTTATGTTTATTCTTGGTTATTTTACTATTGTTATGCTGTTAACAAAATTGTAAGTTTTATTTTAAACTGCACCTGCTGTACACTGCCTTGGGTGAATCTCTTCATAAAGGCGGTTAATAAATCCCAATAAATAAATAAAACAAAATAAAATAAATATAACAACTTGCCATCTCCACTGTATGTGCCCTGGTCCTACAGATGATCTGCATTTAAGGCCATTCTCTCTACTCTATGACAAGGCAGCGTTGGATAAAAATGATCAACCCAGTGGGCTACAGCACAGGCACCCAGAGGCAGACAAGGGTAAGCGTAACCATAGAACATTGTTTCCAAGGCTGAATGAGTCTTCCAAGGACTAGAAAAATCACAATAAGAACACTAAATCTCGCCTTCTTCACAGGTTTTGGGAACAATTGATATCATGTCACAATGAGAATTATTTCTAACCCTTTCCACCTCACCCTCCCTTCAGATAGAGCTTCCCTTCTTCCTGAAGCCACTCTCACACAGAAAAATAAATGGAACAGAAGAGTATATCTGATTCACTGTCTAAAGGATAATAATTTTAAGTAAAATGATAACATATATTTCTATTTACACTAGAATTTCAAATGACCCTTCTGGGCCAAGATCAACCCTAACCAGGGCAGGATCAATCCTTTTGAAGGTCTTAGGCACACATGCAGTTGGGTCCCCATCAGAAGTGTAGCCATGTTGAGCAGAAGCGGAGCCAGGATGAGGCAGGTTGATGGCATGGGGGGAGCGAGAGCAGACTTCTGCCGGCGCACATTTTCAGTGCAACAGGATGAAAAAGATAGGCGCCGGCAGAACTCCGTTTGGGGGCACGACCGTTCCCCTGGTACCCCACCTAGCTACACCACTGATGTTGAGGCGGTGGGAGGGGGACGGAGCAGAGAGCAGATGGTGCCAGTGCCTATTTTTCATGTGACAGACCGGGTGAAAAATAGGCGCCATCGCCATCGGAAGTCTGTTTGGGGGAGCGGTCAGTTCCCTGGTGACCCACCTAGCTATGCCTGTGGTCCCCATCAAAATAGAAATACATAAATACATTTTTTAATGCTCATAAATGGATCCCCAGGTTCTAACTTCAGAGGAAGAAGTATCGGGTAAGAAGGGCAACGAAAAGAGAGAATAGACAGACCTCTGTGGCACTCTTTTTTCCTCCTTAGCAAGGCAGAAATCTGTCAGCACTGCGGTTTATGTTTGATTTTCTGGCGCTAATCATACTCCGGATGCAGAAAGAAAGATTAGTGTGGGAAAATCAGCATAAAAGCACTGCACTAAAAGGTAGTGTATAGACATACAAAACATTAAGGGGCCCTTTTACTAAGGTGTGCTGAAAAATGGCCTGCAGTAGTTTAGACACATGTTTTGGGTGCGCGCAGAATTTTTTTTTTTTTTTTTGCTGAAAATGGACGTTCGGCAAAATGAAAATTGCCACGTGTCCATTTTGGGTCTGAGACCTTAGTGCCAGCCATTGACCTAGCGGTAAAGAAGCCGGGCGGTAATGACCTACACACACCAAATGCCACTTGGCGCGCGTCCATAAATAAAATATATTTTTCAGACGCGCATATCGGATGCGAGCCAAAAATGAAATTACTGCAAGAGCCATGCAGTGGCTGGGCGGTAAGTCCATTCTGGTACGTACTGGGTGCACGTAGACGCGTACGAGGCTTAGAAAAACGGCCCCTAAAACATTGCTTCTGATGTAAAGCGCTGCACTAAAATCTGGTGCAGTTTTTTCAATCTTCTTGTAGTGCTGAATCTTTATGCCAGAGCAGGTTGACGTACACAGGCAGTGTAGAAGCAGAGGGTGAATTGAGGTGAAATGCAGCACTTTGCCTCAGATCACTGGATCCCCCATCTCCCACTCTGCAACCTATAAAAAGGCTCATTTGTGTCCAAAGTTCTCCCCCCCCCCATCCCACAAATGACCCTGGTGGTTCCAGTGGGCCCCAATCTCCCTATCTCCTCAACCCACAAATGTCCCTGGTAGCCCAAGTGGGCCCCCTGGGCCACCCACTGTCAACCCCACAAATGTCCCTGGTGGTCCAAGTGGGCTCCCTCACCTCTCAATCACACAAATGATTCCAATGGACCAAGTGGTCTCCCTTCCCTGACTCCCTCACCTACCCCACACATCTGTAAGTTGAGAGGCAGGAGAAATGGCCACTCCTGCCTCTGTGCTGCCATCTTGAAAAATGATGACACTTGATCACATCCAATCCCATGATGCATCAGCCCTAAATTAGCATATCTGAGAGGTGCTGTCCAAAACATTTCAGCCCTAGGTCTGGGCCTAGTTGCCATGAGCTGCCATGCCTTAATTCTGCCCTAACAACATAACTCTTGCCTTTAATAAATGAACAGGCATGCAGCAATAACATATCTATCTACCTATCTTTCCACCTATCTGTATGTATGTATAATGTGCTTACGACTGAAGGTGATGCCTGTGGTGAAACCACGTGGCGGATGCAGTTAATCAGCTCCGTTGCAGGAGTTCCGCCACAGGAAACCATGAGCTACAGCACGGCTGGATCATGAGAATCAAAGATCTGTGGGCACTGCAGGTGAACTGTGGGGGGGGGGGGGGGCGTGGAAGCTGCAGAAGGGAGAGAAACACAGTTGCAGGGGAGGGGGAAGAAATGGGAAAACAGAGAGGACAGGAGCAAGGAAAGCAATGCTTGGAGCAGGAAAAGAGAGAGGGTGTCTGGCCAGGGTGGTGGTGGGGGGAAGCACCTGAGGCATGGGAATATGGAAAGAAAAGGGTAGAGAAGAGGCAATGAGAGAGAGACTGGAATTGAGAGAAACAGATCAGCAATATACTAGGTGGGGGGTGGGTGGGAGGAGGACAGAAAGTGCCAGGGCCAGGTTGGAGGGGAGGGAGCAAATGCTGTGGCCACTACATGTCTTTTGTGGGTTTCTGCTAGTGCATGTGTTTATTTAGATAGATAGATAGATAGATAGATATTCAGTAAGTGTCTTGGGAATAACTGGAATTGTCTAATCAAGACACTTCTAATTAATTCTAGAGTCAGCAGCACAATACCTTGGATTCTACATATGGTACCAAAAAAAATGCGTGTTGAAATTTGTGCATGGATCAAAGATGTGAATGCAAATTAATTAGCTAATGAGCCATTAACGTACAATAAATTGATGTTAACAGTCAATTTTCGCAGTTAATTGGCAGGGATTGGACTTTGCGCATACATCTTGATGCACACTATTCTATAACACTTAGCGCTTAAATCCACTAGTGCGTAACTCAAAAGGGGGCGTGGCCAGGAGGCAGGACAAGACCATTCCAAAAAATTGTGCACGTTGTTATAGAATAGCGTCATTCCTGCGCCCAAATGCCAAGAGTTGGGTGCCGGAATTTACACTAGGATTCAGCTGGTATAAATACCAGCAGCCAATTTTGGGCCCAGGAGTCCACTCTAAGCCCTATAGCATTCCACACCGATTTTTCAATGCTTTTTATACAATTTACCCATTATATATAACTAGCATTGCAAAATACATATACATTAGATATCCACATTTTGGGGGTTCTACATATGAGATATACTTACTGTACCTGAATAAACAAATAAATGAATAGATTAAATAAACATATATAAGACCCCAAATATTGGCACCACACCGATAAATTATAAGTTTGGCTCAGATAGTCCAAGCTATGCCTGATTTTCTTATGACTGAGTCAAATATATCATCTATACATATAGAGGCTGAACAAATTTATGGCCCCATTCAGAACACCCTCACCCCCACCTTGCTCTCCATATATCTTTATGGAGGCAATTTTATAAGTGGGTGCCTCCACTTAGTTGCCCTGATCACAGCCTCCTCTACAATGACATCTGGGCACCCAGATCCTTTTATAGAATACTAGCAAATTTCAGTATCAGAACATCGTGCACTATAAAATAATGAGTGGAATGGAATGAGTGGACGTGAATTGCTTGTTTACTCTTTCCAAAAGTACTAGTACTAGGGGGCACTCAATGAAGCTATCAAGCAGTAAATTTAAAACAAATCGGAGAAAATATTTCTTCATTCAACATGTAATTAAACTCTGGAATTTATTGCCAGAGACTGTGGTAAAAGCAAGCTAGCTTAGCAGGGTTTAAAAAAGTTCGGAAAACTTCCTGAAAGAAAAATCCATAAGCCATCATTAAGATGGATGTGGGGAAAATCCACTGCTTATTTCTAGGATAAGCAGCATAAAATCTGTTTTACTGTTTTGGGATCTTTCCAGGTACTTGGAACCTGGATTGGCCACTATTGGAAACAGGATACTGGACTTGATGGACCATCAGTCTGTCACAGTAATTGTTAATTCCAATGGGTAAGGATCTCAGATCAGCACCCAAAATAACTAGTTAATGGGCTCCAATGATTTAATTATTGGAATTAACAAGCACTTAATTGGCACTAATTATGAGACAGACATGGGAAGCAACTGCTTGCCCTGGGTTTTGTAGTATGGAGTGTTGCCACGATTTGGGTTTCTGCCAGGTACTTGTGACCTGGCTTGGCCACCGTTTGAAAAACAGGATACTGGGCTAGATGGACCATTGGTCTGACCCAGTATGGCTACTCTTATGTTATGTTCTTATCTGGGTGCCAATCTGGCTAAGCGCTAGTCTGTAACAATGGGTGACTAAACTGGATTGTACACAACTCCAAAGGGGGCGTGGCCATGGGAGGGGTTTGTACAGATCAGGGGCATTCACAAAAGACTTGCGCAGTGTTACAGAATAGCAGGGATCTGCGCCCGACTCACATGAATAGCAGGGATCTGCGCCCGACTCACATGCCAGGATTTACACCAGGTTCAGCTGGCCAAATTTGAGTGTGGAATTCAGTGCTCAACACTATTCTATAAAGAGGACTCATCCCGAAATGCCCATTATAGAATCATGTTGAGCGCTGAATTTTATCAGTGCCTAATTTTCATCACTATTTATATAGGATTTCCCCTTAGGCCACTTCCCTGCGCCCTTACAGAATAGCGCTTAGGCAACCTCCTGGCAATTTCATGAATATGCACTTGTGAGCAAAAGTTCTAGTATTCTGTACATTAGCACGTGCAAAGAGTGTATAAATGTTAATGCTCAGTTGTAGAATTGCTCTTTATAAGGACAATTCTATAAAGGGTGCTAAAACTTAGGTGTCCAAAATCTGTATGTTAATGTAGCAATCTATCCAGAAAAAGAACCAAGAATGGGACAATCAAGACTCCTTTATTGGTAGACCCAACACGGACTGTGTTTCGGCATCGATTACGCCTGTATCAGGGGCCAAAGTAAACTGGACTCCTGAGGAATGTCAGGTCTGCCAAGAAAGGATCCTTCATTGTCCCATGCTTTATGGCTCTCGATGCTTCTTCTGCTTTTTCCTATGTGGGTACTTTGACCCTCTCTTCTGCCATGAGATAGTATTCTATAACAGCATTTGGGTACCAACATTTTGGCGTCAACACTTACACCAGTGATTCCCAAACCTGGTCCTGGAGGCACCCCAGTAGGAAAAAGAGAGGGCTCAAAGCATACCAAATCAGGCAGAGCAAAACAAAAAGCACAGAGAGACCTTCAGGAGTAGGCAGTGGCGTAGCAAGGGCGGGGCAGTGGGGGCGGTCCGCCCCGGGTGCACGCTGCTGGAGAGGTGCAGAGAGCAGCCGCGCGCCTGTTGGCTCTGCTGGTTCCCTGCTCCCTCTGCCCCGGAACAGGTTACTTCCTGTTCCGGGGCAGAGGGAGCAGAGAGCCAGTGGAACCGACAGGCACGCGGCTGCTCTCTGCACCGTCCAGCAGCCAAAAATGCACCCGGGGGGGGGGGGGGGGGGGCTTGATGCACCAGGGAGGGGTGTCATTGCGCTGGGGGGGGGCTTGATGCACCGGGGGGGGGGGGGGTGCGCAGCAGCGATCTGCCCCGGGTGGCAGCCGACCTAGGAACGCCACTGGGTGTAGGACAATGGGAAAAGGCCCAATTGTTTATTAGAAGAACCCGACATGGGCCATGCACCTGTATCAAGGGTCTAGCAAGATACAAAGATCATAATGAATAAAAACATATACATAAAAATAATAAAAGAACATTCCTAACACTTATAATACATATAAATGCATGCCAAGTATATATAGATCATGGTACATAAAATACCTCCTCCCCTCCCCCTGTTTACTAAGCCGCACAGCAATGCCAGCACAGCCCATTCAAAGTGAATGGGCTGTGTTGGCATTAGCACACTGGAAGCCACTAGCGCGACTTAGTAGACAGGGGGGCAAGTGTCAGGTCTAGTAAAGAATTGGGTCTTTTTCCCATTGTCCTACTCCTGAAGATCTCTCTGTGCTTTTTGTTATGCCCAGGAGGCACCCCAGTCAGTCAGGTTTTCAGGATATCCACAATGAATATTCATGAGCTAGATTTACATGCTGTGGAGGCAGTGCATGCAAATCTCCCTCATGAATATTCATTGTGGATGTCCTGAAGACCTGACTGGCTGGGGTGCCTCCAGGACCAGGTTTGGGAATCACTAACATACACCATGTCAAAGGCAGGTGTAAATAGACATGCCTAATCGTTAGCACTTCGCTAGTTTGGCACCTAAGTGTGTGACCCACCCATGTCCTGCTCACATGCAATGCTACAACTCTTTGGTGATAAATAGAATATTGCCTAATGCAGTTAGTTGCCTAACTGCCATTTCCCCCCATTTGGGTGCCTAACTTCTTTTTGAGTGCTTAAAGTTAGATGCTTAACTTCTAGCATACTATATAGAATTAGGGGTATATGCAAAGTGGATTTAAATGTATTGAAAAAAAAAAGAAGCACCTGTACATCTATCATAGTAGAAAATGTGTAGATGTTACTGTGTTTGAATATTGACCCTATTCATAATCTTACATAAGAACATAAGTGTTACCACACTGGGACAGACTGAACGTCCAACAGTGGTCAATCTAGGTCACAAGTAGATCCCAGAACAATAAAACAGATTTTATGCTGCTTATCCTTTAGCCATACCTGGGATTGCATACAGATAAGTGATATTATGTCATCTCCGTCAGTAAGGAATGATAATACAATTGTAGTCACATAACTTGAACACATGTGAGATGTAAAGACGTACAAGACATTGCAAGCAACGACAATTAAGAGGAATATAATAAGCATAAAAAACTATAAAAGATAAAAAAAAAAAAGAAAAAAGACACTAGATATTTTTGCA
This sequence comes from Microcaecilia unicolor, assembly GCF_901765095.1. Classification (NCBI taxonomy): domain Eukaryota; kingdom Metazoa; phylum Chordata; class Amphibia; order Gymnophiona; family Siphonopidae; genus Microcaecilia; species Microcaecilia unicolor. The sequence continues at coordinate 37,606,728 of NC_044043.1, forward strand.
CGTTACACATCACGGAAGATTGGGGGTTGTCTATGATTATAATTGTCACAAGACAAAGGCTCACCTGATTGGTGATAAGAAAGTTGCCTTAGTGACTGTATGAGACTTCCCCATAGCAAATTAATAATTTTTTGCACTGTTTGTTTTGTATTCTACCATCTGTTGGTTTTGTATCCTAGTAATAAGCAGTGAATTTTCCCAAGTCTTATGGACTTTTCTTTCAGGAGAGTATCCAAACCTTTTTTGAACCCCGCTAAGCTAACTGCTTTTACCGCATTCTCTGGCAACAAATTCCAGAGTTTAATTACACACTGAGTGAAGAAATATTTTCTCTGATTTGTTTTAAATTTACCACTTAGTAGCTTCATTGCATGCCCCTAGTCCTAGCATTTTTTGAAAAACTACACAAGCAATTTACGTCTACCCCTTCCACTCCACTCGGTATTTTATAGACCTCTGTCATATCTCCCCTCAGCCATCTCTTCTCCAAGCTGAAGAGACCTAGCCGCTTTAGTCTTTCCTTGTATGGAAGTCGTGCCATTCGCTATGCTGCCTATTAAGAGTTACATTTGTAATGTGCTACTTTGTATCATACATCTGTCTTATGAATATTCTATTCTGCTGCTTTAATGTATACATCATTGACACTGTATCATATTGTTGCTATTCTATAATTTAATTTTCCTACTTGTGCATTAAGCTGACACTTGGTCACTAGAATGTAAATTGCTTGTATCAAGCTATACTGCTGTTTGCTGCCTTGGGCGAATCCCTTCATAAAGGTGCCTAATCAAGCTGGTGCAAGGGCAGTGGGCACCATGGTGCAGCCTTTAGCCTTACACCTCCCCCCACCCAAGATTTTGATAATTGAACACAAAAATCCTATAACAGTGCAGGTTACAGATGTGCTGATGGCTCTTTGAATTTATGTAGCTCTCAGGGCCTATTGTTTTGCTTGGATTGCTGCTGGTCTTTGCTGCCCTGGTCTTGCCTGATTGGACCAGTCCTGTGGCTAATAAATCTCAATAAAAGGCAGAAAGAAACATCACCTCTATAAAGACTTATAACGGGAACTGCTTCTTGTGGGGATAATACAGATGTGCTCCATGAAATCGGCAGCCATGCATTAACTTTTCTCACAGTAACATCTGAGTGGCCGCTGTTTTCATGGAGCACATCTGTATGGTCTCCATAAGAAATAGCTCCCTTTAAGTCATTACAGATGTGACTGATCTTTTCTGCTTTTAGGATTTATCAGCCACCTTTTGGAAAAGATTCTCCCAAGGCAGGGTGCAGCAGGTATAGCTGGACATAGGTAATTTACATTATACTGACCAAATGTCAGCCTAATGAACCATGAGACCAGTGGGGTAAATTTGGAAATATGTAAATTAAACAATAGCAATAGCAACAATATGATACTGTTTAAGTAATATACACAATAAAGCAGCACAATAGAACATTCATAAGACAAAAGTATGATACAAAATTAAAACCTTCTTAATAGGGAGGTGGCGAAATTTGCGGCTGGGACTTAAAGACAAAAGCCAGTGGCTAGATTGAAGAAAATGTTACTATAATTGATAAAGCATCTGCAACTGGTCCCACTAAATGGGCTGTGGCAAGCTAGTTCTGACGGCTTGAATGGCTAGCTAGTCAGTGGCCATAACAGGTGTCAGCGTGCACTTCACATTTTGGTCAGATCTAGTCAATTTTCAGCTTTGTTTTCTTAAATGCTACTAGTAACCCAGCACTAATCAGTTTGTACGCATTAAACTGCCCATGATTGATTTATCAGACCTACTGGTAGTGCCAGCAAAGGCATTTTCTTTACCAAATGGTTTGCCCAGAACTGTTCACATTTCAAAATGTCAGAAGTGGAGACTGACACTTGCTTTTCTGTAATTGGGAACAGCACCACCGCCTGAATATTAAATCATTCCCTTATATCCTACGAGCATCTCTACATCCGTACATTCAGCACCAACCTTTCCAACTTTGCTCGCTATAAGGTGGAACCAGGAATGAGACACCTGCACATCTCTTCCCCCCCCCCCCTCCTCCCCTCTCACCCAGCCTCCAATATTCAGCATCCAGTATCTCCCAAGGACAAGGGCTCCCAACCGAGGCGACCTGAGGACCAGGGAAATCAGAGCAGCAGAGATCGTGGAAGGGACAGAGGGAAATATCTCCAGCTCTGGAAAAAAAAAAAAAAACAACCCCACGTCGGCTCGCTCCATCACTGCCCCCTCCTCCTCCTGTGCTGCAGCTTCATCAATGAAAAGCCCCTTTCTTTCCCCGTCTCCCCGCTGCTTTTATTCAGCAGATGCTGGTCCTCCATCCTCCCCACCACCACTATCAAGCCACAGCTTACCTTTCTGCTCTTCAGCATCCAGATGGTGAAGGGTCCCCCCCAAAAAATCAGATTTCCCCACCCTCTCCTCCAGGCAATAAAATCCGAAGCCTTGGTTGAACAGCAAAATCTTCCTTTTTTTTTTTTCCAAGCAGAGCCACTCCCTTCAGGCAGGCAGAAAAGTGGGGAGGGGAGAAAGATCTAATGCAATGGCAGAAAGAGCAATAGCCAAGCTGGCCAGCAGTCCTGAGGATGCTGAGAGAGACAAGATGAAGAGATGAATCTTTCTCTCACTCCTGGACTGACAGCTTATAGGGATCAGCCCGTCGGGAAAAGCAGCAATGCACTGAAGCCTCTCTCTGGATGGGATAGCCAAAGGGCTTCGTTTGCCAGTCACTGACGAGCTGGCTGGCTCTTGGCCATTGGAGACTGAGCTTCACCAATAACCCTCCCCGGCTCTGATTCACTGAATAGACCAGACAAAAGAGGAAGCTGAGCGCAGCCAAGAAGGGAGGGAGGCGGGGAGGAGAAGGAGGGGCGTTCCCAACTGTTTGTGTGTGTGTGTGTGAGCCCGCACAAAATTAAGTCTTGTGGTTGTGGTACATAGTGCTCATCCAAAGAGCAAGTGGTAGGGCACAAATCAGGAAGCCAGAGCCATCGCTACAATGAAAGAAGGGGCGGTTGAAATGGATCCTCCGCCTCCTCCCCGTTACCACTGTATGTTTTTTTTTTTAAACTTGATTTATCCAAACAATCCAGGCGCATACAGTATAATTAATGACAGCATTGCTGGGATCCTAATCTATCAGCCCCGAATACACAAATGCATAGCAATTCGGCGTTCATATCGTCACTTTCCTGACCTATACTTGTGATCAATGAATAATAACTGTATTTGTACCCATCTGTATAATTGGATGTTGGATTTGTTATTGCCCGCATCCTTTCCCGAAAAAGTTTCGATGGTCACCTGGACCAGACGTTGTAAAGCAGAGGATCTGATCGCAGTACCAGGTCAGGAAACTGCCGAAAATTCAAAAGCCAAAAAACCAGCATGGCAAGGGAGCAAGGTGTAAAGGGAGAAAGACGCTGAGCCTAGAATTATGATTCCAAATCCAGCAAAGGTCCTCAGCTCACCCACCCACCCCTCCCCTGGGTTGAATGTAGAAGCTCTGAATATAGATACAGAGGCTTTATTGGGCTCAGATATGCCTAGGAAAACCAGCCAGCTAAGCCCTAATGAGGTTTAGGAGCCAGAGGGCTAGAGCATCCCAAAATAGCTGTGAAACTAAGTTGGTTTTATACTAAGGTGGGAGGGAGCTTCTAAATGAAAACAATAGAAATCAAACAAAATAAAACATGGAAAAGAAAATAAAATGATACCTTTTTTATTGGACATAATACATTAATACATGTCCAATAAAAAAAGGTATCATCTTATTTTCTTTTCCATGTTTTATTTTGTTTGATGTCTATTGATAACCTTAAGAGTGGACTAACACGGCTACCACACCTCTCTACTTAAGATAAATGAAAACAAAAATATTTGGTCCTCGACGTCTGTCTTATATTGCAGAAACTGGTATGAGTAATGTTTTCCTACCTTGGTAGGGGTCGGGTTGGGAAGCATGCTTGCAGCACTGACCCCTGCTGTGTGTCACCAAGTGTCCCTAGCTGGGGATCTCTAGGGAATGGGCTAAGACAGTGCATGCAAAATGATAGCGGCCTGGCGATGATCTATTCCATGAGAGTGTGGCAGAGGTCAGTTGGAGGGGGAGGGGAGGGGGGTGGAAGATGTGGGATTGCCGAGAGAGCTGCTATAAAGAGTCAAGTTCAACTGCAGCTCTCCAGTCTTTTAAAATCCCTGGGACTGTTTCCAGACCCTGCCTTTAATTCCACGAGCCTCAGCCTTAGAGGACGATGTTTTCTTGCGAGGGAAGCTGCAGGTTAAATGTCCTAAAAATGCTCTAAAATGCAGATACTTCAGCATTTCAGCCTTTTGCACGGTTTTGCAAGTGTAGGGCTCCCTCTATAAAAAAAACATTTGCAAAACGGCCCATGGTAAACTTTTTAATGTAGTTCACTACCATGAAACTTTGCTACAGTTCTTACTATAGGCACTGGAATAGGGTTGGCCATTGGGGCCAGGGCCCTACCAACTATTAATTAATTAATTAATTAAATCTGTAAACCACCTTTGACCAAAGCGGGTAACAAAAATAAACATACATACATACCAATGTTATGCCCAACACAGCATTAACATTAGAAAACTTGGGGCTGCAGCCATAGATTGGCTTGTTTGACCCACCCAACCAAAAAGGTCTTTAGAACATAAGAATAGCCATACTGGGTCAGACCAATGGTCCATCTAGCCCAGTATCATGTTTCCAACAGTGGCCAATCCAGGCTACAAGTACTTGGCACTCTTACAATTCTGAGATAATAAGCAGCTGTGACATAAAGCACCTCATTGACTCCAAATTCTGTCATACTGGCATACAATCTCCAAAGACTTATTGAATGGAAAAAGTGCTTCACAAAAACAATATATTTTAATTAAAAAAAAAAATTTTTTTAATTTTTAGAAAGGAGGAAAAGACCTCAGCAATTGTCTGCGGACTTTTATCTACTGTAGGTGATTATAGTCTCAACAGACATCAACATCCTTCTGTAACACTAAATGACTATTTTCTAATCTATTCCACTATTCATGATGTATTGTAAGCCACATTGAGCCTGCAAAGAGGTGGGAAAATGTGGGATACAAATGCAATAAATAAAATCATAGAACTGCCATAGAACTGTCATAGAACTGTTTTCTATTGAATCATTTTCTTTTTCTAAAATTTTCAATAGAGCTTTCTAATTGTCATAATATCCAACACTTCAAACAGAAGTAGCTTAAGGAAGATGACTAGCTCAGCATGAATATGCTAATGAATTCCCCTGAAGAAGCCTTATAGTGAAATGGGAAGCCGTTGGGATTCATTAAGATAAGTGTTTGCCTAACAAAAGGAAGCTGGGTTGGTACAGTAGAGTTAACTACCACCATTCTCCAAGTACAACATGTCCAATTGACAGCAATCAAAAGGATCCTGGATGTTACAAAAGACCTGACAATGTCCTTCTTAATTCTGGGAAGTCTATCTTAGAAGCAGGGGCATACCCAGACCTGCCATTTTGGGTGGGCTCTCCCCACCTCCACCCTATTTATTTATTTAGATTTTGCTCACACCTGTTTCAGTAGTAGCTCAAGGTGAGTTATATTCAAGTACACTGGATATTTCTCTGTCCCAGGAGGGTTCACAATCTAAGTTTGTACCTGAGGAAATGGAGGGTTAAGTGACTTGCCCAAGATCACAAGGAGCAGCAGTGGGATTTGAACCAGCCACCTCTGGATTGCAAGAATGGTGCTCTAACTGCTAGGCCACTCCTCTCCTCCACTCCACTCCCTAGTACAAATAGACAATACAGTTTGCCATACATATATACAATACAGTTTTTTTAAACCTTCCCCTCCATCCCCGCATCTACCTCTCCCTCTGTCTTCCCTGTCACCCCCTCTGCCCCTAGTCACATGTCTTCATATTTCTCCCTCTCCTCTGCCCCAGTTCTGGCAACTGCCCATTTGCCCATTCTCTCCACCCCTGGTCTGCATCTACTCTTCTCTCTCTGAACCTCCCCCCTCCCCCATTCACCTCAGAGCCATCGCTGGAGGTGATTCCTAAAGGCAACTTGCGCTTGCCCTGCAGGCTTTCCTCTACCATGTCATGCCCTTGATGGTGTCACTTCTTGTTTCTTCACTGGTGGGGACATAGTATAGCACTGAATGAACATAAGAACATATGAATAGCCATTCTGGGTCAGACCAATGGTCCATCTAAGCCAGTATCCTGCTTCCAACAGTGGCCAATCCAGATCACAAGTACCTAGCAAAAACCTTTTCCTCCAGGAAATAGTCCAAACCTTTTTTAAATCCCAAATACGCTAACTGCTGTTATCACATCCTCCAGCAGCGAGTTCCAGAGCTCAACTATTCCTTGAGTGAAATAATATTTCCTTCTATTTATTTTAAATGTATTTCCATGTAATTTTATTGAGTGTCCCCCTACTCATTCTATATCACTCAGGATTTTATAGACCTCAATCATATCCCCCCTGAGCCGTCTCTTTTCCAAGCTGAAGAGCCCAAACCTCTTTAGCCTTTCCTCATATGAGAGGAGTTCCATCCCATTTATCATTTTAGTCACTCTTTTTTGAACCTTTTCTAATTCTGCTAGATCTTTCTTGAGATATGGTGACCAGAATTGAACACAATACTCAAGGTGAGGTCACACCATGTAGTGATACAGAGACATTATAATATTCTTGGTCTTATTTTGCATCCTTTTCCTAATAATTCCTAGCATCCTCTTTGCTTTTTTTAGCTGCTGCTGCACACAGGGCAGAAGATTTCAGCGTATTGCCTTTTTTTTTTTTGTTACATTTGTACCCCGCGCTTTCCCACTCATGGCAGGCTCAATGCGGCTTACATGGGGCAATGGAGGGTTAAGTAACTTGCCCAGAGTCACAAGGAGCTGCCTAAAGTGGGAATCAAACTCAGTTCCTCAGTTTCCTAGGACCAAAGTCCACCACCCTAACCACTAGGCCACTCCTCCACTGCCTACAATGACACCTAGATCTTTTTCTTGAGTGCTGACTCCTAAGGTGGACCCTAGCATTATTTGGATTATTCTGCCCAATGTGCCCCATTTTGCATTTGTCCACATTACATTTCATTTGCCATTTGGATACCCAGTCTTCCAGTTTCCTAAGGTCTTCCTGCAATTTTTTCATAATCCGCATGTGTTTTGACAACTTGGAATAGTTCTGTGTCATCTGCAAATTTAATCACCTCACTTGTCGATCCGTTTTCCAGATCATTTATAAATATGTTAAATAGCACAGGTTCCAGCACAGATCCCTGCTGCACTCTACTATTCACTCTTCTCCACTGAGAAAAATGGCCACTTAACCCTGTCCTCTGTTTTCTGTCCAATAACCAATTCCTAATCCACAGAAAGACATTGCCTCCTATCCCGTGACTTCTTAATTTTTTCAGGAGTCTCTCATGAGGAATTTTGTCAAAAGCTTTCTGAAAATCCAGACACACTACATCAACCAGCTTACTTTTATCCACATGCTTATTTATGCCTTCAAAGAACTGAAGCAAATTGGTGAGGCAAGACTTCCCTTGGCTGATCCCATGCTGATTCTGTCTCATTAAACCATGTTTGTCTACATTATTTTCCCTGGCACTGAAATCAAGCTTACTGGTCTGTACTTTCCTGGATCATCCCTGGAACCCTTTTTAAAAATTGGCATTACATTGGCCACCCTCCAATCTTCAGGTACTACAGAAAATTTTAATGACAAATTACAGATCACTAACAACAGATCAGCAATTTCATGTTTGAATTCTTTCAGTACCCTGGGGTATATGCCATCTGGTTCAGGTGATTTATCACTCTTTAACTTGTCGATTTGGCTCAATACATCTTCAAGGTTCACCAAGATTTCTTTCAGCTCCTCCACATCATGATTCCTGAAAACTATTTCTGGTACAGGTAGATCTCTTACATCTTCTTCTGTAAAGACCAAGGCAAAGAATTCATTCAATCTCTCCGCTATGACCTTGTTTTTTCTGAGTGTCCCGTTTGCTCCTTCATGATCTAATGGTCCCACGGATTCCCTCACACACTTTCTGCTTCTGATTTACCTGAATTTTTCTTCATATTCTCTTTTATCCTTCTTTATCACAGCTTTGCATCTAGCTTGACATGGCTTATGTTCTTATTTTATTCATTCGGATCCTTTTTCCATTCCTTGAAGGAAACTCTTTTGGCTCTAATAGCCTCTTTCACTTCACCTTTTAATCTCACTGGCTGTCGTTTGCTCTTCTTTCCACCTTTTGTTTATATGTGAAATACATCTAGTCTGGGCTTCCACGATGGTATTTTTAAACAATGCCCACACCTGATTTAAAGTCTTAACCTTTGCAGCCGATCTTTTCAGCTTCTTTTTAACAATTTTCCTCATTTTGTCATAGTCACCCTTTCAAAAGTCGAATGCTGCTACAGTAGATTTATTTAGTGACTTCACTCCAGATATCAGCTCAAATTTGATCATGTTATGATCACTGTTTCCCAGCGGATCCAACACCATTACCTCTCATACCATATCCTACATTCCACTAAGGACTAGATCTAAAATAGGTCCCCTTCTTGTTGGTTCTTGGACCAGTTGCTCCAAGAAGCAGTCATTTATTACATCTAAGAATTTTACTTCCTGAGTGCTCCCTGATGTAGCATTTATCCAGTCAATAGTGGGGTAATTGAAATCACCCATTATTATAATGTTGCCCAATTTGCCAGCTTTCCTAATTTCTGTAAACATTTCTTCATCTGTCTGTTCATTCTGTCCTGGCGGACGGTAGTACAGCCCTACCAGTATATTCTTTCCCTTCACACATGGCAGGGCTAGAGATTGGCTTGTTGGCCCCATCAACTACTGAGATATTTTGCTACTCCTGGTTGTCCTAACAATTATAATTTCTTTCTTTGGAAAATTGTAATGCCATGGGTTTGTTTTTTGTTTTTAAATTGAGGGTTTCTATTACAAAGCCGCACTAGCAATTCCCATGGCAAATGGTAGGAAGCCCATAGGAATTGAATGGGCTTCCTCTCATTTGCCGCACTGGGAATCGCTAGCACGGTTTAGTAAAAGAAGCCATTAGATATTTTATAAATACAATCTTTTCATAATAACAAAAGGAGCAAGGAAAATCTGTAGTCCTACATATCACAGAAAGAAAAAAAAAAATACAAACACTTTCCAGACATAACCAATGCTGTCCACATCAAGAGCAGCAAAGACTGAAAACAAAAGAAGAAAAACAAAGAAAGATGAAAAGGGATAACCCCACCATTTTACACTGCATTCTGAGTACACCTACAATTGCCTGTTCATGCCATTCTTTTGTCAGATTATTTTTGAAAGTTTTTTTTACAGTACATTACTAAGAACGTCCCCAAGCGACTTAGAACTAGAAAAGCAATTGTTCTGATATGCAGGCTTCCAGCCCTTCCTGGGACTGAAGAGAGAAGGCACTAGGGGAGACTAAGATGCCAGCCATCAGTGGTCAGACTGTGCAAATACTGGCTCTTAAACCAACAGAGGTATCCTGCAAGAAACAAGCCTAAATGCATACATAGACTCAGAATTTTCCAAGAACTGTAGTAAATAGTTTCCAGTTTCCCAAGAGGCTGTACTCATAGTCATTATTCCCCTGGCCAGAGCAGAATATTTCATTTGGGAGTAAATGTTCATGTAGTTCTTGGTTTGTTTCCAACGACAAACTCATAATGCACTATTAAATCTCATTTCCGTTTCCACAAGGGGAAGTGCCTTCCTCCTTGCTGCAGCTTTTCTCTAAGAGGAAGGAAGCGGGAACACCAACCAGAGCAGTAAAAATGCAGTGGTGGGCCAGCTGGTAGCGGTTTCATCACTCTGTGGCTCCCATGGAAAAACTCATGCTTTATTCATGGAAGCAAGCCCTCCAGAGGCCAAGGAATGAAAAAAAAAAAAAAGAAAACAGGAAGTAAAGATGCCTCTGGAGCGTGGGGTCCCTCTCTACCAAGGAGCTTGGAGACAGAAATAGAGGCTTTTTATCCACAGTGAGAAAACTCAAGATGTTTCATCTCCATCACAGGGTTGCTACAAAGATCATAGTAAAATAGTAAATGATGACAGATAAAGACCTGAACAGTCCATCCAGTCTGCCCAATAAGATCAACTCATAGCATAAGGTATGATGTGATACTACATAGGCAAAATATAGAACAGGAAAAGTTCTCTACGATGACGAATTACAGAAGGCAAAAGTAGAGACTAATAGACGATTCACCACTGGAGACGTGACGTCTCCAGTGGTGAATCGTCTATTAGTCTCTACTTTTGCCTTCTGTGATACTACATAGGCATACATGATCTTGATTTGTCCTTGCCATTTTCAGGGCACAGACTGTAGACATCTGCCCAGCACTAGCCTTCTTCTCCATCTACTGAAACTGTAATTGAAGCCCACTCCAGCCAAGATCAGGACACACACCATACAAGTCTGCCCAGCATAGGTTTATCTGTCCAGCCACGATTAGGGCATAGATTGTATAGTAGATGACGGCAAATAAAGACCTGTATTGCCCATCCAGTCTACCCAACAAACCCACTCATAGCATAAGTTATGATGTGATATGTATGCCTTATCTTGCTGTATTCCATCAGCAGAGGATTTCTCTTTATTCTTTGTTAGTAAGATTGATTCTTTACTCAAGCCCTTTTTCACCCCTCCTATTCCTCCTTCCTTGAAATGTCCTATATCTGAAGTCATTTCCCCTCCATGTCAGTCTGGCTTCACTGTTTGGTCTACCTTCTGATTGCAATCTTTGCAGTCCTTTCAAACTGTTATGTCTTCCATGAAGAGTACTTTCTGTTCAACTGATCCCATTCCTGCATCCTGGTTTTAAAAAACCCAGTATTAGGTTTGTTTGCTTCCTACCTTCTTATCATTGATTAATCTAAGCCTTTCCACCGGCCAGTTCCCAGATCTTTGGAAACCAGCCATAGTGTGTCCATCTTAAAGAAAGCTACACTGGATCCTGCAATTACTAGTCATTATCGTCCCGTGTCCAAACTGAACTTTATGTCCAAAGTTCTTGAAAAAGTTGTCTTCCTACAACTCTCTAATTTTGCAGAAAAGACATTTGCTTTACACTCACGTCAATCTTGTTTTTGGGTCAATTAGAGCACCAAAACTGTTTTGGGACCTCTATTAAGTGAAATTCATTCTCATTTCGATAAACATAAACTTGTTCTAGCAGTCTCAATGGATTTATCTGCTGCATTTGATCTGGTAAACTACTCTTTTCTGATCTCTTATCTATCTTCGCCGGGTATCTCTGGTGAGGTTCTATCTTGGTTTATTTCTTTCTTATCCAATCACTCTTTTCAAGTTGTTACTTCCACCTCGACTGCCATTAAGAGGGATGTCCATTGTGGTGTTCCCCAAGGGTCAATCCTTTCATCACTTCTTTTCAACTTATACGTGAGCCCACTGACAGCACATATTCAATCATTTGAGGTGTCTGCCTACTTTTATGTGGATGATATTCTACTATTCTATCCAATTGCTGATTCTTCTTTTTCTATTTCTCCCCTTCAAACCTGCCTAGACTCTGTAGCCAATTGGCTTTTCGATCACCAACTAGTCCTGAACGCAGATAAGACAGTGGCCTGTTGGTTTTCTGGCTCAGTAAACCCTCCCTCCACGTCTATTTCCCTCTTTGGGACATCATTTACACCAGTCTCCCATTTTCACTATTTGGGGGTTATTCTCGACTCTACTCTCTCTTTTTCACAACACATCTCGCATTTGTCCAAACTCTGTTTTTTTCACTTTTTGGCAGCTGTGCACTATCCGCCACATTTTCAACCATGACAATTTCCACGCACTTATTCTTGCATTCTTTACCTCGTGTCTTCACTACTGTAACATAATTTACTCCAGTTTACCTTGTGCTGCTCTCAAGAAACTTCAAACATTACAGAACACGGCTATCAGATTGCTCTGTCACACTGGTCCTTACGATCACACATCTCCCTTACTTAAACAACATCACTGGCTTCCTGTTGACTTCCGAATTACTTACAAAACCAGTAATTGGGAAGCAAAGCCAGTGTAGGGCAGACTTGTTTGTGTTTATCCAACGCATTTTTAAAATTCTGTTTCCATTTTCATCTCCACCACCTCCCGCAGGAGGGCATTCCAGGTATCTACCACCCTCTCTGCGATCTCCGTGAAAAAGTACTTCCTGACATTATTTCTGAGCTGGCTCCCCTGCAACCTCAGTTCATGTCCTCTAGTTTTACCACCTTCTTATCTCTGGAAAAGATTTGTTTGTAGATTAATACCTTTCAAATATTTGAACATTTGAATCATATCACCCCTGTTTCTCCTTTCCTCCATGGTACACATGTTCAGGTCTGCAAGTCTCTCCTCATATGTCTTGTTATACAAACCCCCCTACCATTTTGTTGCCTTTCACTGAATCGCTTCAAGTTTTTTTTACATCCTCAGCAAGATTCTTCCTCCAAAACTAAACACAATACTCCAAGTAGGGCCTACTACTACTACTACTTAACATTTCTAGAGCACTACTAGGGTTACGCATCAACAATTTGTACAAGAGCATCAACACCTCCTTTCTCCTGCAGGTTATACCTCTCTTTATGTAGCCTAGCATCCTTATGGCCATGGCCACCACCGTGTTGTATTGTTTTGTCACCTGGAGATCCTCAAACACTATCACCCCAAGGCCCCTCTCCTGAGCTGAGCATATCAATCTTTCTCCTCCTATCTGGTACGTATCCTTTAGATTTCTGCATCACTCTGCACTTATTGGCATTAAATTTTGACCATTCTTCTAATGTTTGGAGATCTCTTCTCGTGGTTTCTACTCCCTCCGGGGTATCCACTCTATTGGCTATCTTTGTGTCATCTGCAAAAAAGGCAAATTTTTCCTTTTATGTCTTGAGCAATGTCACAAATATATTAAAGAGAATTGGCCCCAGCACCAGCTGTAGAAATCTACCCGTCACTTGCCTTGTTCTCCAACTACTGAAGCGGAATCTGTCAAGGCAGGCCATAGAAGTCTACCCAGTACAGGCTTTGCTTCTCAGTTACTGGTGTTGCCATTTAATCACCGCTAAGCTTGTTTGGTTCCACACCCTCTATACAGGATTCCTTTGTGTTTATCCCACGCATTTTTGAATTCGGTTACCGTTTTCATCTCCACCACATCCCGTGGGAGGGTATTCCAGGCATCTACCATCCTCTCCATGAAAAAGTACTTCCCGAGGTTAAAAGAACTTCCTGATGTTTAGAATTAGAACTGAATACTCCAATTAAGGGGCCCTTTGACCAAACTGCAGTAAATGTTTGTACTTACCACCTGCTTAAGTACATGCACTGTGCATTAACTGTTGGGAATGTTCCCAGCAAGTTTCCATACAATTACTACACAGAAGAGAATATTTTAGGAGGGAATTCTGTAACAGCACTCAAGAATAGATGCCAAAAAATTGATGTTAAGCACCAGGGGTGGCCCAAGGCAATCTGCTGCCTGAGGCAGGAATGAAATGGCCCACCAGCACCCCAGCATCGCGCCCCTCCCACCAACTCCTCCCCACTCCTAAAGCCGCAGTCTAGCATCTATCCCCCTGAGCCTACCTTTTTGTTGTTGTTTTCAAAAGTCAGAGGCAGCAGCGATCCTCATACGCTGCCCTGCTGCCACCACCAGCGCTTCCTCTGTACTGTGGCATTCGGCCCGCCTCCCTGGAAACAGGAAGTTATGTCAGAGAGGTGGGCTGCAGTACAGAGAAGACGTCAGTGCCGGCGGCAAGGCAGCATATGGGGATGGCTGCTGCCGCCAATGACTTTTGAAAAACGAACAAAGAAGGTAGGCTGTGGAGGGGAGTTGAGGAAGGAAGGAGGAAAGATGCCATTCCATAATGAATGCCGCCTAAGGCTCCCATCTCACTTGGCCTAATGGTAGGGCCACCCCTGCTAGGCGCTATTCTGTAAAGGGTGCACGCTCTTTATAGAATAGCATGCATGCAGCGCTGACTCCTGCAGCTATCTTTGGACACCAGACTCACACCTGCTGAAATCAATTGTAAATGCTGGTGCCCAAGTTAGGTGTATTTACCCAGTATTCTGTATCTACACATGTAACTTTCTGACACACCCATGCCCCTCCCATAGCCACACCCCTTTCGGGCTACATGCTATGGGAGTTAGGCACCCTAACTTATAGAATAGCGGGCAGACAGATACCTGCACAAATTTTAATGAATTCCAATTGACATCAATCATTGGTTGTTGGTACTCAATTATTGATGGTTAAGAGCTCGTTAACCGATTAATTTGCAAGCACGTCTCAGCGGGTTTTGGCACAATATAGAGTTTCTGCATTGTAGATGTCCAGATTCACATAGAAGGGCCAAACTATCTGCATCAGTGACAGCACACAGTGAGGGGTAAATTCTCAAAAGGTCGCCAGAATTTAAGGGCAAGGATAATGTGCGCTAACTGCAAATTTTATAATGGCAGTTGTCTAACTTGCGGTGTAAGCGCTTACATCAATGGCTGGCGTGAATGCACTGTAGGCAGTTAAGCACATAAATGACAGTATTCGACAACCCGTGTACGTAACTGCCTGACACACCCTGACACGCCCAAGCCACTCCTAGGTCCACACCCTCTTTGATGTTGCATGCTCAGGAATTTGAGTACACAACTTATAGAATAGTGAATAAGGGCAGTTATATGCTTAACTGCTAATTGGTGCCAATTAGTGTCAATTAAGGTCCATAATAGCCAAGTAATTAATGCTAATTAACAGCCAATTATTGAATTATGTTACAGGTACAACTGACCTTATTCTATAATATAGGTGCACAAATTTGCATACTAGTTGGAAATTTGAGCGTGCACGTTTTTAGAATTAGGGGGTAAATTACTCACCATGTGTTGTCCACAAGGTGCAGTCCATGGCCATTCTCCATCCATTTCCAGGCATATTTTAACATATGCTGTCAAGCCAGAATAGTAATGATTAGCGTGTGGACATGTGCTAACACTTAATGGGGGCTAATTACACACTGAGGGGGAAATGCTATAAGGAGCCACCTAGTTTAGGTAGCAAGATCATGCCTAAATGCTGGTATTCTAGTCAGTGAACACATGCAAACAGAAATGAGCAGTTTCTGGCTAAGCGGTATTCTGTAAGTGTGCACCTAGATGGGATGGTGTGTAATTTGTGGGCGGGCATTCACAGGAGTGGAGTTTGGGCAGTGCAGATACGTACACATGTAGATTATAAAATCCTAGCATCTATATGTGTGGATGAGTGGCCTAGTGGTTAGAGCACTGGTCTTGCAATCCAGAGATGGCTGGTTCAAATCCCACTGCTGCTCCTTGTGATCTTGGGCAAGTCACTTAACCCTCCATTGTCTCAGATACAAACTTAGATTGTGAGCCCTCCTGGGACAGAGAAATATCCACAGTACCTGAATGTAACTCACCTTGAGCTACTACTGAAAAAGGTGCGAGCAAAATCTAAATAAATATTTGAGATTCTACATGGAATGTTGGTACTATATGAGATTCTGTTGCTACTATTGGAGATTCTGGAATGTTGCTACTAGTTGAGATTCTACATGGAATGAATGTTGCTATTCCACTAGCAACATTCCATGTAGAAGTCTGCCCTTGCAGATCAGCAACGCGGCTGCACAGGCTTCTGTTTCTGTGAGTCTGACGTCCTGCACGGCCGCATTGCTGATCTGCAAGGGCAGGCTTCTAAATGGAATGTTGCTAGTGGAGAAGTAGCCTTGTGGTTAGAGCACCGGTCTTGACATATAGAGGTGGCCAGTTAAATTCCCACTGCTGCTCCTTGTGATCTTGAGCAAATCACTTAACCCTCCATTGCCTCAGGTACAAACTTGGATTGTGAGCCCTCCAGGGACAGAGAAATATCCAGTGTACCTGACTGTAACTCACCTTGAGCTACTGCTGAAAAAGGTGTGAGCAAAATCTAAGTAAATAAATAAAATATATATGGTTTATTGCAATGTAGACATTAGCTCTGTGGCTGGTGTGTTTGTGCCTTGAATAAAGGTGCACTTTCAGCCACTTATGCTAGTATTCTATAAGGACAAGTAGGTGCCTACTTTTCTTCCTAGAACAGACTTCAAATTGGGAAGAATACATCATAAATGTCAGTCTTTTCCCACCCAATGCAGAAGGTTGAGGAAGCAGCACTGAAGATTCTGTGTGAGACATAAATCTCCTTGGGTAGTCATGGCTAAGCAGAAAGCAGCTTTTGAAAATCACAAATACTATTTCTTCTTCAGAAATAAAATATAAGTTCAAATAGAAAAGGGGGATCTTTATGATTTGGAGATTTATTTTTAAAGGCAGTCCCTTTTGCCTTCCAGTTTTCTTCTGCTGCTCTGGACTTCCAGGGGGGAGGGGAGGCTTTGGGGCCCTCTCCCTAATTTTCTGCCCTGGATCCCAGCATGACTAAAACCAGCCCTGCTTCTAGCTTTATCAGAATGTGCCCCTCCCCCCCCCCCTCACAAACACACTTTGGGACTTTTTCCTATCATGCACAGCCTCAGCCTGGGAATCCTATACACCAGTATATAGCACAACCAGAGAATCACCAGGCTGGCCCCACTGTTTATTTGTTTATTCTAAGATCAGCTATGTGGTCTCTCTGAACCACACTGCAGCAGGAAGTCTCTGTCCCCAAAGGGCTTACAACTTAGGTTTGTACCTTAGGTTGTGACATAAATGACAAAGGCATGTAACAGGAGTACATGAGGTATAGAGGATCCGCACTTCATCCCAATTCTCTTTTCCTTTTTTTCATAGAGTTGGAATTCTTTTATCTTTTAGCGTTGGTTTTCATGTTCTCTGCTTTGCCTTTGTCGTATGACAAAGAAAAACATGAGAGAAACCAAAGCAAACAATGTTGTTTGTTGTCTTTGAAGGTAAACCATTATCTTACGTATTGTGCTGTAGTGCTGAGCATAATCTGCAATAGGATGAAGTCAGTAGGATATGCTTCTACATTTCTTTATGCAAAGGAGAGGGTTAAACACCAAGAAAGACCACCACCACCACCACAAAGAGCATTTCTTTACCCCACCCTTCCCCGATTTCTTTGCATCCAGTGGTAATTTCCTAAAAAGAAAGATAGATGGTATGGCACCAGGTTGGGGACAGCAGGGAAATCAGACATTACTCCACTGTCCAGCATTCTCACTAAAAACCTGCTCCTTAGGATGTATCAGTTTCTGATGTATTCTTAAGCTTTACTGATCATCATTAAAATAATATAGCATCATAAAACAAAGTTCTAAGAAGATGCAGTCTGTGATATCAAAGTAATGCTAGTTAATCTATGATACAAACAGTAATATATACAATTTATTTCATGAATAGTGAGTGATAAGACACACAGAGTTGTTTTACAGCTATGTTAATTCAGCCCCTCTTTGTCTCTGTTAGCATGTGTCCAATATGTTGTGTGCATTTGTCTATCTATAGCTGGAGAGTAACACAAATTCCCTCTAGTGGCTCCATTTGTATCTGATTTTCTCATTGATCCACAACCTTGGAATGACCTTTCATGGCTGGACTTAGGAGGCGATAGTTATCAATGTGGGCTACCGTTAAGACATTATTTTAGCACAGGTCCCATTTTATGCAATGAGACCGGATTACTAATAACTGGAGTTAATAGTAAAATAACACGTCTTAACAGTAGCTGACATTAATAACTTCCCCCCTTAGCTGGTAAAGATATTCATCATCCCATCTCTACTAAAGAAACATTAAATTACATACAATCATGTTTACGAATAATGGGGTCCTTTTACCAAGCTACGGGAAGAAGGGCCCTGCGCTAGTGGCAGGGGCCGTTTTTCTCGTATGCCAGGGCTTTTACCGGAGCAGGTAAAAAAGCCCTCAGCAGACATAGCCATGCGGTAACAGAACTCATTGGATGGCGATAATGGCGCCCTGCTGCATGGCCGATGTGGCTTACATTCAAAAAGGCGTGACGTAAATCCAAACAAAAAAATCCCAAACGTATAATCAAATACATTCTAAAAATTTGCATGATATAAACGTGCATAGCACAATATATGCATAATCATTATGCATACTAAAATAGAAACATACGACACTAATCACGATACAACTGTAAATAAACTCCCAATCTCCCCCCCCCCCCCATAAAAAGTCAACCCGATAGCAAGAGCTACAGAAAAAATCACACCGATCAGCTATAAACTTGGCTGCTGACCGGATTTCTTTATTCTTGCACCCTTCCCCCCTATTTTTTTTCTTGATAAGCGCTGCTGGAAGTCTGAGACGCACGTGTTTCTACAATAACATCTGGGCAAAAAACATAAGCAACATCTGGAGCGATCCAGCTGCTCTCTGATATAAGATAGCAAACGTAGTTAGCATTGCGGAAGGCTTTTTTTTTTTAAAGGTAGATCGACAAGACAGCAGAACGGATTAATGTTGCACAGTTTCCCGACGCCCTTAAACGTGAAGGGCGCCGTCATGACGTACAGTGTAAGGCTGCGTCATGGGTGGGTGGGGTCCCGGGGGGGACGGTCGGCATAGGGTATTAGGCTAGCTCTAGTGGCGGGAAAGATCCTGGAGGCGGTTGGTTGGGCCGGGGATGGATAAGGAAATGGAGGAGGCAGAGGAGGGAGGTCCTGGTGGCAGCAGCGGCTCTATCTCGGAGGGCTCCGGGGAAGTGAGCAGCGCTGCTGCGGCCGCCGAGAGTAAGGGCTCGGCGGGGAGTTATGAATTACCCTGGTAAGAGTGTGTTTAATGCGGGGGCGCAGTCTACGGTGTGTTATTGTAGGGGTTATGTGGGTGGGGCTAAGCTGAGGCGCGGTAAAAGTCTGTCAGGCCAGTAGAAACGTAATGAGTTGCGTGGTCGCTGTCCAGGGCCTGTAGCGGATATAAAGAGACCCTAGAGTTATAGGTCGATGATCAGAAGCAAATGCAGGTGCTAGAGGTGTCAATAGCGCCCAATGATCAGAGCTGGCGAGTGTGTTGAGAATGCAAATGCATGCTAACCAGGGCATTACCCATTCCTCCCCGGTGCTCAGTGGACAGCATGCCAAACCTTGGCACTGCGTCTGCAGCAAACCCTCTGCAAGGTCAGAGCTGGTGTTAGGGTTTGCGGAGCTACTACATTTCTATAGCGCTGCCAGGGTTACGCAGCGCTGTACAAGTTTAACATGGGGAAGGACAGTCCCTGCTCAAGAGAGCTTACAATCTAAAGGTTACAAACTATGTAGTCAGTGTAGGTATCATGAATGGGGAAGGTGGTTAGGCGCCAAAAGCAAGGGAGAAGAGATGGGCCTTAAGTAAGGACTTAAAGATGGGCAGGGAGGGCGCTTGGCGTATGGGCTCGGGAAGTCTGTTCCAGGCATAAGGTGATGTGAGGCAGAAGGGGCGGAGTCTGGAGTTAGCGGTGTTGGAGAAGGTTACAGATAGGAGTGATTTGTCCTGAGAGCGGAGGTAACCTGTTCCGGGGCAGAGCCTTGAGGCGGAATGGGCAGCCCTATTCAGCATGCATTTGCATACTAGCAACAGTGGCATTCCTAGGGGTCTGACACCCGGGGCGGATGGCCGATGTGCCCTGCCCCCGGGTGCAGCCCCCCCCCCCCCCCCCGGTGCAGCGCGACCCCCCCCCTAGTGAAAGGACAGCCCCCCACCCCGGGTGCACACCACTGGGGGGGGGGGGGGGTGCCAAGCGCCGGTCAGCTTTGTTCGTTTCCATGCTCCCTCTGCCCCGGAACAGGTTACTTCCTGTTCTGGGGCAGAGGGAGCATGGAAACGAACAAAGCTGACCGGTGCGCGGCACCCCCCCAGTGGCATGCACCCGGGGTGGACCGCCCCCCCTTGGTATGTTACTGGCTAGCAGGCTCCCCATTTTCCCCAACTGGACTGGAACCTGAGCCCCCCACCCCCACCCCAAGCCAGTGGGTGCATGGGGGCACTAGGCCACCAGGGCCTTGCAGTTGGAGGGAGCCCCAGTGTTTGACAGGTCCAGGCGCTTGACAGGAGAAAGCAGTAGGTAAGACATGTTGCTTGTGGACTGGGGGGGGGGTGGTATTTGTGGGCAGGGAGTGACTCATCCCTCACTCTTCTCCCTGCCAGCAGCTGACATATCAGGGCAAAAATCTGCCTTTACAACTATTAAATTACTACTACTACTTAACATTTCTAAAGCGCTACTAGGGTTATGCAGCGCTGTACAATTTAACATAGAAGGACAGTCCCTGCTCAAAGAGCTTACAATCTAAAGGACACGTGACCAGTCAGTCTGATAGGTGCAGTCTGGGTTTCCTGAAAGAGTCAGGTGCCGAATGCAGCATTGAAGAGGTGGGCTTTAAGCAGGGACTTGAAGATGGGCAGGGAGGGGGCTTGGCGTAAGGGCTCGGGAAGGTTGTTCCAAGCATAGGGTGAGGCGAGGCAGAATGAATGGAGCCTGGCGTTGGCGGTGGTGGAGAAGGGTAATGAGAGGAGGGATTTGTCCTGTGAACGGAGGTTTCGGGCGGGAACGTAAGGGGAGATGAGGGTAGAAAGGTAGTGAGGGGCAGCAGACTGAGTGCATTTGTAGGTAAGAAGGAGAAGCTTGAACTGAATGCGGTATCTGATTGGAAGCCAGTGAAGTGACCTGAGGAGAGGGGTGATATGATGAGTATATCGGTTCTGGCGGAATATAAGACGTGCAGCAGAGTTCTGAACAGATTGAAGGGGAGATAGGTGGCTGAGTGGGAGGCCGGTGTGAAGTAAGTTGCAGTAGTCAAGGCGAGAGGTAATGAGAGCGTGGACGAGAGTTTGAGTGGTGTGTTCAGAGAGGAAAGGGCGAATTTTGCTGATGTTAAAGAGGAAGAAGCGACAAGTCTTGGCTATCTGCTGGATATGCGCAGAGAAGGAGAGGGAGGAATCAAAGATGACTCCGAGGTTGCGGGCAGATGAGAAGGGGAGGATGAGGGTGTTATCAACTGAGATAGAAAGTGGAGGAAGAGGAGAAGCGGGTTTTGGTGGAAAGACGATGAGCTCGGTCTTGGACATGTTCAGTTTCAGGTGGCGGTTGGACATCCAGGCAGCAATGTCGGATAAGCAGGCTGATACCTTTGCCTGGGTCTCCGTGGTGATGTCTGGTGTGGAGAGATACAGCTGGGTGTCATCAGCATAGAGATGATACTGGAAACCATGAGATGAGATCAGGGAGCCCAGGGAAGAGGTGTAGGTTGAGAAGAGAAGGGGTCCAAGGACAGATCCCTGGGGAACACCAACAGATAGCGGGATGGGGGTGGAGGAGGATCCATGAGAGTGGACTCTGAAGGTGCGGTGGGAGAGATAGGAGGAGAACCAGGAGAGGACAGAGCCCTGGAACCCAAATGAGGATAGTGTGGCAAGAAGTAGATCATGATTGACAGTGTCAAAAGCGGCGGATAGATCGAAGAGGATGAGGATGGAGTAGTGGCCTCTGGATTTGGCAATTATACTTCTGGGAGGCCACCTCTGAAGCACTTGGCTCCTAAACACCTTTCTAATTTGTCCATGCCCCAGACCTTGTGTAGCCTCTGGTGGGATTGGGGTCCAGGGCAATTACTTTGGTTGCTCTCAATGTGTCACCTCTGAAACATTTGACCCCTAAGCACCTTCCTAATTTGCCTATATCTTAACCCTGCCTTGGGCCCCAGACTTGGTGCAGCTTCAGGTGGGCATGGGGTCCAGGGCAATTGCTTTGGTTGCACCCCTTAACGTTGGCCCTGCCTGTGTCTCAGGTACTATGGGCTTAGGATGCGCCAGAGACCTTAGGGTCTTTTTACTAAAGTGCAATAAGGTTTTGCACTTATGGTGCTATAACTGTTAAAATCACCAAATGGCAGGTGTAGAGGCTGTGTGCTAAATGTTGGGGGGAGTTCCTTCGAAAAATTCCTTACTAAGTATGTTTCCTAATTAGATTGTAAGCTTTGTCGAGCAGGGACTGTCTCTTCACGTTCAAGTGTACAGTACTGCGTACGTCTAGTAGCGCTATAGAAATAAATAGTAGTAGTTTGCAACTAGTGTATTTTAAGGTTGTTAATGTTTTTGTTGTACCCTTTAATCTGTCACCCTGTTACATTTTGTCCCCTTCATATTAAGTCAGTGGCCAGGTTGAAGTGTCCATCCCCATGTGAACAGCACAGGCTCGTATTGTCTAAGCATGGCTTAACTTTTTTTTTTTTTTTTTTTCTTTTTTTGGTGACCTGGTATAGTGTGTTTACCAATAAAGCTCACTGCCATTGTGCAAAGTCTCTATGGGCAAACTGTCAGGGATCCAAACAACCGGAATTCATACAAGTTATAGTGCCTTGGAAAAGGGCCAGGTGACTGCAGCAGCTTAAGAGGAAAGCTGCATCATACTGCTAGTTCAGGTAGCTGCAGAGGAGACTTTGCTTTGGAGTTACTTTTTTGTGTTTTGTTTTGGTTTTTTTATTTCAAATACTAGACTAGCCTGTTTATTGCTGTTTCTACATCAAGCTGTGCATCTCAGCTGTACAGTATTTGCGTGTTGTGGTACCAGGTGAAAGTGTGTGTGGGTGTTTGTAGGGGATGGGAGGGATCGTTATCCATACAGGCAAATTTTGACCCCAGAATGCAGCATAAGGATGGGTGAGAAACATATAGGGCAACTGGGAGCAGTGTGTTGAATTACAGTCGAGTCCAGCTGGAAATGGGGACCTAACATGCTTCATCAGAATAATATTTGGAAAGATGTGTGTATAGTTTTTTTTGCCATTTTTAATGACTCACCACTTTTCTGCTAAGCTGCCATTTGGGCCCCTTTTAATAAGCCGCGGTAGGCGCTAGCACGTGCCAACCATGCGCCAAAAAGCACTGCTCCAGGACTCGCTGAAAAATAAAACATAAAAAAAATAATTTTTCAGCGCAGGAGGCGAGACTGTGGGCAGAGAGTAGGCATGCCCTATGCTAATCTGGCAGTGTGGGCATATTGTTGCACGCTGTCCGATTACTGTAGGTTTAGTGCGGGAGCCCTTAAAAAAAATAGGTGGCGGTAAGGATTCCTGCAGTAATGGCCATGCGCTAATTGGGAAATTAGCACAGTTTTGCCATCACCAGCTTTCTCAAGGAGGACTCAAAAGTAGCTTTTCAGGAATCGTAAAATATGACACACTGAGTACAATATCTACCTTAACCTGCGCTCCATTAATGAAACAGAGGACTTTAAATGACCAAAGCTCACCTTTCTAGGTTCTCAGAACAGTTTAAATTGGTGTTAAAAAATGGAGCTTAGAAATATGTATTTTAGGCCTAGCAGCATTAGTAGTCTTCAGTAGTGATACACAACAAGCTAAACATCACCAAAGTCTGGAAAAATGACTTACTGAAATGGGTATGCATATATATTTTTTGTACTGGGCTGTGCCATTATGTGGTTAAATGATATGTGTCTTTTCAACAGGGTTGAGAAATACAGACCCATGAAGTTGAGTGAAATAGTTGGAAATGAAGAAACAGTAAGCAGACTGGAGGTGTGTCTTTTTTGCGTTGATAAACCAGTGCTACTGCTTACAAATGTCAAACTTGTGCTGATTCTTTGAATAGGTTCTATTTAACACTAATATTCTTTAAATCTTCTTTTGATTTTAAAGTTTGCCTCAGTCGTTGGTGTATTTGGAGTGAAGGAATAGACTAGTGGTTACAGCAGCAAGCTGAGAACCAGAGAAGCTACAGTTCAAATCCCACTGTTCCTTGTGACTTTGGGCACGTAGCTAAGGGTGCTAATTACTGAGCTGTAATAACAAAAAATAAATAACATGTTTTACCACAGTTTAGTTTATGTAGGATTTGCTGACTTGTAGTAGCTTGGTATTGCAGGCTAGTAATTCCCATAGTAAAGGAATACTGCAAATTGGGATCAGTTTTACAAGCTGCATTATTCTGCTCCTCAGGGGCATTGGACCACTAATATGTGGCCTGATGGCTTCCATGGAGCCATATTAAAGGGGTCGTGTACCCCAGAAAACGCAAACAATATGCTTTGTCCAAGGCGCACCACTCCACCGCCCCCCCCCCCCCAGCCTACTTCCCTAATCCCTTGTAGTCTAGGGCAGTGGTTCCCAAACCTGGTCCTGGAGGCCCTGAGCCAGTCAGGTTTTCAGGATATCCACAACAAATATTCATGAGAGATTTGCATGTACTGCCTCCACTGCATGCAAATCCCTCTTCTGAATATTTATTGTGGGTATCTTGAAACCTGACTGATTGGGGTGCCTCCAGGACCAGGTTTGGAAACCACTGGTTTAGGGCGGTGTTTCCCAGGTCGGTCCTGGAGTACCCCCTTGCCTGTCAAGTTTTCAGGATATCCATTATAGTATGCAAATGTTTCGTGCATATTCATTGAGGATATCCTGAAAACCTGACTGGCAAGGAGGTACTCCAGGACTGACTTGGGAAACATTGGTCTAGGGGTACAGAGCAGAAGTGAACCCCCAGTTGTTCCTACTCCTGTCTGGCTGTTCTTGACCCCTGTGGTAGTCTTATGGTATTACCACGAATGTTCAAGCTGCTTTTTGCCCTTATATGGCAGCTTGACTCTTAGCTGTAGTACCAGATGATTATCGCTGGAGATTGAGGGGCAGCATTTTGAACCTACAGCCAAAAGGGGTAAAAGTATCTGGGGTTCGCTTCTGCCCTGTACCCCTAAACTATAAGGAATTGGAGGGCATTGACTTGGAGTTTGGGAGGGCCTACAGGGGCTGATGGGCCTTGAACTGAGGGTTTCAAATGTGTCAATGGAGGGAGAATCGCACTGCTATTTCCACTGTTATGCACTGGCCCCTTTAAAATGGAATCCAGGAGCATTGGGCCATGTGTTAACCTCTCCTGGGCAGAAATAATAACCCTAGCTCAAAGCGGTTGCATTTTAAATGGATATTGCAAATTGTGAAGTTCGTTGCATTATTTGTTTTGCATAATAATGAAGTGTGAAGTATATAAATCCATGCAATACACCTCATGATATAGCTGCAGTGATTTTAATATGCATTATGGTAAAAATAATGCACAGAGCATGCTAGGAGGCCAGTATCATGTGTTGATCTTTAAAGCAGGTTAATAATTACCCTTCGTAATCCTTTCTCAGGTTTGAGCTTAGGGATAGACATACCAAAAAGTGTTGCTCTGTGCCAGTGTGCATTATTTACCACGG
The DNA here is from genome assembly GCF_901765095.1 of Microcaecilia unicolor. Classification (NCBI taxonomy): domain Eukaryota; kingdom Metazoa; phylum Chordata; class Amphibia; order Gymnophiona; family Siphonopidae; genus Microcaecilia; species Microcaecilia unicolor. The sequence goes on from NC_044043.1 coordinate 37,632,012, forward strand.
GCTCCGTTTTATGCAATGGGGCCGTGTTAATGGCGCTGACATGGTAACACATTTTAATAAAAAACAATAAAGCAAAAGGGCAACCCATTTATAGGGCACCTATTACATACCTGGGAGGTGCTGAAACGCAAATTTAAAAAAGGAGTTAAAACCTCTACACTGGCTCACATTATTCATGAGGTCGAGTTCCCAGCTGGAGAAGCGGGGGGAGCGTTTCATGAATGGTATAGAAAAGGCCTGCGAAGATTCCGAGACTTAATGTCGGATGGCACACTAAGGTCATTTGAGACATTAAGAAGGAAGTTTGACCTGCGGGAGTCTGATAACTATGCATATTTGCAAGTCAAACACTATATGAACAAACAGGGGTGGTTGCGGGCAGACCCGAGGGAACGGGAACCCCTAGAGAACATCTGGGTTACACTGGAGGGGGGGAAGAGAGGCATTTCAAGGTTATATAATTACATGAGAGGCAGCACACTGACTAAATTACCTTACATGAAGGCCTGGGAGGGCGATTTGCATTGTGAACTAAATGTGACGGAATGGGAAAGGATATGCATGGAGGTGAAAAAGGCATCGGTGTGTGTGTTGATAAAGGAAAATGCCTTTAAAGTCTTAAGCAGATGGTATTATACGCCAGATAGGCTAAAACGAATGTATGCGGGTGCCTCAGATAGGTGCTGGCGATGTGACAATGACATTGGGAGTTTTATACATGTGTGGTGGTCTTGCCCTTCAGTACGCTCCTTTTGGGAAGAAATAACTTTGTACCTGACCTCTATTTTGGACACACAATTTCCTGCAGAACCTAAGTGGTGCTTGCTGGGGTGGGGAAATAAAAGGGGCAAGAAGTGGCAGAAGCGGTTAAAAAGACTAAGCCTATCAGCTGCGAAACTGGAAATAGCAGCCCATTGGAAGCAGAGAGTGGGACCTACGGTTCCAGAGTGGAAAACGAGGCTCCGTACCATAATGGGGCTTGAACAGCTGACGGACAGACGGAGGGGCAGATTTGACCCTGCAGCGGAAGAGTGGTCACACTTGGAGCGTTTATGGACTACTGCAATCACAGTACAGAGTATTCAGCCATGATGGGGGGGGGGGGGGGGGGGGGGAGAAAAGTCATTATGTTTTCACATGGTTGTATTGCAGTTCACTTTAATATTATATGTGGTACAGCGGTTAGCTGAATATGTGTATGTATTTAGGAACAATGCGATTTAATAAAACTACTTTTCAAATCAAAAAAAAAAAAAAAAAAACAATAAAGCAGTGGAATCAAATGCATTTATTGGAATAATACCCGACGTGGCCACGTTTCGCCCTCAGGCTGCGTCAGGGGTACAAACTATCAAAAGTGTATATAAATATATCATATACACTAATAGTGGGATGAGAACCGTTATTCCAAAAATCTAGTTCCACTTATCTGCTACTTCCAACTGAACTGATGATATGCATTAACGTTCATGCATATCAGTTCAGTTGGAAGTAGCAGATAAATGGAACTAGATTTTTGGAATAACGGTTCTCATCCCACTATTAGTGTATATGATATATTTATATACACTTTTGATAGTTTGTACCCCTGACGCAGCCTGAGGGCGAAACGTGGCCACGTCGGGTATTATTCCAATAAATGCATTTGATTCCACTGCTTTGTTGTTTTTTAATACACATTTTAATAAATATAGAGCTTAAATTTTAAGCTCTCTGAGGACAGGGAAATAGGTTTGGGTACAGTGGATAACTTGCCTTAAACTACTGCAGTAAAGATTTAGGTTTCTGTTGTGGGTTTTTTTTTTTTAAACTATAAGTACAGCAAGGAGGTAATTTTGTAAGCTGGTGCCCCAATAGTGCTTACGCACATGATTGACACCAGTCACCTAAGTGCTAGATGCTGTTCTACAAACACCTAGTGCACAACTGTCGGGGGGGGGGGGCAAACACGTGGGCAGAGCACGGGCATATAGAGTAATATCAGCTGTGCACATTGCATGGTGCACTTAGGTACACTGACACGACTTTCTGCTAATATTCAATAGCTTAGGCACAACCTTAAGTCATTAGACTTGGTGCTAAACGTGCCCCATTGTGGCACCTAAAATGAGGTGCCAATGTATAGAATTGCTGCCATAGCATTTCTTTTGCAGGATGTTTCTCTTGTCAGTTTTCTAGAAAACAAAATAGTGCTCTACTTGTCTGAGCTAGTGAGTGTAAGTTCTACTACATTTTTAATTAAATAATGCAAAACTTAATTTCTAGGTCTTTGCAAGGGAAGGAAATGTGCCAAATATCATTATTGCGGTAAGTATTGGATTTTTAGATTTCATAAGCCAGAGACTTGAGCATGTCTGTCTTAAAAAAAAACCAAAAACTGGTCTGGGTCTGTGATGGGCTCAGGTTTGCTCCCTGGCTGGCAGGAGCAGGGGGTGCAGTGAATGTGATGTTCAGACTTCCTGGTGGGAGAGCAAGTCTCGGTCATTGGTTAACATGTAGTGGCCAGATTCCGGGTCCACACTACCCATGTTCCAGAGGTAGCCGCAGCCTGATGCCCTGATGAGCGGTTGTCATTGAGAAGGGAAGACTCTATACTTGTGAGTGAAGGCTTATGATGCTGAAAAGTCTGGTTCTGATTAGACCAGGGCAGGGATGGACTGAATGCGGCCCCTGAGGCCATGGGAAGTATACACAGAAAACATCATTAACCAGAATTTTGGCAATTTAATACTGTATTTTACAAATATTTTCAGAATAGCAACTCTAGCAGTTTGTTTTTATCCTTTTTAGTTAAATTTTTTACTTATCACAGGTCTATAGAGCTCTGGGCATTTCCACATAATGTTGTGGCCCTATAGAGGTAGTACTGACATGCAACTTTGTATATACAGGTTGCCCACCCTTGGACCAAGGCTTCCTAGAGATTTCCTGGGAATCCCACAACCAATCATATTTTAAGGATACCCAGTATATATTCATAGTATATATTTGCCTTAACTCATACTTGGTTTCCAGTGAAAAGTGGATTGGTTTGGAAACTTTTGATTACAGAAGCCCAGAGTAGTTGGAGGAAACTGCAGGCTAGTCCTCCCTTCTCTCACCCTCTAAACCAGTGTTTTTTAAACCCAGTCCTCAGGGACTACCTTGCCAGTCAGGTTTTTAGGATATCCACCATGAATATGCATATGAGAGATTTGCATTCATTGCCTTCTTGGTATGCAAATCTCTGATGCATATTCATGGTGTCTACAGACTTCCGACACAATCGGAGGAACTAGACAAAGATCTGGTTACAGATATCCAAAAGTTGGGAAAGAAAATAGAGGTGCTGTTGCTGGGAGGTTTCAACCTTCCGGATGTGGATTGAAAAGTTCCATCTGTGGAATCAGAAAGAAGTGGAGAGATCATGGATGCCTTTCAAAGTGCTCTGCTCAGACAAATTATGACAGAACCCACGAGGGAAGGAGTGATGCTGGATCTGGATTCTTTCATGAATTTGTTAGCAGAGGTGTAAGGTTTTCTTCCTTGCTGTTTGTGTACTGATTGGTTTCTTTTTTTCTCTGGCCCGTAAACCCACACTGTATTTAAAACGCTTGGTGGTATTTTAATTGAATTATGTAACATTGATTACATTTTGATTTTTAGGGTCCTCCAGGGACTGGCAAAACAACTAGCATTCTGTGCTTGGCCCGTGCTTTGCTTGGTCCAGCACTGAAGGACGCTGTTCTAGAACTCAATGCCTCCAATGAAAGGTATGCTGAAACAAAGAACATTTCAAGGGCAGAGGTCCACAGACTGTGAAAGGAATAGGACTTCTAATGAACACAGTAGCAGAAACAGAATCTGCTAACTAATGCAATAGAATATAGTCAACTCAGCTTCTTAGTAGTGCCATTCCACAGACCCCGGCTAATCTCTGGTTGTGTCATCACTTACCACACACTATTTTAGCTTTAGAAAGTGGAGTGAAGGAATAGCTTAGTGGTTTGAAAAGCTGGTTGCAAACCAGGGAAGCCAGAGTACAAATCCCTTCCCTCACTGTGCCCCGCCCTCATCTGAAATAGGAAGTTACATCAGACAAAGGCGGGACACAGTGAAGGAAGGCCTGAGGCAATCTGCCGCTTTTCACACGGACACGAAGTGCTGTTCGCTAGCTCTGTGCTGCCGATTTAGAAATTTTTTTTTTTTTAAATGCAGGGGGCCCGGTGGCAGACAGAAGAGGGCTGTTGAAGGAGCTGAGGGTAGGCAGGTGGAGACGGGGGACTGCAGCGCTGGCGGCCTGGGAGCAGGAGAGGGAGTGAGACCCCAGCACCGCCCCCCCCCCCCTCCCCAGGCGGCCCTGAAAATGTTACCATGGTTTAGTAAAAGACCCCCTTAGATTGTGAGCCCATGTGAAGGGCAGAGAAAGTACCTGTATATAATATATGTAAATCCGCTTTGGTTGTACCACAGAAAGGTGATAAATCTATGACCCTTTACCTTTATCATAACTGCAGTTCTTGCAGTATTATCACTGTAGCTTTATACATTCTACCAGTGATGTGTTGAAATGTTGTTTTCATGCTGACAGGCTGCTTTGTGTTCCGGAGAACATGCAAAAATCTGTTTGCCTTTTTGCATGTCCCTTGTTGAAGAGGTTTTATGACGCTGCCTGCAGATTCCACTCCAGTGCAGCATGGGATAATCTATCACTGTCAGGAAAAACCAGAATATAGTTTAAAATGTTTTCACCAACACTGCAGCTTTGTAGCACTATTCATACCACAATAATTGCATTTGTTTGATCCTTGTTTGTCTGTGTCCTTCAGAGGAATTGATGTTGTGAGGAACAAAATTAAAATGTTTGCTCAGCAGAAGGTGACACTTCCAAAAGGGCGGCACAAAATAATCATCCTGGATGAGGCAGACAGGTATGGAGGTGTATAAGAATAAATTAAACTATTTAGTACATTTTTGTGACTTACTTAGCACAAACCAAATATATGCAGCACTTTACAGGGATTTATAAAGTACAGTTTCTACTTAATAGTTTAGCCTAATCAAGACACTAAAAATTGGCACAGTGCCAGCCTTCTCACTTTGACATCTCTATGGAGCATCAGAATGAGAGGAACGCTAAGGAATCTCCAGAGGATATTTTCAGACTTGTGTGTTTATTAGGCTATGTGCAAATACTTACAATCTGATTCTGGCAGACCTCTGTCTTCTATAAGGAACACATGAATTAATTCTCAAATTAGGTCTTTCGGCTGGGGTAAGGGGTGCTGAAACTGTAAACTCCAATGGTGGTATCCTGTCGCTCATAAGCCCCAAATGTGATTAGGGGCTCATGTTTGACAGGGTCCTGGTGCATGGTTTCAGCTGAGAACTGCTGCCCGTGATTGGACTAAAGTAAGATGAATGGGGGGGGGGGGGGGGGGCGGGGGATTTCCAGGTACTTCTGAATCAGGGCTCATGGCAATGCATCTTATTATGCTGGATGCCCAAAGAGGCAGGAAGAAATCCACTGGACCTTTTAAAATAAATAAAATCCTTCCACCCACCCCCCCTTTTTTTAAATTGTGAATAGTGTGTGCTTTGAATTCAGACCCTTTATATTTGGTTTTATGTGTGTTGTTGACCTGATTTCTTGGTTAAAATAAATTGCCCTTGATTGAGGATGTTTGCAGAGTATCAACTCAAAATTTGACCGTAATAACATATTTTTTTTTTTAAAAAAAAAACCCCACACAAACTAATTGTTCTGGTTGCTACTGCAGCATGACAGATGGTGCTCAACAGGCCTTGAGGAGAACAATGGAGATTTATTCCAAAACAACCCGTTTTGCCCTTGCTTGCAACGCATCCGATAAGATTATAGGTAAGAGAATAATGAATCTTACCTTATATCTATTATCCATTGTTTTCATCCTTTGGGAAGCTACGTTTCCTTTAACATCAAGACTTTTCCAAAACTCAGAGGGATCCAGGATAGCTAATTAGGCAGTCACACTGATTCTTCACTTTAATAGTTTGCTGTATGTACCTTTCTGCTGCTTTATGTTGTTCCTTATGCTAAACCAGAAGGTGAAGACTTAGGATCCCCCACCTCTTCAAGTTCAGCATCAGGCTTCTATCCATTCAGGGCTCTGTCGGCAGATGTCGGGCTCGGGACATTCCCATGGCGGTGGTGAGCCATGCAGAGAGATGTTTACCCTTGGGTGGCAAAGCATAGCCGAGTCCTATTGGCCCAATTCCATTGCCAGCAGAGCAAAGTTCCTGACCCAGCAACATCTGCGGGGGGAGTGTCAATCTGGGAAAAAAATTGCAAGAGGAGGCGGAGCAGCTAGTGTTATGGAGGCAGTGTTAAGGTCCCCTGCGTCAGAGCAGCAATCTTAGAGATTCTGGGTGAAGTCACACTAGGGAACCCAAGATATGGGGAAGCTGATGGTTTCTCAATTGAACAGGTAGCAGAAATCTCGCTGGATTCTATGGTTGGTGGTTTGCTGAGTTGGCTTCTCAAACTTTTTACAAGACCCAAAATGAGTCTCTGTCTTCTAACTGCCTCCCGGAGGGTGGAGAAGAAAGTGAAAGCTTTTTTGTTTCTTTAAGAGCTTACATCAGCAATGATGATAGCATTTGTGTGCAAAGAAAATGGAAAAATATCAAGAGTACTGCTAGGCAGCTCACATTAAGGGTTTTGAATTTTCCACAAACCCTTAGATTGTCACCTACTATTTACTACTATTTAACATTTCTAGAGCGCTACAAAGTGTACGCAGCGCTGTACAAACACAGAAGAAAGACAGTCCCTGCTCAAAGAGCTTACAATCTAATAGACAAAAAGTAAAGCATTTAAATTTAAAATATTTAGTAAGTCAAGCACAGAGAACAGTCACAGAAGGACTGAAGATGTTGAAGGGTGGTCAGTGTGATTAGGTGTAACTCTGGTTGGAGTAGTGGGAGAAGGTGATAGAAGAATAGAAATGGGTGCGGTAAAAGTAATGAGTGGGTTGATAGGGAAGTTACATAAGCCTAACAAATGAACATCTGTTGTGTCCTCTGGGAAGAACATGGAATCTGTGGATGAAGGAAAAGCAGAGGTCTTCTCTCCTGTGATAGTTTAGATTTAACTGGACTATTGGAATCCTCCAGGAAGATGGTAATAAAAAGGGGAACTTTATTGGTACCTTTCGTTTTTACCCAAGATAAGGATTCTGTCATGCCCTTCTATTTTCCCCATCAGAATGATGATTTGTTTTCTGATGTATATAAAAGCAACCAGGAAAGGAGGAAGCAGGTCTTGGCTTTGAGAGATGGTGCTCTCCTTAAGGTGCAAAATTTTTCTTTCTTTTTCTGTGTCAATGTGTGATTCAGTGTAGGAGCTCTTTGTTTATTTTCTTTGATTTATCTCAGTTCAGGGCTGTTTTGCAGAGTTGAGCAGTTGATGTTTATGGAGGTGCTGCTGCTTCTAAAGTACAGGTATTGTGTAGTGAACGAGTATCTGCCTTAATTGCTTTTGTGTTTTGTATTTTGCCTTTTTATTCCTGCACTTTTCATTTTTATCCTCTCCCTTTGCGGAATATAATTCTCTATTTCCTTGAAGTTGTGTAAGATTTTCTGTATGTCCTGCTTATTTATTGTTTGAGAGAGCAGATCTTTGTATCAAGTTTATCTTGATGGTAATATTTAGTCATTTCAATAAATTTTACAAAAGAGAGTTCCAAAACTCCCCAATAGAAGGTGTATTCGTAATGGGTAGTTTAAGATGTCCAAAACCTGTTCATTTTCCACACTTTGAAGGAAGCCGGAGGCAACATAGGTCAGAAACAGGTGCAGAGCATGCAATAGTGCTGCCCGAACGGCATGCTCTCGATCCTTTTCGGAAGGGACCATCTCTGAGGAGTGGAAGGAAGAGGGTGGAGAATGACCTGATAATTCTCGTTTTTCTGGGATGCAGTTTGTAGACTAATACCAACTTTATTTTTTTTTTTTTCTCCAGAGCCAATCCAGTCTCGCTGTGCTGTGCTGCGGTACACAAAACTGACAGATGCACAGATCCTGGCCCGGTTAATGAAGGTGGTTGAGAAGGAGAATGTACAGTACACAGATGATGGGCTGGAAGCGATAATCTTCACTGCACAAGGAGATATGAGACAAGTAAGTTTTTGTTGTTTTCTCCTCTCTCTTATTGATACCTTGAAGATTTATGGGCCAGCAAGACTTTTTTAAGGTCACAAAATTTATAGCTGTTGCATATTTCATTATTAGGACAATGACACTTAGTGGACACTTGCATGCGATCCTTTTTCAGTGGCCCCACCATCCCACTGAATGGAATAAATTGCCACTAGTTTTGATGATGGACAGTCATTTGAGATTCAGAGAGCAATTGAAGGTGTTTATTTCATCAAACATTTGCTTTACAGTAAATGATATGATTCAGTGGAACAGATATATGTTAATTATGATTAGGGAAGTTGTAGCTTGACAGTATTACTGAGAAATGATGTGGCTAACAGTATTGGGAAATGATGAGATACTGATGCTACCAATGCGTATGAGGGGCAGTTGAACCTGTGAGGGATCTGGAGGCTGTTGGGGTATTGATTTTAGCAGATTTGTAATGCACTGTTTGAGATTATAAATTAAGGTTAAGATGCAGGAAAGATAACTAGAATATATTCTTGTGTATGTCTGCATTAGATGGATACCTTCCAATAGCACCTGCAACATGTTGAATTTAAATTAGATTTTTATAATTGCTCCCACATGTATGTGCATATAGAAATAAATGTATATAATGTGGGACCTCATATCAGTGGTATATATTCATTATAGCTTCATAGCATTAGAACAGCTTTCCTTGTTTATAAACATTGGTCCCAAAATAGTTCTTGCACCCAAAACTGACGTTTAACCCCCCCCCCCCCCCCAAGTAAAATATTTAACTTAGAAACAATAACACCAGTGCAATCATGTTTTGAGCACTGGCTCTGTATCAGGGTGATACTACTTCAAATATGTTTTTTTCAGTACAGGTGATGCTTCGAATTGGTGCAGTTAATACAATGCTCAGTATTGGTTTATAAATACAGAGCTTTCTTCAGCTCAGTAATTGGTGCAACAACTATTTTGGGACTAATTATTAGAAACAAGGAAAGCTGTTCTAATGCTGTGAAGGGAGAATGAACTTTATTCTGCAATGTCCCATGTCTTTATTTCCATATGCACATCTGATAGTGTGCAGTTAAATTTGATTTTTTAATAAATTTACTAGGTTGCAAGTGCTGTTGGAAAGTATTTGCTTTTTTTTTTCACCTGGTTTTTGGATGTTACTTAGAATCTGCTTTAGACAGATGCCACTGGCACATGCTTAACGTTTGCATTTGTAAATGTTCTGTTGTAAACGGCCTATAACTGTGAATGGGCAGCGTATAAATTATTTTAAAATGTGAATTAGGATTTATTTACCGCCCTTTTGAAGGAATTCACTCAGGGGCCCTTTTACAGAGCAGTGGTAAGCCCAACATGAGCTTACCGCTCGCTCTTCCGGGACTACTGCCGGCCCAACGCAGCCGCTGGTGGTAGTCCTGCCCCGGCGCGTGGGGAAAAAATGGCCCCCACCGTTACCACAGGGCCCTTTTTCTCGCTTGGTAAAAGGACCCCTCAAGGTGGTGTATAGCAAGAATAAGCCAAACATAAGCAATGGACAGTTACAGCAGTAAAAGTATTCAAATTATAATGCAAAGTATGGCATAGGATGCTACATTACGTCAACACAATAAAACATTTTAATAGACAGCAAAGATGGAACATACAGATGGAGCACAGGAGTAAGAAAATAAGGGACTAATTTAAAGAAAGTTGCACATGAGATGGATGGATGTTAGGTAGTTTGTCAAGTTGTAATTCATTTAGTTAATGTCTTTACACTAAAGCTCCTGCATAGTTAAGGATCAGGACCAGTGCAAGACTATTGGGTGCCTTGTGCCTCCACCCATCCCCAAATTAACTTTTAGGCCTCTTGTGTCCCCTCCTCAACATTTATGGTCACCCCAGTAACACCCCTGTATTGGGATAAAAGGGCTATTCACAAACAGCCCACCTGATGTTAGTTCTTTGTTTTTCTTTGACCTCAGCTGCTGCCCCAAGTGACTATATAATCCCTGTTTAATAGTTGGGCCTGCCCTGTTAGGGATTTTCCCTAGCTGGACACCAGGGTGGAATAGAGGGAACATTTTTAGGGGTCCTTTTACTAAGCAGTGCTAAGCCACTTTCCTGCAAGCTAATTTTATTTTGGCAATAATGGCTATGTGTTAATTTCCCCATTAAAACGTGAGCACTTACAGACACCTGTTGTGGTGGTGGTATGGGCTTATACGCTAATCAGCAGTAATATAGCAGCTGTAACCAATTAGCGCAGAATATGCCTATTCTCCCCCCCCCCCCCCCCAAACCCGCCCCAGCGTTACAAAATAAAAACCTATTTTTTAGTGGAAAGCAGATGCTGGAATTGCCGCGGAACACCTAGGCGTACCTCGCAGTAAATGTATTTTAAGCTGTTAGTGCTTACTGCAGCTTACTAAAAGGGCCCCCGTAGTGTTAAATGGAAGGTACTATTGTCAGGGTTATCCATGGGGGTAATTAATATGACTTTCAGGCTCTGCAATTCAGGGAACCCTGGTAGCCCCAGCTCAAGCCCTCCTTCCTCTTTAGCACCTATGTCCCTTCTTGTCCTTGGAGCTAGAGTAGTGTCTGGACAGAAACTTAAGAATGTCTGACAGAGATACAGATAGTCTACTTCCTCCTTCCCCACACCCCGTCTTCACTTAAAAGAAAAAATTACCCTTCTCTGACCACCCTCTTTCCCCAAATCAGACTTGGAAGTCAGAATTTTGTGAAGTCATTCTCCATGTTCTAGGTGTCCACAAGTTTTGATCCATACTTAATATGAAGAGTGACTTGTACAGAAGCAGTGAATTTGTTACTTAATAACAGATTAGATTGAATGTGTGTTAACCCAGGGATTTTCAGTGAGTTACCCTATAGCCAGCTTCATTTTTGAGATACTCATCATATATAAGCCTCTGATAAATTATCATGCTGCAAATGTATGCTATCTCATGCATATTGGTGATGGATACCCTGAAAACCAGACTGTCTAGGAAGTACTGGAGGTATCTAGTGGAAAATGGTTAGCCGTCCCCAGTCTGGCCCTGATTACCAAAGAGATCTTTATTTTTACAAAGAGGTACAGTACCCAGTTCTTACATTTTCTACCTTGAACCCCACAGCCAGCAATTTTTATAGGTTGAGCACTTAAGATGCTTTATCACAGCAGACCCAAAATCTGGCTTTGACTTGGCATATATGAGAACCTTGCAATAGAAAAATCAAAACAAGCCATATGAAATGATGCCTGTTTTTTTTTTTTTTCTTTAACAGGCATTAAACAACATGCAGTCCACTTACTCCGGGTTTGGTTTTATTAACAGCACTAATGTATTTAAGGTGAGTGAGCCATACTTTTTTTTTGTCAGAATAATCAATACAATACAGTCTGATGTACAAAATATTTTTGTCGTAAGGTCCATGTTGCTGGACTTCCAGAGCTGTTTTGAAGTGTCAACATGAGTATGAAAGGTTAATGAGGGCTGATACCATCTGCATAAATGTTTGAAAGTAGAATCTTTAATATTTCACCACTGAAAACCTTGCGGCTTCACAGCACATAGCTAGCTTCCTTCCATGTTGTCTGACCAGCGAGAGCCACTGTGTGTGTGTGTGTGTATGTGTATGTGTTTGTGCCTGGCATTCACAAGTACTTGGCATTCAGTGTTTTATGAAAAGTGTAGTTGAATCTAATTTAATGAGAAAAGGGATTTGCTGTTGTCTCTGTTACTGGATCATGTCCAGCTCTTGGCACTTCCCTCATTCTGAAGTTCTGATTTTTTTTTCCTTCTAATAATTTCAGGTATGTGATGAGCCTCATCCGTTACTGGTGAAAGAGATGATACAGCATTGTGTGAATGCAGATATTGATGAAGCGTACAAGGTTTGTGTACGCTAGAAACTACATTACTGCTTCATATCCCATAATATTACCATTAAACCTAACAAAATTTGTATGGCTAAAGCAAATGTAACTTTAGAGGGGTTGCAGAGTATGGTGATGCCCAGTTTGGTCTTAGGGGTACAGGAGGCAGGGAGCCCCATTTCTACCACCAGCCTGACTGATTTGCAGGACTCTCCTATTGAATATATGTGATGTAATGCCACTGCGCAACTTCTCATATACACTCAGGCTTAATCCCATGGACACTTGAATAGTCCTACCAAGCCCTCTTTGGACCCCATTTGCAAACTTGCTCCTACACTGGAAACCTCCTACCCACCAATTAGATTCCCATGGATCTTTCTGTTACATAGCTTCCCACTATTCCAGAACCTGTGGGATAGCTGTGGCCATCAACCAGCAGGTGGAGATAAAGAACTGAAAACTGAGCTGAGATCTCTCTTGGCATCCAGTCCAGCTCCTCAGTATTTTCTATTTCCAGCAGGTGGACAGGCACGCTTTTCAGCCTCTGTTTCTGAGTGATTTGCTCCTGGTCCAGTTGGTCAACTGGTCCCCAGTTAAGCTTTACAGGTGACTTGACTCTCTAGAGTCATATCTAGAACTCTTTAGATCCCTGTCTCTGGTGCCCAGTGAATTTACTTCTTCCTTCCCTTCACCGCTTTCCTTTTCCAGCACAACCTTGAAAGGAAAGAGGTTTATAGAGAGCATGGGGACAGAAACAGTCTCCACAAGTCTTACCCCAGACGAGACAGCCTTGGGGGGAGCATACAGCAGTGGCAAGTCCGACTCGGAAATGCTTGGAAGGCTGCAAGTTCTACTTGGTGCAGGGGAAGGATCCTGACTCGCCGCTTGGGACCACATTGTGCTGCACTTGTGACAGTTGGGGTAAAGGCAGTTAAATGGTGTTCCTGCTGTGGAACCCACCAGCTGTCGACGGGGCATGGACCAGTGCATGCAAGCCAGGAATTCTACGGGATGTGGAAGAAACAGTTGGCAGCGGCACATCTTTGATTTTGGTGCAGCATCTGAATACGCCAGGGACTTTGGGCTTTCCAGCAGGGCCGATCACAGTTTGATGCAGAAGAACATGGGAACGGGCACCATTTTATCAGGGCCAACTGGCAATGAGTAACAGCCTCTGTCTGATCACACACAAAGCACAGCTGCCATTTTACAGCCACAGGGCCCGACAGAGTTCAGCTGCATCAGGATCTTTTATTTTCTCCAGAGTTTATATTGCTCTTACACCAGGCCTATTTACTGAAGCAGGGACAGTCAGAATTGCTGCAAAGTGCTTTAGTTTCTCACCTCACTGCTCCTTCAGCTCCTAAGAGATCTCATTTAGACCTCCAGGAGCTGGCAGGTGATCATCTCTGTTTCTCCCTGCTTATCTGATGTGGCCTCAGTTAAGTGGAGCCATTGTTAAAGGAACTGTTAAAGGAAGGAGAGCTCCCTTCTGAGGAGGGGCATGATCCGAAAGTACAGAGCCTCTTTCATAAAGAGGAGCTCAGTACTCTTATATCTGAGGCACTGGCGGTGCATTCCATTTCTCTATAGAAATAAAATGTTCTAAGGCACAATGTTTCTGGGTGCTGTATGAGCTATAACCCTGAGGCTGGGTTTGTTGTGATCTGAGATTTTTATCTTTAAATGGCCCCTGACACAGGTGCTGTGTGCCGAAACATGGCCTGTCTTGGGTCCATGTATTAAAGACTTGTTCCTATTTGAAGGCTCTTGGTGCTGTTTTTTTGTTTGTTTGCTGATCTGTACTTCGACCCTCTTTATGTTGCTCAGTGTCAGTAGTGCCATCTTTTTCAGTCGTGAGGGGGCTTAGAGGTCCTTCTAAGGCTTTCCCGATGCGTCCAGACAGTCAGGACCTGATTACAGCAGAATGGGTCTCACCAGACATGGAGCTCAGAGCGGGAAGAGCCATGACTCATCTCTACCCGTTGGTTCTGGAGGAGAAAGACAGATTGTGGCTTCCCAGAGTAGACTCTCTTGTTACGGTGGTGACTAAGACCACCACCTTCCTGGTGTAAGGGGGCATTGCCCTAAAAGATCTACAAGATAGGAAGCTAGAAGGTTCGCTGAAACAAGCCTGTGAAGTGACCTTTTGGGCCTTCAGGTGACATTGTGCAGCTCATTTGTGGCAAGAGTATGCCTGAAGTAGCATCAGTATAAGGTGGGTACCATAACACTCAGTTGTATACGTGGTTGGCCTACTTGGATGCTATTTATGACATGTTAAGGGTTACAGCTCTCAGTGTCTTTGGCTGTCACGGCACGTTGGTAACTCTGGTTGTGGCATTGGACAGTGGATGCAGCGTCGGTCATGTTTAATTAAATAAGGGCTATTTGGAGAAGATCTCGGTGACTTGGTGAGAGAACTGGGGGAAACTAAGGCACAATGGTTGCTGGAGGGTATGCTGAAAGCCTTTGATCGTCCATCTTCAGGGGGGCTCTCCGTTTTGAGACAGCAGATGGTACCATCCTGGTCATCAGCAGTATGGTCAGAAGTCCTACTTTCAGGCATGCCAATCTTCCTTTCGTGCAGAAAGACATTCTCTGTCAGCTAGAGTGCTCAATGCCTCCTGAGCTATACAGTGATGCGAAGCTAGTCCACTCTTCTCTTCCTCCGATGGGAGGACATCTTCATGAGTTTTGAGAGGAGTGGGCCAAAATCACATTAACTAGTGGGTTTTGGATATGCTTATGAAGTTCTCCCGCCCGGTTGCTCCTTTCGTCTTGCAGCCTGCTTGTCAATAGAGAACCAAGGTGGCACTCTGGATCATTGTTTCAGTTCTCCAGGCCGAAAAGGGACAAGGCAGATACTACGTCAACTTCATTGTCCTAAAGAAGGAAGGCACCTTTTGTGTGGTCTTAGATTTCAAAGATCTAAACTGCTGCACCTGAGTGTCCCGCTTTCACATGAAGACACTAAGAGCAGTTATAGCCTCGGTTCAAGCAGGAGAATTTCTCACTACCCTCTTTCTCAAGAAGGCATACTTGAATATACCTATATGACTGCCACATTGGCGGTTTCTATGTTTTGCGATGCTGGGCCATCACTTTGCCCTCGCCATGGCTCCTAGAACATTTACCAAGGTTATGGTGGTGGTGGTGGCGGCCTTCCTTCAGCACCAGAGAATTCACTCGTATCTCAGACTGGCTTATTCGTGTGTCATCCTTTTCAGATAGCATAGCGTCAATCTTCTGCTGTTATCGAATTGGGTGATCAATTTTGAGAAGAGCAGACTAACTCCATGCTAGAGTATCTGGGCGTTCTTCAACACAGCATGGGAGAGGGTCTTCCTCATGAAGTGCAGGAGGTTGATGCTGGTTCATCAGATTCGTCTTCAGTCAAGGCAGGCTCAGGGTCTGGGACTACGTCCAGGTTTTTAGTCAATGACGGCGGCGATGGAAGTGGTGCCGTGGGCAAGGGCTCATATGCGGCCATTATAGGAATCTCTTCTGAGTTGCTGGTCTTCAATGTCACTGAAGTATGACCTTTATCTCCCTTGGACACTGGTTGCCAGATGGAGTATGCAGTGATAGTTGTCACCTAGGAGTTTGACCATCAGTTTCTTTTCCAATAACACAATGGGAGGTGGTGACAATGGACACCAACGAGCTGGGTTTGGGAGCTCATTACAAGTTTATCTGGCACAGGGCAGTGCGGAATGCCTTACTTGACTTCACTCCTTTTCTGGCGTAGGCCCCAGTCTAAGTTTTCTCCAACAATGCGGTGGCTTATATCAATAAGCAAGGCAGGACCCGCAGCAGTCTGATGGCAGTGGAGGCATCCTCTCTCATGAGTTGTGTGGTGAAAAATCTTCTCTGCTTGTTGTCAGCTTACATGGCTGGGTCCTTGAATGTGGAGGCGGACTTTCTCAGTAGGCACTCCTTGGACCCAGGAGAATGGGAACTATCCAGCCAGGGTTTTCAGCTGATAGTGGATTGATGGGGGTTCTCTGTTTCTTCTGGACTTGATGGCGATAATAAATGCCAAGTGCCCAAGTTCTTCAACCATTGGAAATAACCGGCTTGATGGAGATCAATGCCATACTGCAGCCCTGGCTATCCCAGTATTCCAGAGGCCCACCTGAAGTTTCTGAGATGAGTAATGGGTCAAATAACGAATGTCACCTTTGCATGATGCTTCCTGCGTAGCTCTTGTTCTCTACAAGTTGTCCAGAGATGAGATCCACACGTTTGCTTGTCTAGTGAGTGTTAGGTTAGAGAGTTTAAGATTGTTGTGTTTATTCTGAGTTTCTCACTGCTTGTCAACATAAATACTGAGGATCTGGACTGGACGGTAAGAGATCTCAGCTCAGTTTTCAGTTCTTTCAATTCTCTATCTCCACCTGCTGGTTGATGGACACAATTATCCCACAGGTTCTGGAATAGTGGGAAGACTAATGGAAAGAAAAGTGTGTAAGACCTAATTTTTCCTTACACAAGAAGCTGACCTGTAAGTATTCCCTTGTGACTTCTAAGGAAACCCAGGGATTCATAGATGTCCTGGAAATGTACCTACAGACTCCCCAAGAAATGATCACTATCATTGGTCCCAATCAAGAAGAGTAACACATTCAGCAGCTTATTAGGAAAAATATTACAGTGAATTGTAAAAGTTATAACCAGCAATCAATAAACAGGCAAAATAACATTTATTAAACAAGCCAGTACTACTCAATCCTTTCCTGGAGACACCTAGCTAGTTGAGTTTTCAGGATTGCCATAATATGCAGTGGATGATTTTTACATTTATACTAGAGACCCACTGTATGCACAATTATCCTATGCATATTTATCTCATGGGACATGCTGCTGCCTCCGCCTCCTCTATGTCGGGGAACCCACTCAGGTCTGGATGATTTAGCCATACACTCTGCTAGGGCTGGACCTGATCTCATGAGTATTCATTATCGATATCCTGAAAACCAGCTTTGCTGGGGAAAAGGTCCAAGTCCTGAGCACCACTGATCTAGTATGTTAGGGTAAAGAAGACATCAGTTGGGTGTGATCATTCTCTAATTGTCTAACACCTTATTGTGACCCAGGGAAGATGACAACTACACTGCTTGTTGGGTAGCTGGCTGTTCAGCACAGTGGAAAGCCATTTCTGACCCCAAATATGGCAGTGCAGCTGAAGGCCCTGGGTTAGTAACTTACTGTCAACACTGCTCCAAAAAGACAGCCAGGGAACATTCTTTTGTTGCCTTTGAATTACTTAATTTTAAATATAGACATGTTCCCTCAGATTGTTGCCCACCTCTGGAGACTGGGTTACTCACCAGAAGATATAATTGGTAATATTTTCCGGGTGTGCAAAACCTTTCAAATGCCGGAGTATCTCAAGCTGGAGTTCATCAAGGTTAGTGGCTCTGTCAATGGCATCCTCTCAATTAATCCTGTGTAAAGTTGCATAGGTTCAGATTTTGTTTTTGCTGTTTTTATTTTCCTTTGTGTGTGTGTGTGTGTGTGTGCTTTTCACAGCAGTTTCTCCTTCTTTTGGTCTTCAAACCTTTGTGGCTGTAGCACCAGGAGATTTTTAAATCTACCTTGGGAATTTTCCCTTGATTCCCTCCTGGCTTCTGGCTCCCTACAGAACTGAGCTACAGATCCACGTTAGCCACTAAGTGTCATTGAGTGGTGGCTGAGGATCCTCCCCCCCCCCCCCCCCCCCACACTTCCTGCCAGAGCAGGGGACAGAAGCCAGACCGGAGCAGCATGCAGTACTTGCCTATGGGCTGGTCCAACAGGGCTGATGTTGAACATGCTGGTGCCCAGGGCAGAATCTGGGGAGAGGACTCCAAAGACTGCTTTCAGGCTTTGCCCACTTCAGTTTCAAGCAGGCTTGAGGTTTCCTGTTTGGGGGGGGGGGGCACAGCATTTGCCCTGGTTGCCACTCTTAACAGCAGTCCTGTGGCCCAATGTTTTTATAGATTGAGAAACTCACACTGCAGCATTTCCACACGTTTCAATACTTTTTGACCTTTCCCTTTTTTGCTGTTTTTTTTTTTTAACCCCCAGAGTTAGTAGTCCCCTGCCCATAACTAAATTTCATTTTGAGATACGATGTCTAAATTCTATTTTGAACATTTTGCAAAAAAAAAAAAAATCCAAAAATCCAGTGCCAAACAGAAAAACACATCTCTTTGATTCAAAAATCACTCTATTTTAGATGTTTTTGTGCTCAATGTGCCTTTCGTTAAGGGTCATTTTCAAATAAGCGTCCAAGGGAAAAATGCACAAAAACAAGGCATTGGGTTGTCTGGAGGCCAGCAGTCTTACTAGACTGGCTACATAGACATTCCAGCAGAGCAGTGGTGCAGCACTGCAGTGAACCTCACATAAAAGGTCCCAGGTACATATCACATCATAACTCCCTTATATTGTATAGTGAGCCCTCCAAGAATAGCAAAAAATATACTGTACACCACTACAGTAGCCCATATGCCTGCAGGTGTCTCCTATGTGTGAGTTCGTTAGATATTTTGGAAGTGGGTTTTGGGGCACTCACGCTTTCTACCACAAGTATACCAGTTAGAGTGGGATATGGGCCTGGGTCCCCTTCTCTACAGTCCACTGAACTGACCACTAGGCTACACCAGAGACCTGCTTGCTGCTCTAAGAGGAATGGCCATTATACCTGCAGCTGTCATCGAGCCTGGTGTGTACTGTCACTTTCATCTCTTAGGGAGATGGGAGGGGTCATTGACCACTGGAGGATTAAGGGGGAACGTCATGCCGTTATCCCTCCAGTGGTCATCTGGTCAGTTTGGGCACCGTTTTGGTACTTAGTTGTGTTTGAAACAGGTCTAGCCAGAAACATCCTATTTTTTGCCCTGGACATTTTTTTTACAATGTTCTGTTATTGCAGGAAAAAAAAGGCCAAATTTTATGCCGCCCTAGTCCCACCTAAAACATGGCTCCAACACGCCCCCTTGAGATTTAGGCAAACTGCATAGAAAAATGTCTTAAAAAATTACTTTTGAAAATAACGATTTGGACATTGTTGTGAAAAGTCCATCTGTGCTTTTTTGAATGTTTTTCAGTTTTGAAAAATGAACCCCAAAATTAAAGTAGGCAAAACTTTGGGGTTTTGTGTACAAGTTGTTGACTGCTTGAATACACACATTATGAACATTATGAATCAGTAGCTCCTTAAGCCCTCGGTTTCAAAATTGAGGTTATTAAATCTTTCCTTATGGAGCCTGGAACTTAATTTCTATATTGTGTGTTGTCTTACCTAAAACGCTTTTCCTTTTACTGTGTGCTCTTAGAAGCTTTTCTGGGTGGCCTCACTCTTGTTTTTTTAGATGGTATTGTCAGGCCATGGTTCTGCTTTCACCGTTTTATTTCTTTTCTAACGTCAGCTGCACCATATCTTCGATTCTTCTATACAAAGTGGGGTTTCGGAGACCTGTCCTGAGGCCTCTGCAGCCAGTTGGATTTTCAGGATGTGAATATGCATGAGTTTAGTTTGTATGTACCGAGGCTCAAGTTTGTGTGTTATATTGTGGATATGCTTGAAAACCTGACTGGCTGTGGAGTCCCTAGGACAAATTTTGGGAAGCCCTTCATTAAAGATTACCCCCTCCCCCCAAATAGAACTTTAAAAGCTACTTTCTTTCCCCCTTAGGAAATTGGATATACGCATATGAAGATTGCGGAAGGTGTGAACTCGCTCCTACAGATGGCTGGATTGCTGGCCAGGCTTTGCCAGAAGACCTCAGTATCTTCTGCCAGTTAAAAAAATAAATAAAAGAGAGAATTGGTCTCTGTCACTCATTCTCTGAAAGTGAGAAAATGGACATGGAAGGTTTAGATATGGCTATTAAAAAAAAATTCTGTAGGTGTTTTTATTAGAGCCAGGAATTGAAATGGCATCGTTGAGAACCTTGATTTGAATAATTAAAGCCAGATATAATTTTATGCTATATGATTTTTTTTTTTTTTTCTGTTGGTGCAGCTCATTTTTGACTAATATTGAGCTTTACTTCATTTTATACATTTGGATACATTACTGTAGTTGCTGTTAATACACTTTAAAGGTATTTAAAACAAAAATTGGAAGATAGTCCAACAAAAAGGCATCACCTTATTTATTTCTTTTGTTTTCTATATTTTTTTAATTAAAAAAAAACCAAAAACATTTATAAACTCTTTACTGTCTAGCAAGTATATTGATACTTTTATGTCTTGCCAGTCAAGGTATCATGTTGATCCTTTTTACTTATTAAGGAGTCCTTTTACAAAGCAGCACTAAAAAGTGGCCTTAGCACGCCCTTACGCTGGAAGCAAATTAAGCAGGATAGGTGCTAGAGCAGAGCACTGACACTGCAAATAAGCTGCTAAGACTTAAATAGCCCAAGGTGGGAAGTGATCTTAAAGGTCCTGTTAGAAAGATATGAGGTGAACCAATCCAGTACAGAGCCACCCATCCAGACCTTAGAGAGATTAGTAATCAATGATCTATATTCATCAAAGGTACCATGATCAAGCAGAAGAATGAGCATTTACCTGCATTTAAAGGTGTGTGTGGGGGGGGGGGGGGGACCTCACTCAGCATTGCCACCAGAAGCTTCAGTGCTGTGGCCTGGAGAGAAGCCTTTTTTCTTCAAGGTTACAGAAATATCTGCTGACCATTGATTTTTAGAGATTAGAAACTGGATGAAAATGAGAAGTGTAGGATGGGCCCAGAGTAGATATTTGTTTAAAAGAGGGGGTGATGCTACACTGATTTCCAAAGAGGGAATATGATCAGAGGCAAGGCTAGTGTTAATCATTATAAAAATGAAGGGAAGCAAACCAAATAAAGCATTTTTCACAAAATAGGCATAGAGAGGGTACGCCAAAGATGTGGATGACTTCATTCAAGATCTAATAAAGCTATTTATTCAAAATGAAGGTTGTAAATAGGTGAATAGCAGTTTGAGAATTCATGGTACAAGAGAAAAAGGCCAAAGATGGAGATGAGTATGGCTCAGCCACAGTATGTGGAAGAAATTCATAAGGTCAGGGATTTAGTAGAGAAGAATGTGGCAAAATAATCCACAGTGTAAAAGCAAGGCCTGAACAGTTTACAACAGATTAGGTAGACTGGACATCTTTGAGGCAATGTTTCTTGGCTCTTCGTTGTATGACTGAATCATCTAAAAGTAGTAGGCCTTAACAAATACTTAAAGATTGATGTTCTTTACAAAGCAAGGTTAGTAGCGGACCTAAGCCATCTCTTTTGAGCATACCAAGCTTTCTTTCTAACAAATTAGTAGACCTGGTGATAATGAAGGGTAGTGGTTGTCTAATGGGTGAACAGTGCATCTGAAGGGGGGAAGTAAATGTTATAAACAGTAGTAAGGGTGAAATTTTATGGAATGAGAGCAGCTCACAGGCAAGGACAATTGTGGGAAAAAATATAAGATAGAAGGAAACCTGGGTGTGATCAGCCCCAAAGAGGGTAAGAAGTGATGATATCTAATATCTGCAATGAAAGAGCTATTGAATGACAATATGAGATCCAGTGAGTAACCAGGATGGTATGTGGCTGCATAGACATATTCACTAAACCCTGAGGCATCCATAAACAACAAAGTCCTTTTCTCAAACTCGATGATGGGGAGATTGGGAAAGTGAGTTACTTAGGTCAGGGAGTAAAGCTCAATGAGCCAATGACATGTTAGGAGCAGGTGGGTGATACAGTAAAGTAAGTGCTGGGTGATGTGAATCAATAGGTCTGTGAAGACAGGTTGAACAGTGGTAAACGATTCTGTAAATAGGTAACAACTTATATAAAATATAGCTACTCCTCCACATAAATTTATTGCGTTTGGGGCTGATGCAGCAAGTGTGACGTCGGCACTCAAATTTTGCAGTGCCTGATGCAGAAAAAGGGGTTTTACAAGGAGCAAAACCTCTGTTAGACACCAGTACAATAATATTAAAATGAAGACTATTAGCTAATTTGCCTCAATGCAGAAGACGTTGAGGAACATTTTCAATATGCTGTCTAAATCCGATTTTGGACGTTTTGTGAAACATGTCCAAGAATCCAGTAGTGAACATGGCGACTGTAAAAACCAGCAAAGTCCAACTTTTTGATTTGAAAATGGCCATTTGCTAGATATTTTTGTACTCAGCACATCTATCTTTTAGGATTGTTGGGGGGGGGGGGGGGGGGCGGGGAATAAAGTCCAAGGGAGAAATGCACAGAAACAAACCATTGGGCTGGATAGATTTGGGAGGCAGCAATCTTAGTATACTGGCCACACTGACATCCCAGTACAGCAGTGGGGTACCCTAGGGGACACTGCAGTGAGCTTCGTATAAAAGGTACCATTACCTCTTTGTCAGATGGTGAGCTCTCCAAAACCCACCAAAAACTTACTGTACCCAACTGTACACCATTACAATGGCCCTTACGCCTGCAGGTGTTGCCGATATGTAGGTACAATAGGTATTTAGTATTTTTTTTTTTTTTTTTGGAGGGCTCAAGCTTTCCACCACAAGTGTGCCAGTTAGAGTGGGATAGGGGCCTGGGTCCCCTTCTCAACAGTTGACTACACTGATCACTTGGCTACGCCTGGGACCTGCTTGCTGCTGTAATAGGAATGGCACTAGTGTCTGAAGCTGTCACAGAGGCTGGTGTGTACTGTCAGTAGCTGGGAGGGGGGTCAGTGACCATTGTGGGAGTAAAGGGGGGTTACGCTTTAATCCCTCCGGTGGTCAGGGCACCTTTTGGTCACTTAGTTGTGATTGAAACAGGTCTAGTCAAAAAGTCTTAATTTTGGCCCTAGACGTTTTCATTTTGTTCCATTATTGCAGAAAAATGTCATCTTTTTGATACTGCCCAAAAATATGCCCTTAAGCCCCCTTGAAATTTGGACAAACTGTAGAGCAAAACATCTAAAATCAGGGTGTCAAATCGCAACTTTGATGTTTTTGAGAGAAAAATGATCTTCTGCCAACTTATGTTTTTTTTTGCTGTTGTTTTGAAAATGAGCCCCTTTCTGTAAATTTTCTGATAAATATAAAATAACCACAAAAGAAAGAATTTGCATAGAAAAAATGGCTGATCTCCCCTTGAATGGCCACAGGGGCTATCTTATCCTCCCTACGTTGAGCCCCTGAAAAGACAGGCAGCACCAAGCATCCGTTCCCTTCCGGCCAGGGCCCAAGATAGGGGAGGGGCTGCTATTGGCGCCCGAGGCCCCCTGGCATTATGCTGATGGAGTAGATAGGTGTCTGCAGCAGCGGTAGCGGGAGAAAGCTGCTTTCCTCATCCTTCCAACTGCCAGAGCTTGAAGGAGACTGTTGTGAATGTCTGCGGCTGGGGCTCCACAGTCTTGAGCAGCAGGCTGCAGCGGGATGTTGTCCATCATATTGGGCTCCAGCCCTCTCTGTCTCCACCTGTCTGCCCACCACCACTACTCTGTAACACTTCCTGTTCAGCTTTCAAATCTTCCTTCAAGCCACTACCGACAGCTCCTGACCTCCATTATGGCTGCTCTAGACTTCCTGTAAAATTTCTGTTGCTAAAGGTGGGGGCAGTCCTTTCGGTGCATCTCTCGGGAATGGCTGTGCATCCCTCCCTCAAAATGCACATTTGAATGCTAAAACAACTTACTTGAATACAGTAGCATATGATCCCCGTTGTCTGCTGCCGTGAATGGTATAAAGCCAGCAGAGCCCCTTTGTGCATCTCCTGCTTAATAACCTGCTTGCTAAACTGTCTGGAACCGGTCATAAAAGCACATTGCTGGACCGGTAAATTTGATACATCTCCTAAGTCATTTAATTTAACAACACATTCACAAAGGTAGCACTTCTGCAATCTAGCTAAAAGGATGCCATCAGAAACATAAAAAGAAAGTTTTTCCAGGAAACATCTGGATACATAGACTTTGTCCTCCACAATAGAAATCACAGACTATCAATCATATAAATGAAGTAAAGCT
The DNA here is from genome assembly GCF_901765095.1 of Microcaecilia unicolor. Classification (NCBI taxonomy): domain Eukaryota; kingdom Metazoa; phylum Chordata; class Amphibia; order Gymnophiona; family Siphonopidae; genus Microcaecilia; species Microcaecilia unicolor. The sequence goes on from NC_044043.1 coordinate 37,656,033, forward strand.
TCTTTGTCCTGAAGAAACACAAAAGAATTGTTGCACAGTGAGACACTTCTTCATGTGATCTCTTCAGCACGGCTGTTAAATTCAACCTACAGGAAGAATTGTCCTGCAAAAAACTTTTTTAAAGGTGAATACAATACAGGAACCTGTATGCCAGGTCTGAGGAAGTGTAGAAGGGTTAGCTCGTTCTTCTATAATTGGGGTGGAATAGTTAACAGTCTTCATTACCTCCTAATCCCTGATCTCAAAAAGGACCCACTCTCTGCCTCCCCAACACCACCCAAATAATCTCTGTTAGTCTTATTGAACCAACAATAAATTCCTGGTAATCTAAGGGACCCCCCACACACACACACATCTTGAACAAAAGGCAGGAGCAAGGCCCACTTCCAACATGGCAGGGTCTGATCCTTTGTGCACAGGGTCAGTCTATCCAATAAGGGAATTTTCCCCTTATTTGGTAGCCTCTGCTGAGATTAGCAATAAGGGGGAAATTCACATAATTAACAGACGACGCAATGCACTGTGTGCCAGGATACACTGCCATTTTGGAAGATGGTGCAGAGGCAGGAGTGAGTTGGAATTGCTCCTGTCCCTTTTTTTAAGTGCACGGGAAGCTGGGGAGTTCAGGGTCCATTAGACTATCAAGGATCATTTTTGGGGTGCTGGATTGTGGGGGATGGCGGTCCACTAGACTACTAGTAGGGATTTTTGGAGTAGTAGTCGGGGATGAAGATATGGGGAGTTTTTTTTCTGGGGTCCACTAGACTACCAGGGATTTTGTTTTTTTGGGGGTGGGGGGAGGGTGGAAGGGACCCAGAGGGGGAGGCATTGGGCCTTTCTTTTTTCTTATTTAAAAAATATTTGCCTTCCTATCAGTTTGTGAGCTAAGCACTTCTCATGCCCTGACAGAAATGGAGTCATTTTTTGCTCTTCAATAGCAAAGGGCAGCATTTACCGCCACAGTGTGTGCTGTTTTTTCTGACAATAGTAATTTGCACACCATTAGTTTACTGCAAAAATTGTGCATTCAGCTTGTGTTAAAAGCTGCGCACTAAGCTCAATATAAGCATTCTGCATCCAGCTCCAGTCGCGAAGAAAAAGGAAAAGCCAGATGGGAGGGGAAAGGAGAAACGGAACTTGATATACCGCCTTTCTGTAGTTTTTGCAACTACATTCAAAGCGGTTTACATAGTATATACAGGTACTTATTTGTACCTGGGGCAATGGAGGGTTAAATGACTTGCCCAGAGTCACAGAACTGGTGAAGATAAGAGCGATCATCTTCTTCCAACCATGTGTTAGTCTGAAAAAATCTGCAGCTGTTTCCCAGCAGTAGGTCATAGATAAGTGACCTGGTATTCAAGAAACCGGCCTGAATGTTAGTGATGGTGCAAAAGCTGGTGGCAGTCTAAGGCCGGCAGAAGAGCTTGGAACTGAGGAAAGAAATCTCACCGAAGGCTTGGAAGAGTTTGACAGTGATAAGAGCTATCACAAATCATAGGAACAGTGGAGAAAGAAGCCATAATTAAAAAAAAAAAAGTTCCTTGATTGCAAGTAGCAACAGCAGGAAAAATGGCAAAGAAAGGGGCTAAGTATCTGCTGGAAGGACCAAGTTAATTCTGGCTTTGGTGTCATCTGTTCTTTCACCTTGTGTAATCATTAAAAGGATGACGATATAGTTTGAGCAGGAGACTGGTTTTGCTGAGCAGATGCATCAGCAACTTCTGGAGAGCTTCACTTGACTCAAATGCTGCCAGAAAATGCAGAACAGAAAGCCTTTGAGTCCTGACCTGCATTTCAGACAAGGCAGACTGTGTTGTGCAGCAGTTTCACTTGACTCATTTGTCACTGCTCAGGAGAAACCAGCAGGAATGGATTAAGCTGAAGGTCTTGTAAAAGCATTTGAGATAGAATTATGGTCAGCATAGCAAATCCTTTGAGTGATTCTGGTTAGATGCCTCTGCTTATGTTAAATTACTTGAAGATTGCCTCTTTCTTTTTCCCCCCACCATATGTAAACCATTTCGGACCAGGTATTGTCTCTCCATTGTACTTCGAGTTCAGTGATGGAAATCAGCTTCTCCTGGTTATATATTTATCTTGGTTAGCAGTAAATCATATCATACTTAAGTGATTCCTAAGATTCTTTTTTTTTTTTTTGTATATTGAAAAAATAAGTTAGCTCTAAATATTAATGAGTTTTCCAGTCTTCAGCCTGGGTTGTAAGAGTATCTTCTCAGAGTTTTTTCAAGTTCCTAAAATGAGAAAGCACATAGTCATGGATTTTGTCCATTTTCTTTTCATAAACTTGTTCTGTAAAACAACTACTTTTCCTCTCTGAATCTGTTTTTCCAGAGGCTTCTGGAGAACATTATTGTCTCTATGAACTTGTTTCAAGTGTTTGTGTAACTAATTTGGAGGGCAGGGAGTCAAATATCTGGGAAAGCTAGGATTGCTCTTGAGCCGTCAGTAACCAACATGTTGAAATCCAGTCTCATCTGGAGTTTATATATTGCTTTTTCTGGTCCATCAAAGGATCACCCAAAACAGTATGCAACAAAGCAAGCAAAATATATGAATAAATCTACTCAAAAAGATACATAATCAAACATAAATAGATCTATATACATTTTAAAATAATACTTAATATGAAACACTAATAAAAAATGAACAAAAAAAAAACTCCAAACCTCAAAAGATTTGGTCAACCTCACTAAAAATCAATGTACAATATAAAAACGGGCTGATTAGATGATTTGTGCTATTCCAACCTACCAGATCCTTCCCTAATAGTGTGATCTGATCCGATCATCCCCTTTTAACTCCCCTCTCCTAAAGATCCGATCGGATTGGGTACAAAGAGTCTTTCTGGGGGGATTGGATGTTGGCGAGGAATTAGATCAGGTGGAAGAGGTCTTTCAGGGGGGGATGAGATCTTGGGAGGGGTTCAAAGGGGATAATAGGATCAGGCGGGTATATATTTCAGGGGGATTGGATTTTGGGGGGTTCAAAGGGGATGATTGGATTATGTGGGAGAGGTCTTTTGGGGGAATCTAGTCTTGGGGGATTATAATGGGATGATTGGATCAGGCAGACGAGGTCTTTCAGGGTTCTTGGATTAGATAGGAGGGGTCTTTTGGGGGGGGGGGATCAGATGTGGGTTTCAAAGGGGAAGATTGTGTTCAGTACTGGTCTCCGTATCTCAAAAAAGATATAGTAGAATTGGAAAAGGTACAGCGAAGGGCGACGAAAATGATAGTGGGGATGGGACGACTTTCCTATGAAGAGAGGCTGAGAAGGCTAGGGCTTTTCAGCTTGGAGAAGAGACGGCTGAGGGGAGATATGATAGAAGTGTATAAAATAATGAGTGGAATGGATCGGGTGGATGTGAAGCGACTGTTCACGCTATCCAAAAATACTAGGACTAGAGGGCATGAGTTGAAGCTACAGTGTGGTAAATTTAAAACGAATCGGAGAAAATTTTCTTCACCCAACGTGTAATTAGACTCTGGAATTCGTTGCCGGAGAACGTGGTACGGGCGGTTAGCTTGACGGAGTTTAAAAAGGGGTTAGATAGATTCCTAAAGGACAAGTCCATAGACCGCTATTAAATGGACTTGGAAAAATTCCGCATTTTTAGGTATAACTTGTCTGGAATGTTTTTACGTTTGGGGAGCGTGCCAGGTGCCCTTGACCTGGATTGGCCACTGTCGGTGACAGGATGCTGGGCTAGATGGACCTTTGGTCTTTCCCAGTATGGCACTACTTATGTACTTATGAGGGAAATTAATCAAGCTTATAACTCACGCAGTGTAATTGGAAATTAGTGCCAATTAGTGATAAAGCCACATATAGATACTTATGTGCCAATTAAGGGCCCCTTAAATACAGAAGTTATGCACATAAGTGGAAGTATTTTATAACTGTGCACCATTTATAGAATGAGGGGGTAATTTTATGTGTTTCAATTTTTGAGTTTTAAGAAATGTGATCATCATAATCAGAGACAAACATTTACACAAAACTAGAAAAATGTGTCAGTAATGAAGTTAAAGTTGGTCAAATATCATAAGGTTAAATATAATTAGAAACATTTATTGTAAGTCAAGGAGTAGCCTAATGGTCAGTGCAATGGTCTGAGAATCAGGGGAACTGGGTTTGATTCCAACTGGACTCTGGCCAAGTCACTTAACCTTCTATTGCCCCTGGTACAAAATAAGCACCAGTGTATAATATTTAAACACCCTTATTGTAACCACAGAAAAGTGGTATATCAAATCCCATCCCCTTTCCCTTCTGTAAGAAAAGGATTGTATCAATGTCAGATTTTAAAATCTCTGAAATCATATTGGAACAGTTACAAACTTTTCTCCCTAACCCTAACTCAGAAAAGTTTCTCCCGTTCACTTTAAATCTTTATAATCAAAGTATGAAGCAAATATTAATATACTCACAAAAGCTGGACAGTTAGATGTTTCTAAAACAAAGTCAGATCATCAAATGTTCATTTCCTCAAATATTTCTGATAAGGTAGTTATATAGTATGAAATTTTTCTGCTTTGTTTTTTTTTATTATTTGATAAGTATGTTTTTTTCATTAAAAAATTTTGCTGTTTATATTTGAGCTTTGTTTACATAATTTAAAACTTTTTTGCAGGGGTGACGATCTGAGCTTGTGAATCAAGCGCCCCCCCCCCCCCCCCGGGGGTAATTTTATAAATGTTTTTCTGTGTGTAAAGGCATTTTATAAAATCACCCCAAGGTAAATACATATAGTGATAAGGCAGCATTTGCCACTTCTGTTTCAGCATTGTTGCCCCATCTCTTTGGAACTCACTTCCAATGGGGCCCTTTTACTAAGCTGCATAGGCGCCTACGCACGCCCAACGCGTGCCAAATTGGAGTTACCGCCCTGTTACCATGTGGCCCTTTTTGCGGTAATTTCAGTTTTGGTGCGTGTCCGCTACGCACGTCTGAAAATTACTTTTTATTTTCTGGCGCACGGCAGCTAAGCGCGTCAAGTGGCATTTGATGCGCATAGACCATTACCACCTGGTTATTTATTTATTGCATTTGTACCCCACATTTTCCCACCTCTTTGCAGGCTCAATGTGGCTCACATAGTACCGTGAGGTGTTAGCCACCTCCGGTGATGAAACAAATACAGATTGATGTTGTTACAGACACATTAGAGAATCAAGAGAAGAAGAGTGATGTATTGTTTATTGCAGGTTATGGCTTCGTTGTGTTGCTGAGTTCAGTTACTTAAGTTGGATCAGTAGTGTATGCCTTTTCGAGCAGATTGATCTTTACTGATTTGCAGAAATTGAGGTGATCCTGCATTGTTACTTCATGAGACCGTTACCACTAGGTCAATGGCATTTGGTAAGGTCTCAGACCCAAAATGGATGCGCGGCAATATTCATTTTGCCGCATGTCCATTTTCGGCAAAAAAAGGGCATTTTTTGTAGGTGCACTAAAAAATAATTCTGCGTGTGCCCAAAACATGCGTCTACACTACCGCAGGCCATTTTTCAGCGCACCTTAGTAAAAAGACCCCAATGTCCCTTAGGGCAGAACTTTCATATCAGAGATTTCAAGATACCCTGATAACGGCTTTTCAAATAGGCTTCCTCACTAGTATAGCTCCCTTATCCTAAAGGTGCCCTGTAACATTTTCCCCACTATTATAGCTCTTTCTTCTTTTGTTATCATCTTGCGTTAATCAGCAATAGTCAGCAGCTTCTTGACTACTACTACTGACCATGTGTCCTTTCCCCTTTCACTTACCTTAATATATTTCTCTCCCTTCTGTTCTATAGGGCCGTGTTTACTAAGCCGTGCTCTAGGCACACTAACATTTTAGTGCACGCTAATGCTAGATACACCATGGGTGTCTCTAGAATTAGCGCGCACTAAAAAGTTAGCGCGCCTACAGCGCGGCTTTTTTAAACAGGGCCCATTGTTTATATCCCTGTTTATAGTTTTAATTGTCTTTGTTTTGCCTTTCTGATCTCCACCACTTATTTTGGATTTCTTAACCACTTAGACATATTTTTATATGATTTTGCGATATATCAAAAATAAATTGATACATGATACTTGATACAACATTGTCTTATATAAGTACTACGCATCGATGTTCCTGGTGGTGTACTTTGGTGCAGGCAACAGTGGTGTTGCAGTGAATACACAGATGTAAATGTGTGTAGCAACATTTATGGGCTACAGTGGCTCGATCTGGGAAACTATTTTACAAAAATGCATAGGCACCTATGTTTTTGTAAAAGAAGCACCTTTTTAGACTTTTTATTTAGGCATCCGGTTATAAAATCAGGCCCAAATTCTCTTACCTTTATTGTGACACAATCACTGGGATCCCTGTTGTATTGGCGTAATCGGGATCTGAATACTCATTTTCTGGGCTGCCTGCTTTTAAAATGAAAAATGTGTAAATCAATATGTACAACTGTTGAGTTAAAAATGTCTACATTTAGATATGCCCAACTTAGCATAGCCTTGGGCCATTGAGTGTATACACATTTACATAATCAACATTTTTAGCCCCCTGCTTTTCTATAAAGTGGGGAAATGATCAAAATAACACTTTAATACATCATTTTACAAGTAGTCATGCCCATAAGCAATTTATTCCTTTTTAGGCCATCTTTGATGCTTTACCAGTTCTGGCTGTGTTGCTTTTCAGCTGCTCATATTTGTGCATAAGTTGAAATTTAGGTTCATAACCTGGAGAATACTGTGCAAATCTTGAAAACAGATAAATTATATAAAAAAACAAGTTTCAATACATACAGCGTAAGTTGAAGACAGGTGTATTTAACAAACTCCATGCTATCCTTGACGGGGGCAGATTGGCATTCGTGGTTTCAGTTAACCTGTCTTCCACTTTTGATCTTGTGGACAACAGCCTTCTACTAACTAGACTTTCTGACTGGGTACTGTGCTCACATGGTTCACTTCCTTTTTTGGCTGATCGCTCCTTTTCTGCCACTCTACCGTTGACTACTTCTGCAGCTGAACCCCTAAAGTACAGGGTCTCTCAGGGTTCCGTTCTTTCTCCACTTCTTTTCAACATTTTCCTTAGTCCCTTGCAACCCTTATATAGTGACCCCCCCCCCCCCCCCCTCGCAGGCTCTTCAGTAACACCGGATGACTCATTCCATTATCTTGGCATCAAAAACTGAAGTAGTAGTGTAGTCAACAAGACACTTCCAGAGAAGAGACTTGGGAGATAATGCTATATCAAACTCAAGTTTATTTCATAAAAAGACAACATGGCACTGTGTTTCGGCTACTGTGCCAGCATCAGGAGTCTTAAGAAAACATAAAATGGTTTTGAAGATAACTTGTGATTTGAACATCAAGTTGTATAGCATAGTTTTGAAAAAGACTTTTAAATGAAGAAATTCTGGGTCTATAAAAGACGTTCTGACAAAAGGATTCTGTCTGTTTTCATGCGACTCCTGATGCAGGCACACTAGCCGAAACACGATGCTGTGTTGAGTCTCTTTATGAAATAAACTTGAGTTTGATAAACTGTCATCTCCCACGTGTCTTCTCTGGAAGTGTCTTGTTGACATCATTACTCCTTCTATTTTTGACCGCTACTCATAGTGTTCTACATTCCTCCAATTTGTGGTTGATCCTTGAGGTTGTCTTGGCGTTGTCATAAACCAATGCCTCTCCTTTGAACCTCAGGTTGTACATATTGTTCAGCATTCATTCCGGTCCCTGCTTTAATTTAGATCCATATGCTCTCATCTTGACAAGTCAGCTCAGCTCACTCTTCTGAACACACATGATATCTCAGATCTCAAGTGCTACAATGTGGTTTGCATCCTTTCAATAACGGAGTTCTGTTTTCTACTTTTCTCTTTTTAATTGTACATCACTGGTTTTTGCCTAAAGAAGGACAGTATATTAAGCCTCAACAAACATAAAAGTATTGGTTGGTTTCTGTTCATTGATCCTGCATAGTTGAGATACAGCTTGGAGAGAGGGAATGAACAGTAACAAGATGAAAAGTCTTATACAAACTACAGTAGAGAAATGAAACAGGACTTTATGTGGTTCTTGAGTATGTAAAAAAAAAAAAAGACTCGCTCTGTAACAAAAAGGTCACAGGATGCGTTGTGGAAGTCAGTTCGGAAATTAGCATGCAGTGTAAACAGAACCTTTGGCAATGTTGTGTATTCTCCTGGAGTATGTCTTTCCCAATCTGGTCTGCTTCAGGAAGGCTTATGTTAATGGCTTAACAGGAATAATACATTTCTGGGTGGAATGGAGTAGATTGAGGGGTGCAGTTTTTGCCATGGAACATTTTGGGAGAAAAAGCATTGTACAGACAAGATGTTTAAATATGCTAAAGTAAAAGCACTTTAAAAGAGGCAAAGTGCTTCTATTTTTACATAGAGGGAGTAATTGTCAAAGATTCTTATGTGAGTAAGTGCAGGTTTGCCTGCTTAAAACCATGGTTTGAAATTTCTCTTCCACTGCAGCTCCTTATGACCATGGGCAAATCACCTAACCCTTCATTGCCTCGGGTACAAAAACATATTATAAGCCCTCTGGGGATTGGGAAATATTTATTGTCCTTGAATATATAGCACCTTCTGCCAGATGCTCAAAGTTCCAGTGCTGTACAAAACAGTACCAAGATATTACTTCCTAATGCTCGATGGTAATAGTATGCAAAGGATATGCAAGCTATTAGCTCTGAGCATTAGGAAGTAAAGAGGAAGAATGGTGCCTGGCTCAAGGGTTCTAGGTCAGTTCCCACCCACCAATTCCCACCTTTCCAGGGAGGACAATTCCCACCCATAACCCCCAAAATACAAAACACACTAGGACAAGTAATCTCCCTCCCTTTTTTCTTCCTGATAATTTGGGGGGGGGGGGCAGTATCCCCTCCCCCACCCAATATTATCTTACACATCCCTTTCCCCTTCCAGACATGCAATTTGTATATTGGGGGGGGGGGGAATACCGATCAACAAAAAGGAATAGTAGAATATATTAACCGTTTGCAGCAAAATTTTACTTTGTTAACCCAGTCACACTAGTATTCATGAAACGTGGAGAAAAAAAGACTTCAGAAACCATAGAGAGTATTCATTATGCAGGAACCACCTTTCAATCTTAGAGTACTCCTCTTCTTCAATCACTAGTCTTCACAAAAAAAACTCTACTCTTCTTATTCATGCAATACATGCACATACACCTTCCACAATACTACATGGTAGAGGCTTATATGAAACACTATACATCTGGTGAACTAATTGTTACTTAAATGCTCTTGATCGTAGGCGGTCGGTGGCCCAACTGTTTGGGGAGGCTAAAGGGGGTGGGGTTAGGGGTGGGGCCAGGGGTGGTGCTTAAAAATATTTTTTGCCACCCTCAAATGTCATACCCAGCTCCCTGACAGCAGTATGCAGGTCCCTGGAGCAGGTTTAGTGGGTGCAGTGCACTTCAGGCAGGCGGACCCAGGCCCATCTCCCCCCACCTGTTACACTTGTGGTGATAAATGTGAGCCCTTCAAAACCCACCAGAAACCCACTGTACCCACATGTAGGTGCCCCCCTTCACCCCTTAGGGCAATGGTAGTGTTGTACAGTTGTAGGTAGTGGGTTTTGGGGGGCTCAGCACCCAAGGTAAGGAAGCTATGCACCTGGGAGCAATTTGTGAAGTCCACTGCAGTGTCCCCTAGGGTGCCCGGTTGGTGTTCTGGCATGTGAGGGGGACCAGTGACTACGAATGCTGGCTCCTCCCATGAGCAAATGGCTTGGATTTGGTCGTTTCTGAGATGGGCGTCCTCGGTTTCCACTATTGCCGAAAACCGGGGACGACCATCTCTAAGGTCAACCTAAATGTTGAGATTTGCGCGTTCCTGACCGTATTATCGAAACGAAAGATGGACGCCCATCTTGTTTCGATAATACGGGTTTCCCCACCCCTTTGCAAGGACATCCTACGAGGACACCCTCAGGAAAACTTGGGACCCCCCCCATTCGATTATGCCCCTCCAAAGGTTCATCAAGCCCAGCATCCTGTTTCCAACAGTGGCCAATCAGGTCACAAATACCTGGCAAGATCCCAAAAAAGTACAAAACATTTTATACTGCTTATCCTAGAAATAGTGGATTTTCCCCAAGTCCATTTAATAATGGTTTATGGACTTTTCTTTTAGGAACCGTCCAAACCTTTTTTAAACTCCGCTAAGCTAAACGCCTTTACCACATTCTCTGGCAACGAATTCCAGAGTTTAATTACACATTGAGTGAAGAAAAATTTTCTCTGATTCGTTTTAAATTTACTACAGTGTAGCTTCATCGCATGCCCCCTAGTCCTAGTATTTTTGGAAAGCGTAAATAGATGCTTCACAAAGAGTGTAAAATATAAAAGTGGTTAACTGTGCCATATAAATGGTACAAAACTGCAATTAAAAGCATGCACTTTTCCATGATTTCTGCTAATGCTACAAAAAATAGCATGATATGTAAATAAATATCAAACATCTATACAGAATATTATTTCCATGACTTCCCTGACAACTGCTGGAAATGTACAGATCTACTCATGATGACCTTAGTTTGAAAGGGGCTAATTTTTTAGTGAAGTGGGGTTTAGCTCATGCCTTTTTCAATTGCAGTTCAAGGCAAGTTAGGTCAGTTTTGGGGCTTTTCAAAGTAAATACTGGCAGTCCCGATTAAAAAAAAAAGAAAGAAAAAAGATTACCTGCAATTTCTATTGAATTTCTCCATTTCTTAATATTTACAGCATTCTCATAGTCAGAAGAATCATCTGTGGCTGGTAGAGGGATTTGAATAGGAAAATAATTGAATAGCAAAAGGAGTACAGTTGCATCCTCAAGTTTTGCTTTGCAAAATTCTACAGATCCTTGTATAGTTTTCACATTCTTCTGTCTAAGCAAGATGATTTATTTAGAAAGTATAAAAGTAGCAGGTTGCTTCCCTCATCAACACAACATACTCTCTCTATATTTTTTTGTTACATTTGTACCCCGCACTTTCCCACTCATGGCAGGCTCAATGGGGCTTACATGGGGCAATGGAGGGTTAAGTGACTTGCCCAGAGTCACAAGGAGCTGCCTGTGCCTGAAGTGGGAATTGAACTCAGTTCCTCAGTTCCCATTTTCAGTGTGAAAAAACAATTATTGAAATATCCAAAAAGACTTGATTGCACAAATCTTCAAATCCTTTGACTCAGTACTTGGCAGAAGTTCCTTCAGCAACAAAACAGCCATGAGCAGTTTAGGATAAGTGTCTACCAACTTGCATAATGGGATGGTACAGTGTTTGATTATTCTTGGCAAAAAAAATTGTCTTTCAAGTTTTTCTATATATTTTATTTACAGAATATTATTAAGCCATCCATCCAGAGATCATCTGTGGCCTGCAGTCTTCAAGACTTGCCAGAGGTTTTCTGTTGGATTCAGTTCTGGGCTTTGTGTTACTCAAGGACATGCACCTTCTTCTTGAGTCACTCCACTGTTGCCTTCTCTTTGTGCATGGGATCATTGTCCTGCTGAAAGATGAATCCTCTCTCCAGTTCCAGGTCTGTTGTAGACTGCATCAGGTTTTCCTCCAGGATCTGACTGTACCTCTCTCTCATATGAGGAAAGGCTAAAGAGGTTAGGGTTCTTCGGCTTGGAAAAGAGATGGCTGAGGGGAGATATGATTGAGGTCTACAAAATCCTGAATGGTGTAGAACGAGTAGAAGTGAATCGATTTTGTATTCTTTCAAAAAGTACAAAGGGAAAAGGAAATGGTACTTGATATACTGCCTTTCTGTAGTTTTTGCAACTATATTCAAAGCAGTTTACATAGTATATACAGGTCATTATTTGTACCTGAGGCAGTGGAGGGTTAAGTCACAGGAAGCTGTAGTAGAAACTGAACTCAGTTCCCCAGGCTTGAAGTCTGCTGCACTAACCACTAGGCTACTCCTTCACTCTACAAAGACTAGGGGATATTCAATGAAGTTACGTGGAAATTAGTCTAAAACCAATAGAAGGAAATATTGCTTCACTCAATGATTAGTTAAGCTCTAGAACTCTTTGGAGGAGGATGTGGTAATAGCGCTTAGCATATCTACTACTACTTAACATTTCTAGAGCGCTACTAGGGTTACGCAGTGCTGTACAAATTAACAAATAAGGACGGTCCCTGCTCAGAAGAGCTTACAATCTAAAGGACGAAATGTCAAGTTGGGGTAGTTGAGATTTCCTGAGAAGAGGTGTAGTGATTAGGTGCCGAAGGCGACATTGAAGAGGTGGGCTTTGAGCAATGATTTGAAGATCTGCATTTAAAAAAGGTTTGGACAAGCTCCTGGAGGAAAGGTTTGTAGTCTGCTATTGAGACAGACATGGGGAATCCACTGCTTGCCCTGGGATTGGTAGTATGGAATCTTGCTGCTATTTGGGTTTCCGCTAGATACTTGTGACCAGAATCGGCCACTGTTAGAAAGGAGATACTGGGCTAGGTGGACCCAGTATGGCTATTCTTATGTTCTTATCTTTCCTTTAATCTTCATGAACTTTCCTGGCCTTACTGTTGCAAAGTGTAAGAATTTAAGAATAGCCACATCCTCCGACAATGAGTTCCAGAGCTTAACTATTCATTGAGTGAAGCAATATTTCTTCAAGTATCAAGTTAAACCAGGTCTCGACATGGAGCCGTGTTTCGGCATGGAATGCCTGTTCAGGAGTCAAAGCTTGTTAGTGACTCCTCTGTAAAATTATTGCTTGTTATGCACTGAAAATGCTAGCAGATATTACAGCAAGAAGAAGCAATGTATGTGTACATCCAAGGGACTTAACAAAAGCAGAACCTTCAGATGTAAGGGTCAAAGTCACAGATAGCATCTGATTCTGTCAGTGTGGGACTTAAAACATCATAGCATAAACAAATAAAAGGAAAGGAACTCCAGTAAAGAAAAGTACATAAGCAAATGCACAGAAACCATATATTCTGAAATTACCTAATAGAAAGTAGGTACTCCTAGCAAGACACAGGGCCCCTTTTACTAAGGTGTGCTGAAAAATGGCCTACGCTGGCGTAGGCGCGTATTTTGGGAGTGTACAGGTCCATTTTTCATTGTGCCTGGAAAAAAGGACTTTTTGTTCATGTCCGAAAATGGGCGTGCCCAAAATTAAAACCAGTGTGCGTCCATTTTCGGCCTGAGACCTTACCGCCACCCACTGACTTAGTGCTAAGGTCTCATGCATTAACTGGGCAGTAATTATCAGCACGTAAACTGCCGATTACCGCCGGGTAAGCGCCACACAGTAGAAAATAGAAAATATTTTCTACCGCGTGTTTTGGACATGCATCAAAAATGGAATTACTGCCTGGAGCATGCGGTAGCTGGGCGGTAGTTCCAATTTGACACGCATTGTATGCGCATAGGCACCTACGTGCAGTGGTGTGCTGGAGCCGGTTCGCAAGAGATTTAAAAATTTAACAACGTTGTTCTGGCAGACGAGCTGGCTCCTAGGGGCGGCACAACCCGGCGGTAAGTGAGGTAAGCATGGCAGGAGGGCGCCACAAGTCATGCTTACCTCACCTCCCGCCGCTCTGGGGGGTTTAAATCTTTGATTTACCTCCGTCGCAGCAGCCGCAGTGAAAGCCTGTCCCTAATCTTCTCATCAGTGTACCGCCTTCTTCTGACATCGTTTCCTCTTTCCGCGAGGGCGGGACACTGACAGGAAATGAAGGGAAGGCTAGAGACAAGCTTTCACTGCAGCTGCTGTGACGGAGGTAAATCAAAGATTTAAACCCCCCAGGACGGCAGGAGCAAAAAGAGGGATGTTGGGGGGAGAAGAGGGCGGGCAGGTGGACATGGAAGTGGGAGGGCAGGGGAGAAAGGAGCATCAAAGCCATCAATGGATATGGATGGGAAGGCAGGGCCCAGGGAGAGAGGAGAAATTGCTGGACATGGAGGGGAGGGCAGGGGAGAGAGGAGAATTGCTGGATATGGAGGGGAGGGGAGGGGAGAGGACAGTTGCTGGACATGGGTGGATGGAGGGGAGGGCAAGGGAAATTCTGGATATGGATGGAGGGGAGGGAAGACAGGAAGGAGATGCACATGGATGGGGGGAAGGGAGAGAGAAAAGAAATGTGGACATGGATGGAGGGGAGGGAAGAGAGAGGAAGTGAGATGAACATGAATGGAGGGGAGAAAGGAGAAATGCTGGACATGGATAGAGGAGAGGGAAGGGAGAGAGAAGAAATCCTGGACATGGAGGGAAGAGAGAGGAAGGAGATGAGATGAGGGAAAAGGAAGAGGGGAGAAAAACTGCACATGGATAGAGAAAATAGGAAGAAGCTGGATCCACTGGACAGTCACGTCTGTGGAGGACCAGAAATGAAGAAGAAAGGAGGAAAGAAAAGAAATAAATGAAAAAGAAGCCCTGGAAATGGAGTCAAGGGAACAGATAGAGAGCAGCAGAATCAGATACTGGGCCAGCATGATCAGAAAAACAAAGTCACCAGCCAACAAAGGTAGAAAAAATTATTTTCATTTTAGTGTTTGGCACATGTCCACTTTGAGAATTTACATCTGCTATCATATTTTGCACTGTATAGCAACGTGTTTGTTTCTGTTTTTCTGGTATTGTGCTGCATACAGAGTCTAACTTCTTAGGATTTCAGGTTAATTTTTGAAGAATTTGAATAGGGGCTATCTCTATCCTGCATGTATGACTGCAAGGCCAAGTGTCTGAATAGGGATCTGTTTGTTAGGTTCTGAGATTTTGATAACACATTGTTTTTCAGAGTTGGCAAGACTGTCTGTTCTGCTTTCCTGGTCTGTATGCTAATTTGGTTTGTGTCATTTTGGGTATACTGCAGAGATTTTTTTTTTGCCTGTTAAAGGGCTTCTAAAACAGACATCATGTTATGAGAATCAGGTTCTCAACGTTAAAAGTTTATATTTATTTACTTATTTATGACATTTTATCCCACATTAAACATGAATTAGATTGGAACCTGGGAGCATTTATTTTTTTCCTGGAGAGAGTAATGCATTGCTGCCGCCCCCCCCCCCCCCCCAGGCTCTCTCCAGCTCTGCAATTTGGGGGGGGGGGCAGAGGTGGACCGGGGAGAGAGCATGTTAAACATTTATCAGCACACCACTGTCTACGGGCCTTAGTAAAAGGCCCCCACAGTCTTCTCAGGGATAAAAAGCTCAAAGCTGCCACTAAAACATGGAATTTCAACAATATCTTAAATTTCTTCAAAGAATATTCACTCCTGAGCTCAAAAGAAAGATTATTGCACAATGTTGGCACCAAAAAATAACAAATGCAGACTTATGCATGGATTCCCAACAAGCCCCTAACAACTCAGGAGCATCCAGTCTACAATCAAAAGCTGAAAGTAGCATCTGACCAAGGATATAAGACCATTTAGGTGGTGCCAAACTGTTTCCATTCTACAGTGAAGGACCTGACAAGTGCCTCAAGGCATATTCAAACACATTTACATATTCTTGCAGCCTTTCCCCAGTCTGTCTGTACTTTTGAATAATTTTATCTTGGCGTTCTTTTGGCAGCTCCACGTTTTGGCATATTTAGACCTTTGCTTCAAAATTTACAGCTTGATTCTTCATCCAGGAATATTGAGGTCAACCAACTGCTGTGACTGGATGCACTTGGGATCAATTTAACTTATTTTGGGCTTTGTAGGGCAGTTTTTGGAAGTAGAGTTAATTTGGGTTTGTCATGATAGTATGAAGGCTTATGCAATCAAGAGTTTGATTTCCTATTCTTGATTTCTTTTTGAATATTTCTAATAATTTTCCTTTCACATTGATAGTGTAGCACATATTTGGGAAGATTCTATACATGGTGTCTAAAACCAGCACCGAGATCAGTGCTGACTAAGTAGTGACGTTCCTAGGGGGGCTGACACCCGGGGCGGATCGCCGATGCGCCCCGCTCCCCGGGTGCAGCGCCCCCCCCCCGGTGAAAGGACACCCTCCCCCGTGAAAGAACCCCCCTGGGTGCATGCCGCTGGGGGGGTGCCGCACGCACCTGTCCTTCATTTGTTCCATGCTCCCTCTGCCCCGGAACAGGAAGTAACCTGTTCCGGGGCAGAGGGAGCATGGAACGAACGAAGGACAGGTGCGCGCAGCACCCCCCCAGCGGCGTGCACCCGGGGCGCACCACACCCACCGCCCCCCCCCCTAGGAAAGCCACTGCGACTAAGCGTATTCTATAAGCAGTGCCTAGATTTAGGCAAGGTATAGAGAGGGCTTATGCCTTAAACACAGATTGTTTAAATTTGTATCTAGACCTTACATGCACATGCTATTGCTTGTTAAACCCAAAGAGAAAACCTAAGGGTGGTTAAACAATTTGGTATAAACTGTGTTGTTTATGACTTTACTTGTTTTGTACTGCTTTGGGTTTTACCAATCTATACATTTGTTGTCTTATTTTGTTGAGTAGAAACAGTCAGGTGGGCTTATAGGAAGAGAGGGGAGTACGGGAGGGGAAGGGTTCTTGGGGCTGTGTGGCCATATGGAATTTACAGTAAAGAATATTGTATATTTTAATACTGTAAATTGGTTGCTACATTGTACCTTTGTACCAATAAAAAGTATAATAAAGTTAAGTAAATATATATTGCTTTTTTTTTGGGGGGGGGGGGGGGGGGAGAGCCTGTTAAACATTTACCAGCACACCACTGGGCACATCCTTTATCAGCAGAACACAAACAGAATGTTGGGCGATAAATTCTTAGAGATCTGCCAATAGTAATGGAGATCTCGTTATTCAGGATCTTATGAATGAAAGTCAACCCTTCAAATTTCACCTGCCATTGAATAAGCAACCAATGCAATTCTTTAAGTACGAGAGTGATATGTACCGAGTGAGATAAGCCAAATAAAAGGTGAGCAGCAGCATTTTGTGTTATTTGAATGCACAAAGCATACTAGAGAAACCTTCTGGTATGTCTGACCCAAATAATCTTATTGACAAGTAATCCAATTTCTATCAGGCTTTGTATCTAACTGTACAGTTGTTGGCTTATATTGACTTTTCAGTAAGTAGCTGGTGCTGGTCCAGGGACTGGACATAATGATGTAACAAATTTGGTTTTGTGCCCCAGAAATTGTAATTAAAAATCTATTTATATGTGAAAGTGCTAGTTTTACATGTTCCCTTAAAATATCAAAGTCAGCCACAAACCAATTAAATGAAAGTCACAGAAAAGGGGGAAAACACCCAAAGAAGCAAATTATTCTTATACCAAAGAAGAACTTCAACAAAGCTGATAAAAATTTGCCATTGCCTGCTAACTGAAAGTTAGTCATTTTGCTCAATTGATACCGATTTTGACATGCTGGCTATTGGATAACTTTCAAGATTGGGGACACCTGAGAGAAAAAGGAAACATTATATAGGGTCTTTGTGTAGATTAAATATTTTCTATTGAAATGCACTTTCAAATTAACCGGAATGCTCAAATATGGAGGAAATGCCCACAAAGCACAAGCCACCAGATTCTATATAGGGTGACTAGAATTAAATGTGTAAATTTGGCTGCACGGCTAAAAACGCATAATTTAATTGAGTAACGAGGTAATCAGTGCCAATAATTGGACACTAACAATTATTGATACTAATTGGCAATAATTAGAATTGATACACATTATTTGCTAAGCGTATTCTATAAAGTGATGCACATAAATTCTAATGTGCGGATCTGAAAAGGGGGCATGGTGATGAGGAGCATGGGCGGGTCATGAGCATGTCTGAAATTTATACGCAGTGTTCGGTTTTTACACCAGGTTTTACGTGGTGTAAATGGACAGCCTAGATTTAGTCACAGGGATGGCCGCTAGGCGTATTCTTTAAACCACACCTAACTTTAGGTGAAATTTATAGAATACGCTTAGGTGCATTTTTTTCAGTGCCGATTTTTTTAGGTGCCATACATAGAATTTAGTCCAAGATGCACAAAGCTTAATTTAAAAACGAACAAAACAAAGAAAGTAATTAAGCTTAAGAGCTCTGGGGACTACAACAGCCAAAGAGAGAAAGCAGTTAGCGGAACTTTGAGACTTACCGGCGTCAGACTTAGTAGTGGAAGAGATCAAGATGTTTTCATATGAGGAAGCAGCCTCTTCATCTGCAAGTATTCAGTTTAGTTATTTTACAGTACACTATTTGATACAGTACTATTTGTAAGAACAGAAGCAATTTAGGGGAAGTTATCATCATGTGCTACCGTTAAGGTGGGCTACTTTACTATAAGTCATGCTATTTTACAATAATAACAATACCGAAAACTTATAACCCGCACTAGCCTTTCAGTTCAGAGAGGTTTACAGAATAAGATTCTGGTCAATAGCCAGGAATTACAAAAAAAGTAAAACATTCCCTATAACATTACTAGCTTAAAGCTCATTACAACTTACAGAGAACACATATAACCTAATCCTCAAGCATCCATTGAACCCTATGCTGAATTTAATACATATTTCCTAAATAGAAATGATTTTATATTGCAACAAAATTCCAAATAGGAGCCAGACTCATATTTGGGAAAGCAAAATACGAAAGCGCCAAACCCCTAAGAGAAAAACTACACTGGCTCCCACTAAAAGAACGAATTACGTTCAAAGTTTGCACCCTAGTCCACAAAATCGTACACGGGGAAGCCCCGATCTATATGTCAGACCTTATAGACTTGCCTAGTAGAAACGCAAAAAGATCAGCACGCACATTCCTCAATCTCCACTACCCTAACTGCAAAGGGCTAAAATCCACATAAGCAACCAGTTTCTCCTACATTTGCACGCAGCTATGGAACGCACTACCGAAGGTCATAAAAACAACGCAAGACCTAACTATCTTCCGAAGGCTACTGAAAACAGATCTGTTCAAGAAAGCATACCATAAACAGCCATCTTAAATACTAAATAATAAGACTATACAAGACCTAGACATAGCCAAAATCTTATCATTTGACTGATTAACCTCTTTGCTATTAATGAACAAGCATTACCACTTTAATCCTTATGTCGAATATGTTCTCTCCATATTCGATGACCTAATGTATGTTACAATCCAATTCATTACCCAGGAACCTTCATGCACTACCACAACGTATTCTTCTTTACCATGTATGTATGCACATGATATACCATGATCTATTCCATGTATGTTATGTTCCATGTATGTTACCATGTATGTATGCACCTTAATGCAAAACCATCTGTAATTTTGTTACCCGGAAAGGGCAACTGCCACCACGGCAAATGTAAGCCACATTGAGCCTTAAAATTGGTGGGAAAATGTGGGATACAAATGCTACAAATAAATAAAAATAAAATAAATAATTATAGTTGAAATTCCTTTCCCCAATCTAACTGCCTGAAAAGATAGCAGATATTCAAAAACTGTTAACCTTTTTATACCCTTAGGAGAAAGAAAAGAGAACACATTATCATTTTCCTTCCTAATATCTCTGTTGTTTAATACTAACTTAAAATGACCATGAAAATATGATGAGACCAAGCCATATAAGGTTTTGTATAGAAAACATGATGGTTTGAACAAAACTCTGGCACCCATCAGCAACCAGTGCAACTTAATGTAATATTGTGACAAACTATCACATTTCTTTATCGTAAAGATCAGAGTGTCATATTCTGTATAGTTTGAAGCCTCTTTAAAAGTTGTTTTGAACATCCCAAACATATGATGTTACAGTAGTCCAACTGACTCAAAATAATTGACTGAACCATGATTTTAAACTGATCTTCCTGAAAGTATTTATGTATTTGTCTTAATTTCCTAAAGAGCAAAAATGTTTTCCTAATCAAGCAATTTATTTGTGTTTCTAATGTAAAAGTATTATCTAAATAGATCCCTAGAACTTTAATACATGTTGACAGTTCATAATTGTTATGTCTAAAAACAGCACAATTTGTGGTAAAAGAACCTGTGTTAATGGTAGCCCACACAACCCAGCAAACGCTCTCACCCCTGAAACCTACCCCCCCCCACAACTGCCCCCACCACCCCACACACACTGCTTCACTCACTAAAGCTATCCACCTACCTCACATACTGCCCCCAACCCCCAAAACTACACCCTAACTGCCCAGTATCTGGCAAACTGTCCCACCCCAAACTACCCTACCAACCTGGAAACTGCCCTGCAGTTAAAAAGTACCACCACGACTACCCCATCACCTCACAAACTGCCTCAACCCCAAAATCTACCCACTGCAACTGCCCCACAAACCTGCAAATTGTCCAACCTAAAAAACTACCCCAACTGCCCTCCCCAGCAAAAACTATCTCCTGCCACTGCTCTCCCATCCTGCAAACTTCCCCACTCCCATAAAGTACTCCACAACTGCCCCACCACCCCACGGCCATTTTTCTGGTTCAAAAAGCACTGTGTTCACCACTTGAATTTTGGCCATTTTCAGCAAAATGTCCAAATCGGATTTAAACATCATATCAAAAATGCCCCTCCACATACTACAGGGTATCAACATAAGAACCTAACAAAAATTTATCTCCATCTTGTTAACATACCTGTTGGTGGCCTTAAGAATTGTCCACAGTTGTAGTAATCCATTGATATGGGGTCACTGTAAGACAGTAACAATACACCAGATATCAATCTATATAAATGACAAGTGACCGACTCACCCGCAAATGCGCAGTAGAGCCTGAATGTTCAGACAGCAACAGTCCAGAGGTGGGGCGAGCAGGGCCAGTCTTAGGGCGAGGCTACCGCATAGGGCCTCGCATTCAAGGGAGCCCCGCGCGGCGCGCCTGAACTCCGCCCCGACCGGCCATCCGGTTCCAGTCCCCCTCCCTCTGAATTTTAAAAGTCATCTAAGTTACGTCGTCGGGGTTGTGGTGGCAAGCGGCAGCAGTGAAAAGCGTGTGAGCTGCTCAGCGCTTCAGGAGTCTTTCCTTCTCTGTCTCAGCTGTGGTACTGCCCTTGCGGAAACAGGAAATGAGGGCGGGACCACAGCTGAGACAGAGAAAGAAAGGCTCCTGAAGCGCACAGCTCGCAAGCTTTTCACTGCTGCTGCATGCCGCTGTAACCCGACGAGGTATGATGACTTTTAAACATCGGAGGGCGGGGGACTAGAGCTCGGAGGGAGGCCTCGGAAGGAGGGAGGCCTTGGAGCTGGGAGGGATGTACAGAGGGGAACCTTGGAGCTGTGAGGGAGGGGGGCCTTGGAGCAGGGAGGGAGGGAGGGAATTAGACATGAAAATAGAACAGACCAATACTCGCCCGTTTTAACAGGCTTAACGGCTAGTTGCTATATTGCACAGCGATGACTCAGTGGTATTAAAGGGACCAATGCTTAATTCTTAAGATCGGATGATAATAATTAAAAGTCAATCTGCAAAATTCATTACCATGTGTAGCCTGCATGAGGAATGGGATTCAACACAACTGTATGTGCTTAGCCAACAAGCTCAAGAGTCATTTTTGACAAACCCTATTCTTTATGCAGACTATGTAGGTTATGAATTTTTCAGTCATTATTAGCCTAAGAGCTGGCTGCAATGGTAGACTTGAAGAATTATACCGTTAAGCAGAATGTGTTGTTTCCTATCGTAAGTTTTTAAGCTGCGTTCATTTCTGTTCTCATCACATGAGTGGAGGAGTGGCCTAGTGGTTAGAGTACTGGTCTTGCAATCCAGAGGTGGCCAGTTCAAATCCCACTGCTGCTTCTTGTGATCTTGGGCAAGTCACTTAACCCTCCATTGCCTCAGGTACAAACTTAGATTGTGAGCCCTCCTGGGACAGAGAAATATTCAGTGTACCTGAATGTAACTCAACCTTCAGCTACTACTGAAAAAGGTGTGAGCAAAATCCAAATAAATACTTTAGCATGCCAAAAATTTCCATTATTTTTCATAAATTTTAGAAATACAAAGTTTATATAGCTGCACTATGTATATATTGCAAGGGAAGAGCATATGGACTAAAATCTGCGCATACAGGGGTCCTTTGACTGAGCTGTGCTGAAAAACGGCCTGCGTTAGTGTAGACGTGTGTTTTGGGCGCACGCAGAATTATTTTTCAGTGCGCCTACAAAAAATGCATGTGGAGCAAAATGAAAATTGCCGTGTGTCCATTTTGGATCTGAGACCTTACCACCAGCCATTGACCTAGTGATAAAGTCTCACGCAGTAACCGGGTGGTAATGACCTATGTAAGCCAAATGCCACTTGGAGCGCATCCGATACGCACGGCAGAAAATAAAAATTATTTTTCGGATGCGCACCAAAAATGAAATTACTGCAAGAGCCACGGAGTAGCCATGGTACGTGTAGACACTTGGTACGTGTAGACACTTTCGAGGCTTAATAAAAAGGCCCTATAAATCCCTATTTCAAAAAGGGATTGCATGTGTATGTCCTAATATTTATTTATTAGGATTTATTTACCACCCTTTTGAAGAAATTTGCTTAAGGCAGTATACAGGAAGAATAAGTCAAACATAGGCATAGACAATTACAGCAGTAAAATTATTCAAACAACAGTATATAGTATGGCATACTATGCTACTTACAATATTAACACAATATGCAATACAACCTTTTAATAGACAGCATACAGTAGGATGTAGATAAGAATACCCGTACTGAATCAGACCAATGGTCCATCTAGCCTAGTATCCTGCTTCCAACAGTGGGAAAAGACTTGATATACTGCCTTTCTGTGGCTACAATCAAAGCAGTTTACATATTAGATACAAACACTTATTTTGTACATGGTAATGGAGGGTTAAGTGACTTTCCCCAGAGTCACAGGGAGCTGCAGCGGGAATTGAACCCAGTTCCCCAGACCATTGCACTAACCATGAGGCCACTCCTCCACTTGAAGTGAAATGAAGACAGTAGTTCCTTGGAGCAAGGCTCATTATTAGCATCAGACAGTCTATTAACAAACAAATTTGACTGAAGGAGAAAACTTACACGTAGGTGGCATCAGACTCTGGTTCATTGGCTGGAAATGAAATAGAATATATTCTTTTACTACTACTAATCTATCTATCTATATACATATGGGCAACTACAGGCAATCAATCAACAAACACAATTAACACATCTACCCACTCAACTTGTTTTGAAGAAACCAAGACAGAAAGGGCAAATCACTTTTCCAAGGCAATGAATTTCTCAGGACTATGATGGTTCTCCTAAAGCAGGGGCCACTGCCTTAAGAGACAACCAAGCAGTCCAGTGATACTAGACGCTGATGAATTATTCATAAGGATTTGTGTGTGAGCAGAATTTGATCACTAACGCAGGAGCAGCCTACTGGTTAGAGCAGGAGGCTAAGAAGCATCTGAGGCAAGTCATGTCACCCTCCATTGCCTCAGATACAAATTAGACTGTAAGTCGAGCTGGACAGGAAAATGACATGTGTACTTGATTGTAACTCATATCTTGAGCCTGGATTTGGAAAAGGTTAGTAATTAAATCTAACATTTAAATCCAAGCAAAATCAGAACTGCTAACCTGCACAATTTGAGGAGGGAGACTTTTGCTAAGCTTCAGTTTTGAACTTACATTAAAGTGCATTGTGTGATTTGTAGCTCTGTTTCTACTCTTTGAAATCAGAAGCTGCAAGTGTCAAGGTGGGATTGTCAGAAAGCCAAGGCTAGCCTAAACCTCCCTCCTTGAACTGGGTCAGTTAGCATCTTTGTGATGTGACCTGAGGCAGAATTTATAATCCTCCATGTTTTAGAGAAGTTGGAATAGCAAGCCCATAGAAGCAATGGGTAAAAATCAAGTTTGGTTTGCTCTCATATCACAAGGGACAGGTTATCCAGACAAGGTGATTGTACGCTGTCTCAGATACCTGCTAGTCAATAAATAGTTTAAATGCAGGATATATTCCTTCATGATTAAACTCTGGCTTAGAAATAGAACAGTCAGCAATTTGTCACCATGACAGCCAAATATAGCAGTTGAGAAGTAAGGCCAATGCTGAGTGGACGACTACAGTCTGTGTACCATATATAGCAAGACAGATTAGGATGTGCTGAAGAGGGCTTTGATGGCAAGTCCAGTAGCTGGAACATAGATTTCTATAGCCTGTATCGTGTAAATGACAAGACAGATCAGAATGGGCTTGATTGGTTTTGATGACAATTCCAGTAGGTGGGAAGTAGGCACAGTGCAGGGCAGATTTTTTTTAATGGTCTGAACCCTGAAAATGGCAAGGATAGATCAAGATCAAGAAAGCGTATTTTTTTTATACTGCATTCATATCGCATGCCATCAATGTGAGTCCTGTATATCTCAGTGGGGGAAGGGGAAGACATTGTAAAGTGGAACTTAGCAAATAAAATGCTGTAATAATATTATTGGATTGTTGGCTCAATAACAATTTGATAATGAATGGGCAGATTGGATGGATCATTTATATATATTTATAAATGATCTGGAGATGGGAATAACTAGTGAGGCAATTAAATTTGCTGATGACACAAAGTTATTCAAAGTTGGTAAATCGCAAGAGAATTGTGAAAAATTACAAGAGGACCTTACGAGACTGGGAGACTGGGCTTCTAAATGGCAGATGACGTTTAATGTGAGCATGTGCAAAGTGATGCATGTGGGAAAGAGGAACCCAAACTATAGCTACTACTACTACTACTACTACTATTTAGCATTTCTATAGTGCTACAAGGCATACGCAGCGCTGCACAAACATAGAAGAAAGACAGTCCCTGCTCAAAGAGCTTACAATCTAATAGACAAAAAATAAAGTAAGCAAATCAAATCAATTAATGTGTACAGGAAGGAGGAGAGGAGGGTAGGTAGAGGCGAGTGGTTACAAGTGGTTACGAGTCAAAAGCAATGTCAAAGAGGTGGGCTTTCAGTCTAGATTTAAAGGTGGCCAAGGATGGGGCAAGACGTAGGGGCTCAGGAAGTTTATTCCAGGCGTAGGGTGCAGTGAGACAGAAGGCGCGAAGTCTGGAGTTGGCAGTAGTGGAGAAGGGAACAGATAAGAAGGATTTATCCATGGAGCGGAGTGCACGGGAAGGGGTGTAGGGAAGGACAAGTGTGGAGAGATACTGGGGAGCAGCAGAGTGAGTACATTTATAGGTTAGTAGAAGAAGTTTGAACAGGATACGAAAATGGATAGGGAGCCAGTGAAGCGACTTGAGGAGAGGGGTAGTATGAGTAAAGCGACCCTGGCGGAAGACAAGACGGGCAGCAGAGTTTTGAACCGAGTGGAGAGGGGAGAGGTGACTAAGTGGGAGGCCAGCAAGAAGCAGATTGCAGTATAAACGAGAGGTGACAAGGGTGTTGATGAGGGTTTTGGTACAGTGCTCGGAAAGAAAGGGGCGGATTTTATGGATGTTGTAAAGAAAGAAACGACAGGTCTTGGCGATCTGCTGGATATGATCAGAGAAGGAGAGAGAAGAGTCAAAGAAGACCCCAAGGTTTCGAGCTGAGGAGACAGGGAGAATGAGAGAGCCATCAACAGAAATAGAAAACGGGGGGAGTGGGGAGGTGGGTTTGGGGGGGGGGGAATGAGAAGCTACATAATATAAGGTTCCACATTAGGAGTCACTGATGAAGATAGGGATCCAAGTGTCATCACTGATGATATGTTTTAAACCCTGTGCTCAGTGTGCGGCAGTGGCTAAGAAAGCAAATAAAATGTTAGGTATTATTAGGAAAGGAATGGAAAGCAAAAATGAGGACGTTATAATGCCTTTGTATCGCTCCGTGGTGTGACTGCACCTCGAATATTGTGTGCAATTCTGGTCACCACATCTCATAAAAGATATAGTGGAATTAGAAAAGGTGCAGAGAAGGGCAGTGAAAATGATAAAGGGGATGGGACGACTTCCCTATGAGGAAAGGCTAAAGCAGCTAGGGCTCTTCAGCTTGGAGAAAAATGGCTGAGGGGAGATATGATAGAGGTCTATAAAATAATGAGTGGAGTGGAACGGGTAGACGTGAGCCACTTGTTTACTCTTTCCAAAAGTACTAGGACTAGGGGACACGCAATGAAGCTACAAAGTAGTAAATTTAAAACAAATCGGAGAAAATATTTCTTCACTCAATGTGTAATTAAAGTGACCACTAGGCTGCCCGTCTGTTCTGCTAGCATGTCTGTGTGGCCAGTTTACTAGGAATTGTGCCACACAGCCCTCCCTATGGCTTGTTTTTGTGCATTTTTCTCTAGGACTTTTTTTTTTTTTTTTAATGGTACCTAAAGAAATACAAACTGAGCACAAAAATGTGTGGAAAATAGCAATTTTTAAAACAAAAAAAATAAGACATTTTTCCGGTTTGAAAAATTGCTCTGTTCAGGATGAGAACTTTAGATGATTTCAGCAAAACATCTCCAATTGGACTTGGATGTCATATCAAAAATGCCCCTCTACGTTCCTATGTTCTATAGACTGGTATATATAATGCAGACTTCGAACACTATACCACAACAACATGCCAATAGTAGTTCAAAGCAGTGGCATAGCTACGTGGGGCCAGGGGCCTGGGCCTCCGTAGATTTGGCCCTGGACCCCTCTGCCGATGACCCTCTCGACCCCCCCCCCCTCCCGCCATGCAGGACATCAGAAACAGAAGGAAGCCTTGCACGGGAAGAAGAGAACCTCAGCTGGCGGGGGTTGGGGTCCCCCGCCAGCAAAGGTAAGC
This sequence comes from Microcaecilia unicolor, assembly GCF_901765095.1. Lineage (NCBI taxonomy): Eukaryota > Metazoa > Chordata > Amphibia > Gymnophiona > Siphonopidae > Microcaecilia > Microcaecilia unicolor. The sequence goes on from NC_044043.1 coordinate 37,682,755, forward strand.
AACGGTGGGTTGGCGACGGGAGGGGGGTCGAGAGGGTCGTCGGCAGGGGGGTGCAAAGTTGGTGGTGGCGGCAGCGGCAGGGTCAGCAATGGCGGAGGGGGTCGGTGGTAGCTTGGGGGGGCTAAAATGTGCCCCCTCACCTCGGGGTCTGGACCCTCCTCCCACCAAAGTCTGGCTACGCCCCTGGTTCAAAGAGTGCTTTTATTATTATTACTAGTAAAAAAGCCGCATTTCTGATGCAAATGAAACGGGGGGGCTAGCAAGGTTTTCTTCAGAGTGTGCATGTGGGAGTGTGTGTGTCCCTGCCCTCTCTCCCTTCCCCTGTGCTGTCTGTCCCCTCTGCTCTGTCCCCTCCCCCCTCTGAGTCGAGTCCTTCAGTGTTAAGTTTCCTGCTGTGCTGTGTTTGTGTTACAGAGAGAGTGAGGGGTTTGCCCTCTCTCCCCTCCCCCCTCTGAGTCCTTCACTGTTACAGAGAGAGCGATTTCATGCTGTGCTGTATTTTCCTTCACTGTTTGTGTTACAGAGAGAGCGAGGGCGGGGCAGACACTCATGGGGAAACCGGATCTCTCTGCCACTTCACACTTCCGGCTGGAGGCTTCATTTAGAACGTTGGTGGTGCCTTTTATATATAGAGATTATGGCTACAGCATTGACACATTCATTATCAATACACTAGTAAAAAAAGGCCCGTTTCTGTTTGAAAGGAAACGGGCGCTAGCATGGTTTTCCTCTGAGTGTGTATGTTTGAGAGAGTGTATGTGAGAGTGACTGTGTGAGAGAGGCTTCTGTTCCTGCTGCTGTGCATTCCCTGTGTTGTGCTGATTCGCTGCTCCCTGTATCGTGGCTCCGCCCCTCTCCCTTCTACTGGCCAATCTGGTGTGGGTTGTGTGACATCACTATTATCTACTCCAACATGATCCACGGTTCCATGCAGCCTCAGAACGTTGGAGGTGAGAATTATTATATAGGATGATAAAACCAACAATCCAACAATATTGCTAACTAACATCATTTTACTCTTTAAAAAAAAGGGCAATGGCAAAATCAAATGCAAAGCTACTGTTTCAACGCAAGTGTTAGACCTTTCGTGTCAACATAAAATGAGTGGTAATTATGCAAATACCTGTTGTGACATTTAGATATCTGGGCTCCTCTCTGTAAGCTGTGGAATAGATTATGGAAAACAAATCAATGACATTCTTGAAAATGATGGAGTTGCTGTAGACACCATTAGCAACCTGACGGTGCACCAACATTTTGTTAATAAGCACGCTTAAAGATCAATGAAAAATCTTTTAATAGCACAAACAACTAATCTACAGCATTAGTTTATTTGACATGCTACAAACCTCCTTTCCTTTATTTACTTTTTAAAAACATTTATATGTGGTACTATGGGTGGTGAGCCCTGGGCCTTTAAGTAGGATGGGCAGATGCAACAAGAAGCTTTACTAGATTCTGTAGTTCAAACATAAGAGAAGTCTGCGGTAAGACAGAGGGGGGCGGGGCACAGGGGCGGAGCTGGGGAGAAAGAGAGAAAGGAAGAGAGGAAGGGAAGGGGGCCGGGGCTGCTAAAGTTTTGATTTTTATGCAGGGGGAAGCAGGGACCAGCGGCGACCTCGGGCGGGGCGGGCTGGGGGGGCAAGGCTGTCCATAAAGGACGCTCCTGACGAGCATCTTTGCCCCCTCCCGATCCTTTTTTTTTCCTTTTTTTTTAATGCAGGGGGAGCGGGGAGCAGCGGCGACCTGGGGCGTCAATAAAGGACGCTCCTGATGAGCGTTTTTGCCCCCTTTGCGATTTTTTTTTTGTTTTGACATTTAAGTTTTTTGACATTTAAGCTAACGAGAGGTACAGACCTTTCGTTAGCTTTCCGGTAGTTTTCCAGCATTAGGGCAAGCGGAAAACTTTAGTGCATCTCATTTCAATAGGGTTTCTACACAATTTGCTCATCTGCACTCCGTTTTCGTTTGCTGCTACCGTCCTCGGAAATTGGGCTTTAATGCATGCCAGGGTAGGAAAACTGTTCGTTAAAGGCTTGTTAAAGCCTCGTTAGTTTAGTGCATCTTGCCCCAAGAGGTTATTGCTCAGAGAACCTGGTTTAAATCTTAAACATATAGAAAGCCTGTTCTGTCCTGTGCAGACTATACAGTGTTAAACTTCTCCATAGAAGTCTCTTCTAATCATGAAAGAAAGTTTGTCCTATCCTGCAGGCAATTAGCCATCTAAGTGCTTCCTCAGCAGTGTCAGGGTCCATCCTGGAGGCATGTCCTCTTTCCTGCTGAATTTCTTAAACTCCAGGCTTGTACAATAGCTAGGTTGGGACCCCGCCCTGCTAATTAGGGATTTCTGATCAGGCTTTCTTAAGGTGGCCCTGCTGATTAGGGCTTCCTGATCTGGCTTTCTTAAGGTGGTCCCATGAGCAATGTGTTTAAGGAGGACTAGCGTTCTGTTATGCATTCCATCACAAATATTGCAATATAACACGTATGACCTGGCTTATATAAAGGAAATAAATATATGTTTGCATTGTACAGTGCTCACGTTTTGATGTTAGCACCCTCAAAAAATGAAATTTACATGCAGAATTATACTGCAGACCATTTCTTAGACTCAAAAACACTGACTGACCCCACTCGCTCTCATTCACACAGCAGAATTCAGTACAGGTGAAGACCATGAGTTACTAAAATGGCATATTATTATTACCATTAGTATTTAATTCATCCTTGTTTTTCTTTTTTTATGGTTTGACTTTTATTAACTTTTATTTTTATTTTTCTCAGTGTTTTATTACACATTTCTATTTTCATTTTGTATTTCTGTATTTATTTTCATTCCCTTTTAGTCCACATTCATATGTGTCTTTCCCTTCAGGATTATATGCTTGAACCATATCCTATACCTACAAGGTTAGATTTTATTTTTACTTCTTATGGTCATTCACATAAGAGATGCATGTCTCAACTCAAAAATGCATCTATACATACATTGCAATGGACATTTTTATTTCTTATTTCCTTGTCCCTTATTGTACTCATTTATCCCTACCTTACCTGACCCTTTTTCTAATTGTATTTGTTTAATACCTACCGTACTTGGCGTTCACCATTACGGTATTTTGTAAGCCACATTGAGCCTGCTAATATGTGGGAAAATGTGAGATACAAATGTTACAAATAAATAAATTTATATGACTGAAATTTGCTATAAAGAAGCATTATTTTCTTTTAATATTACACCAGATGATACCTGAATTTTTAATATATTTTTTAATGTAGAGCTATAGTAAGTTCTAGTAGTTCATTATAATTTTGGTTTTAATGTTCTCCTTTCATATGTTATTTCCTATTTATCATTTTCATTTTTTTTGCTGCATTTGAAAGGTTTTTTAAATGTTATTGTTATATTTGTAGTGTTTCTACGACCCCTGAAGCAGGCTGGTTATCCTGCCGAAACACAGTCCCGTGTCGGGTCCATTTTGGTGCCAATAAATGTTTCCTTCCTAGACAATCACCTGTCTGGGACATTCTTACATATACTCCCAGAGCTGATACTTCTGTTGTCTTCTCTACTTTTTTTTGTTGCTTTGCTGAAGCATTTACATAGTAACATAGTAGATGACGGCAGAAAAAGACCTGCACGGTCCATCCAGTCTGCCCATCAAGATAACTCATATGTGCTAATTTTGTGCATACCCTACTTTGATTTGTACCTGTGCTCTTCAGGGCACAGACCGTATAAGTCTGCCCAGCACTATCCCCGCCTCCCAACCACCTGCCCCTCCTCCCAACCACCGGCTCTGGCACAGACCGTATAAGTCTGCCCAGCACTATCCTCACCTCCCAACCATCAGCCCTGCCTCCCAACCACTGGCTCTGGCACAGACCGTTTAATGCATCATCTCCTGCCGCCAGGGCCAAGTATCATGATAACAGATGCATATCACATCACAGCTTTTGTTATGACGCTTGGCCCAATGACAGCATGTAAATCTCTTTCATGAATATTCATTGAGGATAACTTGGCTGGCTGGGGTGCCTCCAGGACTAGGTTTGGGAATCCCTGACTTAAGCCGTTGACTGTGCCAGCTGAATATCGAGCTGATAATAACTACCACTGCATAGTAACATTTCATATCATAATTCGCCTTGCATTGATTGCCTGCTCTATTAAAGTGCTATTAATAGTGGATATTATAGAAATGTTTCTGAGATAAGATTTTACCTATCATAATACTTACAGAGTGTACTGGGGCACTTCAAGGTATTCCTGGAAGGGATAAAAGATTCTTTACTAACACGATTATATTTCTATTTAAAAAATCAGTATGCATGAAGAGTCCAATCTAGTTAATGTCATACTGGGTCAAGGAAATATGACACAATAACCATTGCACCATCCTCAACATGTATATGCTGGAAGAGAAACGGGAGAAAGGGGACATGATAGACGTTTAAATACCTCAGTGGCATTAATGTACATGAGGTGAGCCTTTTTCAAATGTAGGAAAACTCAGGCATACGATGAAGTTAAGAGGAAATAGGCTTTGGAGAAATCTAAGAAAATACTTGTTCTTGGAAAGGGTGGTGGATGCATGGAATAGCCTCCTGGTGGAGGTCATGGAGAGAAGGAGTGTGTCAGAATTTAAGAAAATGTGGGACAGGCATGTGGGATCCCTTAGGAAAAGGAAGAGTAAGTGGTTACGGAGGATAGGCAGACTGAACGGGCCTTTAGGCCCTTATCTGCCGTCATGTTTCTATCAGAAGTCTGAGGTGTTTAATGACAACTCCATTAGTTTTTTTTTATACTGTAACTAAAGCAGGGATAGGGCAAGGATAGGAAAGAGATTTCACCCACCTTCTTGGCTGGTTCTTGTCTGCTTTTTGCTCGTGTCTTATCGCTAAAATTGGTGTGGAGGAAGAAAAAAAAGCCAAAGTTGAATTTTAGTTCTAATATCAGGCTTTGCAGAGAAATCCCAAATATCACTAGCAAGAAGATTTTTCAGATACTACCCTGTGGGAAAATCTTTTTTTTATTTTGTTTCTTTTTCGTGTTCAAGGACCTACCTGTGAATAATACATTAAGGATGCAACAAAAAATTAAGTGAGCTGAATACAGAAGTAATTTGCACATGTCCCTCCTCAGCAAAAATGGCTCAGTGAGAAGATTCAGATGCCAGCTTTACCAACCAAGATGTTTTAGTACATACTATTATCAAGAGGTTATTTCTTTTTGTAACTCAGCCTTCAGTTTCCTGCTGCCTCTTTAGACTTCCAGCTCAACTGGACCTGGTTTCTGTTGGGCTACTGAGTACCGGCACCTTTTCCATTGTCTGCTAAAATTGACCCATGGAACCCAAGTTTTAATGAAAGAACTGAGGCTCTACACACCAATTCTGTCTTGTCATAGATTCTATGACTGGTTGCAGGTGGCCTTGCTATTATGGGGTGGGTCCCTCGGTGATTACCCTGCTCCTGAAGGGTCTCCTAGCATTTGAGTAGCGGCACCTTTTTTGCTAGAAAAACAACACTGGTCAGAAGTCTTCATTTGCAACTACCCGATTCACCCCCCCCCCTACTTTATACCCTCTCTCCCTGCTTTCTAATTCAGTCATCCCCGAGTCTTTAGCCAGGGGCCAGAGCTCATAGTGCCTTCTAGAGCTTCGCACATGTGAACTCTGAATCTGGTCTCGTGTCACCAACTCCAGTGAATGCTGCATTTTTGGCATCCTCTGAGTTTTTTGGGCTAAGAAGCAGAAGCCAGGCTCGGGCATTTACCAAAACTGGCTCACTGGAAGGTTCACTTTGTTCAGCTTGAATTGGTGCAGCGGCTTTTCCAAATGAATGCAATTATCATTAGCTCAAGACCATAGCACAGGTGTAGTCTGACTGTCTTGTTTTGAGGGTGAAAGAAGTAGAGAGGTCTCATCTCACCTCTCTACTCCATTACTTTCACTTGTCTCTCATCTTTCTGCTTCCTCTCATTCTCACCTCATATATCTCTTCCTCCTTCCACCTCCATCACCTTCTTGTTTTCTTTCCACCTGCCCCTCCCCCTTTTTTCCTTGCTCTTTCCACCTGCATTATCTTTTTGTCTTCTTCCCCAACTGCCCCCCTTTTCTCCCTTTCTCCTTCCTCCTCCATCACCTTCTTGTCTTCTTCCCCCTGCCCACTCCCTCTTTTCTTTCTTCCTTCCTCCTCCATCACCTTCTTGTCTTCTTCCTCACCTGCCAGATCCACCACCCTGAGGACATACCCTGCAAAATCACCTATATTCAAGAGAGTGATGCCAAAATGGATCCCCAAAATTTCCTGATGTGTTCAAATTGAAACCCACAGCAATTATAAATCCAAATTTAGAATAATGAAGCTGCGTTCCCCCCAAACCAGCACGGTAGGAAGCTACCGTACCAAGGTGACAGACGTTTGTGTAGTAATTCTGAGATTGAGGTGCCCAATGGGTACCACAAATCTACCCGAGCATACCCACCAACAACAATGTATTGCAAGCAGAATCAAAGTGCCTGGAGCAGCTTCATCAGCATGTCAAGAAAGTGTCAATGGTGTGCCTCACCTTTTGGTACATCATACCATAGAGTGGTACAGAGGCGTCATGAAATTTTGTTTGATTCACTATTCTTCTCTTAATAAATCCTAATACACTGTTTGACACTGAAGAGTTATGCTAGCCCTTGCTCTCAGTAAAATACAGGCCAATGGCTCATAATAAGAGCTAGGCTTCTTAAAATCAGAATCATCTCTGATACAAAAGAGAGCTAGCTTGTAAAAATCAGAGATCACCTTTGACACAGTTACATTTCACTGTGGCAAGTGCTGAACTGGCAAGGGTGGGGGCAATCTACTCTATAAACAATCCTGAGATTGGCACCTGCAAGACGTCATAAGCAAGAGTTGCTATGGTTACGTAGAGATAGTGCTGGGTCAGCTGCACCCCGGGTGAGAACATCCAAAGGGGGGGCTACAGGAAGGTTTGGGAATATGTGAAGTCATTCTGATCAACTGATAAGGACTAGGAGCCCTGTTGAGACAGCTGGGGTCCATTGAAATGAATAGGGCCAAAATTGTATATAAGCAGCAGTTTGAGGAGTATTAGTTCAGTCGAGACGAGACGAGATGAGAAGAAGAAGGAGACTAGAGGAGAAGACGAACAGAGAAAGGAGACTCCAGAAGGCTAGAGAGAGAGGACGTGCCATGATATGCGGTTCCATTATGTGAATGCTTAACCTACCTGTATTACCATTGGTAAGATTGTAATAAACTATCTTATTATATCTACTACATACTGGGTTCCTTTCTAATTACAAGAGTCCATAATGCCTGATGGTGTAAGCCTGTCATGAGCAGATTCAAGGTTGGGAAAGCTAGATATTTGGAGGGCATATGTAACTTTGCCCAGAGAGAGATGAGATGGGCCACTGCTTCCGCTGCTTGATTAGCAAAGGCAGATTCAGAGAAAATAAACATATTGGTAGCCAGAGGATGGTTACTCCCTCTTGGGCTTCGAATCTGCCTTTGTAAATTTATTTAAAATTGCCCAAAAAGCTGTAAGTTCTAAACCCTTTTTCTCACATTTTTTAAATATCCTTATCCAGGGTCCCAAAACTGCCATTTCTTTCTGTAGCTTTTAAAAGTTTTCCCTAACAAGTGCTGTAGTTTACTATCTCAAGGACATGAGAATCAGTGTTGCCAGGTGGGCGGTTTTACCGCCCAATTGGGCGGTTTTCCGCGACCCGCCGCGGGAAATTTTTGCCCGCGGCGGGTTGCGGTTTTTTGGGCTGGTTTTTGTGCTTCGGGCGGTTTTTTTAGGTGGCTTTTTCGGCCGCGGTGGGCGGGGTTAGTGACGTTTTTGGGCGGGGTTAGTGACGTGGGAGGCGGGGTTAGTGACGTGGGAGGCGGGGTTAGTGACGTGGGAGGCGGGGTTAGTGACGGGGAAGGCGGGGTTAGTGACGGGGAAGGCGGGGCCGATGACGGCGGGGGCAGGGTTGATGACGGCGGGGGCGGGGGTGTCAGGGGCGGGGTTTGAGTTTGGGCGGGTTTTGGGCTGGATTTTGGGCTCCTTTAGGCTGGAAAAATATTTTCCACCTGGCAACCCTGATGAGAATCTGGGAAGCTTGCCCACTTTAGCTGCCTTATCAGTCCAGCACTGCTTTGGCAGAGGAGGCTCTACAGTTTACTTTTAAAAGCTCAGAAAGTGATTTTTTTTTTCCCCCTTTTCCGTTCGTTTTTTGTCCCTGTTCTATGCTGAAGTGGTACAAGTTAAACAGTCATTTACACAGGTATTCTTTTTAACCTCTCGCTGTCTATCCTCTGTCAACTGTATTGCTCCTAAATCCATCTAACTAACTCCCTCTCATATCTTTTTCATATCTTTCAACTCCGGTTTCATCTCGAAACTGGTACAACTTTTTTTTTCAACATATTCTCGACGGTGGACTTATGCAAGGGTCCTTCCCTTAACGCCGATGAGATTTATGATTCCCTATCTCTAGATTTTCAGTCTGCCTCCTTCGGCAGCACTTTCTGATACACAAACAGCCTTCCCCTGGCTGCGGTCCCAAATTACCACCTTTAGCTGGGTTATTTTTTTTAGTTAGCCAGTTTCCAATTACTGGAGACTGACCCCACCCTTTGTGCAGGTTCCGGACTTCTTACAGTCTGTGGGTTGCTGCGCTTTCCCCAGTACTAATAAAGGGAGTAAGAAGCACCTTCTAACCTCTACCAAGGTACTTTTGAAGGTTTTGGGCTTTGTGCAGGACAATTTTTTGAGACTGGCCATTGCACAGTACATTTTCTTTGTCTTGTTTCTGGGCAAGTGGCCAACCATACATTGTTTACCGTTTCAGCCCTGCTTGTGCTGTCTAAAGACACTCACTGAAGCAGGATAGACAAGCTGATTTCAAACACACTTTTTACTGTCCTTGTGCACAGCTGTGGGTTTCTCTTAGGGTCCCTCTTTAAATCTGCCACCTTTAAATCTGGGCATCTTTAATATTGGGCACCGAACGGAACACTTACTTTGTTTTCAGGGTTTCTTGTTTCTGGGAAGACTGCCAATCCTAGCTTGCTTACCAATTCAGTCCTGCTGAAGCAGCATAGCCACGCTGATTTTAAAAGTAGTTTTAGCCTTACTGTCCCAGCCCGTTGTAAATATATAGAATTGATTGTCTAGGTGCCTCTATATGGGGTACTTTCCAAATTGTCTCCCACATTAATTTTTTATTGTGAATACCAACAAGTGTTTTTTTAGGGTTGCCCTTATTCAGGTACTATAATTTTAGCTGACCATTTCGTTTTTTTTTTTTTTTAAATAGGTTTTTTTTTATGTTCACCGGTCTACAGTTTGCCAAGAGGTTTTATATTGGTCAAGGTGACCAAGAGTTCCAGTTTAATACTGAGGGATATTTTTGTATTCCAGTCTAAATTGACTGAGGGTTATTCCAGTTCTAGGCATGCCAGGTAACAGCAGGTCAGGTGTCCTTTGGTCCTGATCTCACCCTGCCACTGCGCACCCCGGATGCATTAAACCCACCCCATACTCCACCTCTACCCCCTCCTTCCTATCCCCCATCAGCCCCCCCCCTTCCCCCTCAGCCCTCCCTTTCTCTTCCCCCTCAGCCCTCCCTTTCTCTCCCTTCACAGCCCCCCCTCTTCCCCCGCAACCCTCCCTTCCTCTCCCTCCTCTACCCCTCCCCTATCCCCCCTAGCCCTCCCTTCCTCTCCCTCCTCCACCCCTCCCCTATCCCCCGCAGCCCTCCCTTCCTCTCCCTCCTCTACCCCTCCCCTATCCCCCGCAGCCCTCCCTTCCTCTCCCTCCTCTACCCCTCCCCTATCCCCCGTAGCCCTCCCTTTCTCTCCCTACACAGCCCCCCTCTTCCCCCTCAGCCCTCCCTTTCTCTTCCCCCTCAGCCCTCCCTTCCTCTCCCCGCACAGCCCCTCCTTCCTCTGTGCCTCCTACCCCCTCCCCCTGACGTCCCCTCCACCCCCCTTCACAAGATTTTTTTTTATTTTTTTTATTTTTTTCTCTATTTTGCAGTCTTCAGTTACACAAGCAAAACTTATGCAATGGAAATGAACAGGCTGCTTTCTCAATCCTGCTCATTTACTCAGTCCATACTCTCATTTCTACTGCACTCATTCCATATGACCAAGTTGATGGGTTCAAAGCCTGCCATTCAACTTTATTTATTTATTTATTTTTATTTATTTTTATTTTTCTGACTTTGCAAATTGTTTTTTTTCCTTCTTTTTAGCCACCATGGGGCTACCATGATACACATTTCCAGTATAGTTTTGATTAAGTTGTGGAGGAAGGTAATTGGATGTGAGAATCCCATTCATTTTTGGGATAATTATAAAGGTTATAAGGAAATGATATTTTCAAATATGATAGGTTTCAGAAATGTTTGCAATGTAAAATGGTTTAGCTGTTCATGTATCATTGGATGTGCTTTCTATAAGTGCATATAAGTAGACATTCGCATGACAGACCCTTAAGAAAGATTTTCGCAAGTCGCGATGGTGCAGAGAAAAGTCGTAGAAGGTCCAGAGGAATTTTGAAAAGTTTGAATGTGGTAATGTATCTGCTATCCTCTGTGCTCTATGTGTGGCCTTCTATTCTACCTTAAGCTTTTTGAGTTATAATGCTTTTTGTCTGTCTACACAATAACAACAAACAGTGTTATGCCCATATAATATTTATATCTTGTTTCTATTTCTCTGTATATGCTCTCAAACAGATCATATTTATTTACACAACAATAGTTGAAGTCTCTACACAAACTGCTTATTTCTTTTTCATAATAATAAGTACCCCTACCTGGATTAGGTATTTCACAAGAATGGGTATCCCTTAGAATTTACCCAATACTGAATTTCCCTAATTCTCTAAATTTTTCTGTTCATAATGTTTTTCTGTTTCTCCGGCAATGTATAAGAATTGCTGGCAACAAATTTAAACACCACATGAGCAAGCTTCTCTATCTAATGTCATTCCAGATCAGTGTATCATCTGCTGTATACCTACTGGTCACTTGTGCAAGGGCCAGGCCTATGCTGATTTTACAGATATGCAGATACCTGTCAAAGTTAAAAGGTACCTGCTTGTCTGCGTGGATGCTTTCTAATCAAATTTAAAATAATAATAATAAATAGAAGATTATCCTTGCATCAAAGAGATTATTCCCATATTTGGCAATCCCTGCAAAATTACTACAGACAATAGTTTTCATTTTTGATGAGTTCCTAAAGTCTTTTTATTCCTGTACTATGTATTTCACATCATACTATTTGTATTTACAAACCTACTAGCAATGGCTAGTTGAGCACTACAATGCCGCTTGCCTTGTTAGCTCTTCAAGCCACCCCATCTGCCTTTTTAAAGCTAATCCTGATAACAACTTGCCTGCCAATATTCTGTTTATTATCATTACTTTTTCTGTCTTCGATTGTCACAGGAAATCTCAGTCAGAAGAGGGGAGGGTAATGATAACCCTTCCCCTGCCACCAGTTATCCAAAAGCTCTCAAAGTTGGAGATTTGGTTCACCGGAAGTACTACATCCCTATTTACGTAGGACCCTTCCAAATTAGTCAAGTTGCAAGACCACACATCCTGGGTCCACCTAACAGACATCTGCATCTACAAGGTTCCTGATTCAGTCCCTTTCAAGCCATCCCCACCAGCTCAGCAGTTACCACTGGTTCTGCAGCCTCCGCCACCACTTCAAGTTGATGGACTAAAAGAACATTTTCCAAGCATCTGACAACTACAGACGTTACCACCTTACCTGAATGGAACATTTCCCATCAAAGAGAGCCTACTACTGCACTTGCCATCTTTCCAGTGGAACCGTGTGATGCAAGTCCACCTACCCACAAGAGGACACTGTACTCTGTACTCCAACAACTGTATTGGGACTTGTTGTACTTCTATTATTCCTAATTTTGGTTCCAGGACTAATCTATTATACATTTGAAAAGACTCACAGGTTTTTTCAGTGTACATAGTAATAATCACAAAAATCTACCCTAGGTATCCCAACAGTTGACTTACCTTGTTTTAATTGAAACCCTATATCTAATCATTACTTGCCTTTTTAATTCTATTTAATTTTATAATTCCTGACAATACCAATCATCATTTGTTTTGTTTGGTAACTTTGAAATTTTCCAGGGATGTGGACAAATTAAAATTAACAGAGTACACATCCAATAATCAGACTCTCTAATAGAGAACCTGTATATTTTTGGTATGTCACCTATAACATTGGTCAAAGTGGGTGGCATCCTTGGTTTTTCATCCTCTATTGTCACTATCAAGAGGGGTAATTGATTAATTTAAAACCAGAAATTATTGTTATACTTACATTCCCAGTAATATTGACACTGATAGGTTCCATTATAAAGGTATTACAAAACCTTTTTGCCTTAGCAGACAAAATTAGCTACTAAATCAGGTGTTGATACTGTTATCTGGTGCATTATTCCCTATGTTCAGAGGTTTGTTTTAAGCCTCCTTGTTACTACTCTCAGTACAAGACACACTACATTTCCACCATAAAAGTCTGTGTAGGACCACTGCTATTTATTTTACCTATTAATGCCTGTAACGCAAGTGTACCTCTTTTATTAAGGAAGATATTTATTCTGCTTATGCTGTTTAATCAAACTATCATATGTTTCTTTCTAGTTTGTTATATTTTGCTAATTTGTATAGACAGGTTTAGATTGCTTTCCTTCCATTTCTAAACTGTTGTACCTTTCATCTTCGCTATACCTCAAATAGTAACTAAGTAGACTGTTTTCTACTGTTGATTTCTTACTCATCAAGAGAGTGAAGCAGATCAATTCATTTAACACATATTTGCTTCATATTCTGTATAAAGGAACAAAAAGATTATGTTCCTATGTATTTTCCAAAAACACTATAATACAACAGTGCCTTCATATATGATCTAGATCCATTACACCTAGCAGCAAGAGAGTGCCAAAACTATTATCCTGCTCATAATTACAACACTATTATCTTGCCCATAATTATAAGACTACTGCAGGTTAAGCAGCAGGCCCTTCATATATAATGTAGGCCTATAACACCCATAGCTTAGCCTTTTCAATACTTGTAATGCGCATGAGTTTTCAGTAGTTATTCATTATTTGGCCAAAATTAATCCTTTTTCAATGCTAAAATGAAATATTTCTGCCCTATCAACACCAGTTTTGGCTATATTTACACATTCAAAGTTTGACTAATGATAAACTTTGATTGAAAGTTTTCTTTCCCCCGCCTTCCAACATCAGCTTTGTAATCATGATATATTAATCAATCACAATCATATGCACTTGACCTTATTGATTCCATTATATGGTACCTAGACTTAATTGACTTCACATGTTTCCAAGTCTAGCTCCGCCCTAGAGGGGTGGGTGTAAGAAAGTTGGGCCCCTTGGGTTGGTTATGATAAAAGGGGAAACCTAATGCTGCATTTCATCCAGCATATAATTATGTATCCACATACTGACTCTTGCTATGGCCTTGTCCCTTATTGTGCCAGAGCACCCATGTCACCTCAATCCTATACATTCCCCCCCACAGAACTCTAAGAGCCCTCTGGAAAGGACGGCCACACCCACTAGTAGTCATGTGTGCCAGCCCCCTCTGAGGGGCCTGGCAAGAGGGGAATGAAGAGTTATGCTAGCCCTTGCTCTCAGTAAAATACAGGCCAATGGCTCATAATAAGAGCTAGGCTTCTTAAAATCAGAATCATCTCTGATACAAAAGAGAGCTAGCTTGTAAAAATCAGAGATCACCTTTGACACAGTTACATTTCACTGTGGCAAGTGCTGAACTGGCAAGGGTGGGGGCAATCTACTCTATAAACAATCCTGAGATTGGCACCTGCAAGACGTCATAAGCAAGAGTTGCTATGGTTACGTAGAGATAGTGCTGGGTCAGCTGCACCCCGGGTGAGAACATCCAAAGGGGGGGCTACAGGAAGGTTTGGGAATATGTGAAGTCATTCTGATCAACTGATAAGGACTAGGAGCCCTGTTGAGACAGCTGGGGTCCATTGAAATGAATAGGGCCAAAATTGTATATAAGCAGCAGTTTGAGGAGTATTAGTTCAGTCGAGACGAGACGAGATGAGAAGAAGAAGGAGACTAGAGGAGAAGACGAACAGAGAAAGGAGACTCCAGAAGGCTAGAGAGAGAGGACGTGCCATGATATGCGGTTCCATTATGTGAATGCTTAACCTACCTGTATTACCATTGGTAAGATTGTAATAAACTATCTTATTATATCTACTACATACTGGGTTCCTTTCTAATTACAAGAGTCCATAATGCCTGATGGTGTAAGCCTGTCATGAGCAGATTCAAGGTTGGGAAAGCTAGATATTTGGAGGGCATATGTAACTTTGCCCAGAGAGAGATGAGACGGGCCACTGCTTCCGCTGCTTGATTAGCAAAGGCAGATTCAGAGAAAATAAACAACACTTAGCTGTCAATACACCCTGAGTGAAAGACTTACAAGGTGTCAGTGAGAAATAAACAAAGTCTAAATTTAATAATGTGAAAGAAATGGATTGTTAAGCCCAGGCTGTGTTTTTTCCAGCTCTGATATTTTTGAGTTGTCAGAGGTGACAGCAAAAAATGTCTTTTTGTTGAACCTCCCTATGTTCTTTGGCCTTGTATTCATTCAAAGTAAATGTCTTGATGCCTCATCTTCTATTCCCTACTTGATTTTTTTTACCATTTCTCGGTCTGCTGTAGGATAGTGTTTCCTGCACTAAGACTTGAATCTCATCATGAGATTCCCCTAAGGGACTGATTGTTGTGGGGGGAATAAGGTCCCCAGTTTCAGAAAGGCAAGATGAAGCCAGTCGTGACTCTCTGGCAACCCCCACCTCCTACCCTTTCTGAACCAATTCCTAGCCCCCTTGTTTACCTAAGGCCTTGAGGTATCCTGCAGGCCTTCTTTTAACTGAGTGCAATGTAAGGATATTTAAGTCACTACCTCCTTGACATATAGATAATTCCTAACAGCATAGGTGACAAGCTGAAGTCCCATGGATGAAAGGTTAAGTTAAAATTAAAAGGTGGGTTATATTTCTGTTTCCGTTGTCTCAAAATAAAACGTTAGGAAACTATGCACAATCTCTAGCAGTCTAGGTAAAAATCTCTAGCAGACTAAAAAAAATAGAGTTAAATAAGTAAACAAATATATATATTTGTTTACTTATTTAACTCTATTTTTTTAGTCTTCTGAAAGCCAATTGTGGGCATTTAATATTGGTCATTTAATAAACATCTTATCGCAGGACACAGTAGCAAAGACTGCAGATAACCGGATAGCTGTTATCTTTGTTTAAAAGAGCAGGTTTTCACATCAAGAAAAGCATATCATTTTATGCTGCTGCTTTTTTTTTTTTTTTAATTTACAAAGCAATACAACAGTTAAATGTTTCTAAATCTGACACACTACCTCAATAATCTCACTCTTTGGCCTTCGGTCTCAGTTTTTGGGGCAGTAAATCTTGGATTGTCTGCCCTTGGCATCTCTACGATGGAAAAGGGTAAAGAAGGGTGATGACCACAGCTAAAAAACAAAAAAAAAGGACGGGCCATCAAGCTGGTATGGTTGACAGAAGGCTACATAGCTAGAGTGGTCTAGGCAGAGGCCTTCAGGGGTACTGAACGGACTAAGTGGTCCTTATGGACCAATATCTACTATGTTATGCTACTATAGTTGCGTTAAACAACACCGGATTTAGAAACTTAATAAGGATGAGCAGACCTTATGTCATGATGACCAGCTGAATGCTTCTGATGCAATGTTTACGGTGATAAGGCCTAAGCTGTGGAACCAGTTGACAGCCTTTTTACAGCTGGAACTGTTTTATTGACCTTTAAGAGGCTGCTTAAAATGCACTTTTTTCAGGAGGCCTTCCCTGAAGCTCTGAGCTGAGTCTCTTTCTTTTTTTATCCTTCTCTCCTGCTCAGCTGATGGATTTTGGGCATTATGTGCCGGGATCTGGGGCTCCGGTGATCTAACATGCTCTTGCTTTTGTTTTTGGTTGTTTTGTTTTTTGGTTCTTTTTGCTTTTAATTTTGTTTTGATTGCTGTCTTTTACTCTGTTCCTTTATCCTTTTCTTTCATATGGTTGTCATTCCTTTTCTGATTACCTTGGTTGTATTCTTATTTTAGTTATTATGTACTACAATTAAATGGTTTCCCTTAAAGTGGTTTATCACATAAAATAAACTTGAGCCTTATTAAAAACAATAGGAAATGTGTCAGTAAGTAGGCTTTATTAGTAAAGAGATCTGAAATCTTACTCACTTGTATAGGATCTTACGACTTGAAATCTTGGTTCACCTTCATTCCTGAAAACATAAGGAAATCTGCAGCAACTAAAATGGTCAGAGAGGCTAGACAATAAATTACAAGGCGGCAGACAAGGAGCAGGTGGTCTGCAAGTGAGCATTTTATGCAAGGCATTGGACAGTTCCCCAATATAGTTCTCAGTCATCAAGACTGCACCCATTATTTATTTATTTCTTGCATTTGTATCCCACATTTTCCCACCTCTTTGCAGGCTCAATGTGGCTTACAATACATCATGAATAAGGGCTGGATTCTATATTTGGCGCCTGAAAAATCCGCACATGAAAAAAATACACCTAGGCATATTCTCTAAAGTACACCTAAATTTTACAGAAGCAGCTTAAATTTCTGCACGTTATATAGAACACGCTGTCTCTCTGTACACCCAAATTTGGACACATCCATTTAGGCCATGTTTTACTTGGCATAAATCCCGATGCCTAAATGAGGCGCAGAGCAGGTGTGTTCTATAAAAATGCACATAGATTTTAGAAATACCCATCCCCCACCCTTAGCAACATCCTCTTTTTTTTTTTAACTATGCGACTTAGAATTTATGCACACCACATTACAGAATACACTTAGTGAGTTGTGCGTGTAAATCTCAATTAATGCCAATTAGTGCTGATAATTGCTTGTCACCATCCATTTAACAGTGCTGATTATCTAGTTAACCAATTAAATTATGCATATTGTTATAGAATATGCTTTGATTTCTATGCGGAAATCAAGGCGTGATATATTGAATTTGGGGGTAAAAGTGCAACCTGGAGGTGACCTGCTGTTGCCTTTACTCTTGAGGGTAATTCTATCACAGTCTGCCTTGTAAAAGCGCTTTTTAATGTGCCTAAATCACACCTATTTTATCAAGACAAGTAGGCACCTTTTTGACTTTATAAAACACTAGCATTTGTGGCAGAGAATATGCCATTAATTAAGACATGATCACACACACCAGCCCTAGAGCTGGGGTAAATGAACATTTTGCAAGTACATGCTTAAATTACTATTGTGGCGAAATTGTGAATTTTTCATGAAGTGTAATTCTTTAGTTTGGCCAGCTCGTACCGCTTGTTTATGTTTAAATCTGTTACAGAGAAATAACAGTTTTTTCTCTTTAGTCTAACACAGATAGGAAGTGAGATGCAGTATACTTTTGAAAACTTGTTGTTCTGGGCTCTGATTGACCCAGAAGCTCAATTCATTTAGGATGTACTGGCTTTTTTCTCCAGTCTTAGCCAGGGAAAAGAGAGACAAAGATCTCTTTGTTGAGGCCTTGTGAACACCCCGTGAACAGTTATATTTGATAACCTGTGAGCAACTATATGTCCTGATCTCCCCAGGTATTATTTAGATAGTAAACAAATGTTTAGATAGTGTTATAATTGATCCATATTTCAGTTACCTGTTATTGTTTTGCTGATTGTACCTGTTCTGTTCATTGTTCTAATTTTTCATGACAATAACATTTTTAGTTTATTGCCTCTGCTTGTGTGGACTGACTAAGAATTCTGGTGGTTTATATGTTGGGTCTGCGAGTGCTTTCTAGGAACTGTGGGACCACTGGGAGTGTGGACCCAGTAACCTAGAAATCAGTGGGGAACACCTTGAGAGCGGGAGACTCACCCAGAGGCAGTTGGGTCCAAGTCGGTAGGAAGAGGGTGCTAGTGTAGAGCACAAGCAGCAGGTGCAGGTGGACCTGAGCTATGTTGGGGATAGACCCTCTAAGTGGCTACGGGGTAGCCCCAGGTGGGTGGCTAGGCATTTTGTGACAACAACATGCTTACTTGCTTGCATCATCCATGCCTTCCCCCTTTTTGATGCTCAACTTGTCCCATTTCACAATGGCACAGAGGCACCAGCAGGTAAGAGTACTACTCTCATGCCTTTTGTCGGCAAAGAGGTTGGGGGGAGATGGGAAAGGAAAGGATTGTTCTGTGAAAACTACCGCCAGTTGTAAGGGATAGAGCTAGATGTGGATATGGAGAAGGATGACCCTGCATCTGGTTAAAATGCACTGCTAATGTGCACTTGTGAGGCCCCCAGGGAACAGAGCATAAGGAAAAGAATAGAGAATGGATACGTTTTAAGAAAAGAAGTCCAGCTGCATGATACAGTTGAGACGAGAGATCACTTACAAGTTACTCTGTCCGCTGCTGGTGTTCTGTATAATCTCTGTGAACAGAAGAAACAAGTCAGACAAGGACCCTGAAAATGAGGATGGATCTCTGACTTTCTAAAACAATTCCAAAAGAAAAACTGGGATTGCTGGAAGATGCTCAAATAACATACATGTTACCCTCTGCATGTTTTCACAACCACATGGATTCACTTTTTCCAGGATTTTTTTGGCACTTTGAAAGAAGGGTGCAAAAACTAACATGCCATAACTTATATTAAAAAAAAAGCAAGCCTCACATTGGAAGGGGTGGGGTTACCTTTTCTTTTTTTATTAATTAAAAAAATTAGAAGATAGACTCTTGGGATAATATAATAAAGTTTTTTTCTGTTTAAAGTCTTTTGTAAAATTACCCCATGGTATAGATGGATTTAAGCACCAGGGAGAGGCAGCTGGGAATTTTTCATTACATGTCATTTCTGGGAATGTTTAAGTTTTCCAGGCTTTTGTTCATTACAGGAACTATGGCTTCGAGAGGGCACACTCTTTGCAAACAGGGTGAACTCTTTAGGAAGAGTGTGTGTCCTCTTTGCAAAAAGTGTGTGCTATCATTGCAAAATGCTCATTTTTATTTGTTAACAACATGCAATGACCATGGAATTTCCCAATGATTAAGGGGATGAAATCCTGAATGGAGTGGAACAGGTAAATGTGAATCAATTGTTTACGCTTTCAAAAAGCAGAACGCCTTGGGGTCACTCCATGAAGTTACACATTTAAAGCAAATAGGAGAAAAACTGTTTTCACTCAATATAAAGTTAAGCTCTGGAACTCATTGCTGGAGCAAGTGGTAAAAGCAGTTAATGTAACTGAGTTTAAAAAGTGTTGGACAAATTCCTGGACCATTATAAACCATTATTAAAGTAGACCTGGGAAAAGCCATAGCTTATCATTGGGATTAAGTAGCATGGAATCTTGCTACTCTTTGGGATTCTAGAATGTTGGTACTCTTTGGGATTCCTGAATCTTGCAACTCTTTGTGATTTTGGAATGTTACTACTCTTTGGGACTCTACCAGGTACTTGCAGCCTGAACTGGCCACTGTTGGAAACAGGATACTGGGCTAGATGGATGTTTGTTCTTATGATTTTAAATAGCCATGTGCCATCATATCGCAATATAATACAACACAAACCAAAAGAATATCACACTATGATTGGGAGGGAGTGAGTGGTACATGACCAGGCTCCCATAGGACCACTCCCTCATTGAGACAGAGTGAGCCACCTTAGGATAGGTGGAGTTACACCTGCTGAGAAAGAGGGCAGGGCTCAGGCAGGGAGTTGGTTAAAAACCCTGAGATCAGGGTGGCCCTGAGTCAAAAAGTCTCCAATGGGAAGACCCCAAGGCAAGAAGTCTTCAAGGGAGTGGCAAGTAAGGCTACAGTACCTGTGGGAAGTGCCAGAAAAGAGAAGTGGCCAGAGCCCGGTAGTTTCCCTGGGGTGGGAAACTGTGTTTCATTTTCAGCTTCCAAGAATTAGATGTACATGTAAGGAAGATGGCCAAGGTAGGAGATACCTTGAATTATATTTACAGAGTACTTGATTTTTGTGTGTGTCCGGATGGGACCCAAGATGGCATTAGTAGCCACTGCGTTGGGTTAAGCTAGGAATCAGCCCCAGGAAGAGACTATTGACAGTGATAAGTGAAAGAAACAGAGAGAAATAAAGAAACTTTACTAGTGCTGGACTAAAGCCTGTGAAGTAACAGGTGTGCACATGCTGACTCAGAGCAGTCCAGTACATTTTTTTTTACTTGTAACCCATGTTTGCATGATTGTCTTTGTGCAGGCTCCAAGCCAAACCCTCTCACATTACCACAGTGCTGTATTAAACACCCTTCTATCATAGGCTATATGTGGCAAGAATTATGTATGCTCTACCCTCACTCTGGGCTGCCACCATGCTCCAATGGTTTCAGGCAGGCTGATCCACTCCTGGTTTTACCTCACTGCACACATGGGCTTGCGATTCAGATTTTGTAAGGAACGTTAACAGGGACATCAGAACTACAAGAGCAAATGTACATTGTGGACCCTAATAACATGGAGACCTTATCCCCATTGCCCCAATGATAGATTAAGGGTAAGGAGGCAAATAGGGCAGTCGCCTAGGCCCAAGACTCAGAGGGGACCTTAATTGGGTCTGATTAAGAGTATAGGAATACTTTATTTATATAAGCAATGTAGCAATGCCAGAGGTAGAGGACCCCCCCCCCCCCCCCATGCATGGGCTATTGCCCAGGCCCCGACACACCTTTCACCTATCCCTGAGAAAGTTGTTTATTCCTGCTCAGAAAGCAAAGTCACCTTGCTTGGTTGCAAGTCTGTGTAAGGTCCACAAGAAGCCAGAGGCCAGCCGGAAATGAGACAGACCTGATGATTAAGAGATTTCACCACAGAACAGTTTGTTTAGAAGTAAGAGAGGCGTACCAACCACAAGCCACCAGAAAGAGAAAACAGGGAGATCAATAAGAAAAAGAAATACAATTGATTAAAACTTCGAATTGTGTTAAAAAAAAATCAATATACACCTAAAAAAGGGCCCTGTTTATTAAGCCGTATTATAGGTGCACTAGCGTTTTTAGCGTTAGCGTGCGCTAAAAACGCTAGCACACCTTAGTAAGCAGGACCCAAAGAGACATAAATATACACAAAGACCTAAAAGACTACCATTGAATTAAAAACCCAGCATGACTCTTTGTTGTTAGGTCACCTGCATCAGGGATGAAATGAAATTCACTCTCACAAATCTCCAGAAGAACAAAAGCCCTCCCCAAGCAAACAAATATTTGGAAAGGCTTCAGTCTCAAAAGAACTTGCACAACATCCTAATGTAACTTGGGCTCACAGCAAATTCACAATCCAACATTAATGAATTATATTTGGATTTATCGTATCTGTATTTATGGCCTTGTTAGTTCTCCACTGCTGCTCTCGAACAGACTAAAAAAATATAAATGCTTCTTACTAGATTGCCTGCACTTCATACAGAGAATTGCCACAGCCCCGAGTAGCATGAAGAATGCCACAGCACAGAGCAGCTCCACTGGACTCATGACTCTGCCGAAATCTTGCCTGAAACATGACAGAACAGAAGCATTCATGTATTCAATTGTACATCAGGTAATTAGACAGAGGTCAGCTGTAGCCTATTTGCAGGCCCAGGAGGATGGAAGGAACTGGAGGCTCAGATCAGACCCAAAATCTTTGAAGGGAAATGGGTTGCACTTGGGTTACCTTGGGTGCATGAGGAGATAACGCCAACCCACTGTAAGGATGCAGTGCAATTAAATATAGATTTTCTTTCTCAATCTATATGTGGCTTTATTTGACAGTTCAGCTGGCAAGGAGAGTCACTTTGTTAAGTAGCGATATCACCAGTGGCAAACCCCCCGTCTGGCCTCTAAAAGTTCATGTGTGTAATGGAACTTTCCTTTCCACTGTAAATACTTAGCAGACAGACACCAGGCACAAATTTTGGTTCCTAGCCAAGAGGGGTGTGTATGGAAAAAAAACTGTTTTTTAAAACTTTCTTTTTCTTTTCGTGTTGTTGCGTTGTGTAAATGGTCTCCCTCCACCCAGTATAGCCCTTCTGCAAAAAGCACAGTGTGCCCTGAGGAGTTAAATTTATAAATCAGCCAAAAATGTAAACTATTTTTTGTTTATCCTTTTGTTTAATTATTATTCCTGTGGAATTTGTCTCCCTTCATTTCAAAAACTGGCCTGCGGCAGTGTGGGTCCAAGAAAGCAAAGGGGCAGACGGTCTGCAAACTCCAAGACGGAAAATCAACAAAGCAGATCGTGATGAAAAAAATGTAATTTATTAATAGATATATTAAAATTATTTACAGTACATCCCGACACAGGCCGTGTTTCGCCCAGCAGGGCTGCTTCAGTGGGCGAAACACGGCTTGTGTCGGGCTGTACTGTATATAATTTGTAATATATCTTTTAATAAATTACATTTTTTCATCACGATCTGCTTTGTTGATTTTCCGTCCTGCGGCAGGTGGGCATGTGTTTTTGGCATCCGCTGGACCCTTATTGTACCAAGTCTGGAACAAAAGGGATTATTTTAATGGGCTGTAAAATGGACGTGTGGCAAAATGAAAACCAGAACGCGTCCATTTTTGGCCTGAGACCTTACCATCACCCACTGACTAATTAGTAAGGTGTCACGCAGTACCCAGACAGTAAGCATGCAGCGCGCGCCAACTGCCATTTACGGCCGGATAGGCGCCCCCACGGAAGAAAGTAGAAAATATTTTCTACCGTGTTTTTGGCATGTGCCAAATTAGAAATTCTTGCCCGGGGCACACGGTAGCCAGGCGCTAATGACAATTTGGTGCAAACTGGACATGCGTAGGCCCTTACGCACCTTTGTAAAGTTTCATTAAGGGCCCAATATTCATCCAGTGATGATCAGCATTTTGCTGACCCCCTCTGGTGTTAAACTTGGAAATTCAATGCCAGGCCAAGTCGGGTCTTCAGCGTTGAAATTAAGATGAGTTTTCAGCTGAAAAATTATGCTCCTAAATTTTGCTGAAAATAGGGCTCAAATTTAGGAGGCTAACCCCCTTGTTTACAAAGCCGCGCTGCAATGCTGACATAGCCTATTCAAAGTGAATGGGCTGTGTCAGCATTACTGCACCGGCGCTTTGTTAACAGGGGGTAAGTCAGGAGCATAAATTTAAGAACTCAGCATTTTCTGAGTATTGGGTTCATCATCAATTTTAATAAAAATGAATTAATTTTGTCCTGCTTCTATCTGAAATGCAAGTCTAACCCAGAACCTTTCTGGAACATTCCAGGCCCTTTTTGTAATTCTGCCCAGCTCAAGTGGTCTTGCAGCTGGTTTTGGCAGTTACCTGCCAACAAAATCTAAGTTCTTGCCTCCAAGTGTGCTATGAACTTCCCCCCTCATTCTATAACTTGGTGCCTGTCTACCACTAATTCTATAATCTTTTACGCATATTTCTGCACTTAGCATACAGAATTGTGCACATAGATTATAGAATACTGGCAGAAACATGCATAATTTAATTGGTGAATTAGATGCTAATTAGCATTAACATCCAATAATTGGTGATAATTGGCACTAATTTTCAGCTATGCTCAAAATCTATAACAGGTGACTGCAAGGGGACGTGTATGTGGGAGGCGCATGGGCGAGTCAGCGGCATGCCAAACATTTACACACTAAGGGCTAGATTCTATATACAGTGCCACAAAAATTGGCGCCAAAAAGTGCAATTCTATAAGCCACACTTAAAGTTAGGTGCGGTTTATAGAATAGCGCTCACACCTGGGAATCACGCCTAAATTTAGGTGCAGCCATTTGCACCAACTGAAATGTGGTGCAAATGTACGCAGGAGCAAAAGAGGGGTAGAAACGGAGCCAGGCTCTTCAATGAACAGACTGGAAGTATAATTTATTAAATGAAGACTCTACAAGGTACCCTGTTTCGGCACTGCAAGTGCCTTCCTCAGGAGTCTTAATACTTTGTCTAAGCGTACTAGCGGTGTCTAGTTTCACATCCCCAAAGGTCTTTTTTAAGCACGTTCACTCCCAAGCGACTCTATTCTGTAGGCTTTGTCCGCTAACTCCTTTAGACAAAGTATTAAGGTGCCTTCGGAAGTCTGTTTTGGAGAGGGCCACTCCCTCTGGCGACCCACCTTGCTATGCCTCTGGTAAGGGGTCAATGCTCAAAGTGATTTAACCAGCTGGAAATGGCTCCTGATCAGTTAAATCATCTTGTCTGGGGCTAACCACTAAATTTCAGCAGCACTTAACTGGTTTGTGCCAAATTGAAAACCAGCTATTTGGGGGAGGGGGGGCATTGCTGGGTCAGAGTTGACATTTGGCCTGTTAAATGATAAAATCCAGCACGTAACCAACCACATTAACCACATAAAAGTCAGGCCTATCTTTATGTGGTAACCTATAGCCAGCTCTGGAAATCCAGAAATTCAATTCTGGTGCCCAGACGTAACCTGGCATTGAATTTCTGGGTTTAATGATGGTGACGGTCAGCAAAATGCTGATCACTGCTGTCTGAATTTCAGGCCTGAGCTTCTAGAATCACATCAGTTATTCACACAAGTGCAACATTTAGTTGTGGACATTTACAGCAGCCATTGACATGGCCGTTCCTAAATGTTAGCTCATAATTACCAGCTTAAACATGTAATTAGTGTAACTGCTGATATAGATTTCGTGCTTAGCGCTCAGTAATTTAGGTGATCTGTACACAATTTACCCCAAGTATGCATGTAGTTCATAGAATGTTTGCACCGTGTGCATCAGAGGCCCTAATAATTAGCATTTATGTGCAAAAATACTAGGCGCTAATCTATAGAGAAAGCGCCAAAGTCACTTAACGTGTCACTGTGAGGAGGGCGTGATCAACAAGACATTTCCAAAATGCCGAGGAGACAGAGGGTGGAGAAATGTTCTTTAATAGTAGCTAAGACTCGACACGACACCGTGTTTCGGAAAACAATACCTGCCTCAGGAGTCTGTATGTGATGGTCACTTGGAGGTGAAACTGGAGGATGAACAAACCAAAGGAAGTCTTTAAAAAGACTGATAATTGGTGAGCATGAATGATGCGATTGATAGACCAAAAACTCTAAAGCAATGGAAAGTAGGTAGATGCAAAATAGGAAATCACTGTGACCATCACATACAGACTCCCGAGGCAGGCATTGTTTGCCCAAACACGGTGCCGTGTCGAGTATTATCTACTATTAAAGAACATTTCTCCACCCTCCGTCTCCTCAGCTTTTTGGAAGTGTCTTCTGGAACACGCTACTCCTCCTCTGAAGCACTGTTCCTCTTGTAGCGGATCCAGTTTCTCCACCTTGGTGGTTGCTCACTATGAGAAGGCCAACACATGGGTAGTGAATGGATGGTCTATGGGTGCGTTAGCAAGCGAGGCCTGCAACTTCTAGCATACTATCACTTGCATGTTTTACATGGTGTTCTTAAGCATGTCAACTTACACCAGCCATTGACCTGTCATAAGTGTCATCCCTAAATTCTGATGTGCCAGCTATTTGGGGATGCATTGCTGGGGCAGAGTTGACATGTAATGGTTTAGGCACGCCTAAGTGCCATTATAGAGTTGGAGCTAAGTGCATCCCATTGTGGTACCTACATTTTGGTACCAGTTTCTAGCTTGCCCCCTTTGTGCTTGCTTGTGTAACTAGCCTCAGTTTCCAGGTGTCAGTCTGGGAGCTAAAAAGACAGATTTGTCTGAAAAGAGCATCAGAATCCCAAAAATGCCAAGGATGACCCAGCCCAAAGAGTGAGACTTACCAACCCAGTGAATGAGATTGAAGGTCAATAAGTGAGGTTTTCTTCATTGTGCATTGAGGGTACAAATTTGGCCTTGATGGTACAGACAGTGAGGCTTGAGGAAGGGCTGCTAGCTACTCTAATTGACAAGTAATGTATTCATGTGCAACTATAAATGGTTTTCTGTATCATGAGTGACACTTTACATATTTTAAACTCCATTATTTCAAGCACTTACTAACACTAAACCACATATACATCTATGGAAACATCAACAGTATTTAAAGATTCCTCAAGAGGTAAAGTCTTACAGGGAAATTTGTCTAGGGAAATTTCTGTTTTGTTTGGGGGGGGGGCTCCCTTTTGTCATCAGGGGAGATGACACACAATGAAAATATTCTGGCCCCCGCCCACCCCGTGATCCAAGGGCCCCCCCTTTGGCCCAACGGTCACACCTTCCAATTGCCCTTTCCCATAAGACCACTCCTACTCTTCATGGGTCTTCCCCAGAGGCTACCTCGATCCTTGGTGGTCCAGCATGTGTCCATTGGGGCAGAAGTGATGTGCATTCTCTCCTGCCCATGACCACAGCTGCATCCAATATGGCGATCAAGACCTTTCACACTAGTCTCTCAGCGTGCAAGACTAGGGTAAAAGGTTACCACCGCCATATTGGATGCAGATGCGGCCATGGGCAGAGGTAAGTGGGCATTGATTCTGCCACAACAACCCCTGGGATTGAGGTAGGCCTGGGGGCCTACAGGGAATGGGGGGAGGGAGGTTTGACAGGGATGGGGGTCAGAAGGGGCAGCTGCAAGGAGAGTTGGCAGAAGGGAATGCCTTGGATCACGAGAAGGGGGCTGGGAAGTCGCAGGAAGTCAGACATTTTTTCTGCCATTGTAAATGATTGCCCATCCCTAGTGCCTTATAATTTAAATCTGATCAGACATGACTGTCATAAAAATAACACCTCAACGTACATCAGATCTTCAAAATGTTCTGAAACCCTGTCTAATGTTATGACAAAGCTAAAATTGTATTAAAGTGTTGATGTCACCTCAGCAAGGCCAATACACAATCCCTCTATTGCAAAATAATATGCACAAACTTATGCAAATCACACTCAGAACCTTACCCTACCACAACAGAACTAACTCCAAAGACTCACAGAGCAACAAACTTAGGGGGCCTTTTACAAAGCTAAGCTAGCGTTTTTAGCTTGCGGTAAAAATCAGCTGGTGGTAAACGCTGAGACGGCCAAAGGAATATAATGGTCATCTCAGAGTTTACGCCAGCTGATTTTTACCATGAGCTAAAAATGTTAGTGTAGCTTTGTAAAAGACCCCCTTATCTGTGAAAAGGCAGGGCTGTAAATATTATACTGGGCTCTAAAACATCAAGACATCACCTAGCAAGGAAACAGAAAACAAGAAACTATGTGCTAGAAGAATATTGCACCTTGGTCACACACTAACACGGACAGATCCTCAACAAATATGGAACAAGGGACCACAGATCAGTAATAGAGACAAGAAAGCAAAAAATAAAGAACTTGAAACCTCAGGAAGTCGGACTCTTGCACGTACAGCATTACTATAGAAATATTGAAATACAAGATTATCAGACGTACATTTCTCAAAGCTGGCGTATTCCAATTAATAAATTAAAAATGCAATACTTTTTTTCTACCTTTGCTGTCTGAGCATTTTACTTTTCCATTTGCTTTGGTCCCCGTCTCTTTTCTGCTTTTCTCAGTTTTTTTCTCTCTTTCCAGGATCTCCTGTCCATTTGATATTTTTTTCTCACCATGTCCACCATCCATCTTCCCTCTCTGACCCTATCCGTCCTTTCCAGTTCTCCCCTCCATGTCTCTATCCCTACCCATGTGTCCAGCATCATCCCTCTTTGTCCCTAACTCCCTTTCCTATATCCAGTATTGTACCTCTGTGTCCCTATCCTCTCCTTGTCCAGCATTGCCTCTCTGTGTCACTCACCCTCCCTTTTCCAGCTTTGCTCCTTTGTGTCCCTATCCTCTCTACTTGTCCAGCATTTCCCTTCTGTGTGCCTATCCTCTCCTTTTACTGCATAGTTCTTCTGTATCCATCTCCCTTCCCTGTTACATTACATTATAAGTATATAAGTATTGCTGTACTGGGACAGACCAAAGGTCCATCAAGCTCAGCATCCTGTTTCCAACAGTGGCCAATCCAGGTCACAAATTCCTGGCAAGATCCCAAAAAAGTACAATACATTTTATGCTGCTTATCCCAGAAATAAGTAGTGGATTTTCCCCGTCCATTTTAATAATGGTCTATGGACCAGGGGCGTAGCTACGGGTGGGCCTGGGTGGGCCCAGGCCCACCCAGTTTAGCCTCAGGCCCGCCCAAAAGAAGATCCTTACCCTCTGCCACCCCTTCCGCAGCACTTCTTTTAATGCTGTCGTGCACTGTCTCCCACCTCCGCGGCGGCGCTTACATTTCGCTATGGCGCTGCCTGCCAGCAACTCTATAGATGCGTCACCGACGTCCGACGTCCTGCTCCGGGGCCTTCCGCGTCCAGCCTCCGTAAACAGGAAGTTACATCAGCGCGTCAGAGGGAAGGTCCCAGAGCAGGACGTCGGTGACGCATCTGTAGAGTTGCTGGCAGGCGGGCAGCGCCATAGGGAAGTGTAAGCGCCGCCGCGAGGGTGGGAGACTGTGCACAGCAGCCGGCAGCATTAAAAGAAGTGCTGCAGGGGTGGGAGAGGGTGAGGAAGTCAGGGTGCTGGCCCAGGAAGGGGAGGGGAGGGAAGAGAAGGGTGAAGTGTGCTGGACTTGCCAGGGGCAGAGGGTTGGAGGGAAGGGAGAGAGGTTTGGTATTTGCAGAGGGGAGGTTGGAGGGAAGGGGAGAGGTTTGGGATTTGCAGAGGGGAGGTTGGTTGGAAGGAAGGGGAGAGGGTTGGGATTTGCAGAGGGGAGGTTGGTTGGAAGGAAGGGGAGAGGGTTGGGATTTGCAGAGGGGAGGTTGGAGGGAAGGGGAGAGGGTTGGGATTTGCAGAGAGGAGGTTGGAAGGAATGGGAGAGGTTTTGGATTTGCAGGGGTGTTGGAGGGAAGGGGAGAGGTGCTGGATATGCAGGGGGGGGTGGAGGGAAAGGGGAGATGTGTTGGATACACAGAGGGTTGAAGTGAAGGGGAGAGGTGCTGGACATGTAGGGGGGCTGGATGAAAGGGAAAGAGGTGCTGAGCATGTAGGGGGGGCTGGATGAAAGGGAGAGATATGCTGGACATGTGGGGGGGGGGGGTGCTGAAGGACAGGTGCTGGATATGCAGATGATGGCTGAAAGGAAAACAGACAGATGTGGACCTGCAAGGAGGGCTGGAGCGAAGGGAGAAAGGTGCAGGGAGAAAGAGCCAGATGCATAAGGGGAAGCAAAGAGAGGAAGAGAAGCTGGTTGGGGGGTGGGATCAGAGAGGAGAGGGACACATTGGTGTGGAGGAGGGAGAAAGGGGACAAAGGGAAGTATACAGATACAGAAGGGAGATGGGCATTAGGTGGGAGCATGGGGACAGGGACACAAATGTGAGATGCTGTATGGGGATGGCACATGGGCACAGAGGGGCCTGACAAGGGGGGGGGGGGACGGGGATATGGAATAGAGATAAAATGCTGGACACTGGAGGGGGTTTATATGGACACAGAGGGGGGGGAGAGATACCAGACAAGGGGGGAGAATAGGAATACAGAAGGGATATGCTGGGCATGGGGTGCATAGGTGCACAGAGGAATGATGATGGATGAGGGAATATGAACACAGGGGAGATGCTGGACAAGGAAATATAGGAAAACAGAGATAGGAGATGGATGATGGACATGAAGAAAGAAGAAATGTCAAATAGGAGACACTGGCAAATGAGTTAAGAGAAGACAGAGGGAAGGAGAAACCAGAGACTGGGACCAATATGATTTGAGAAAAAATGACCAGACAACAAAAAGGTATAAAAAATATTTTATTTTCAATGTTGTGAATATAACGGATTTGAAATGTACATCTTGCCAAAGTTGATGTTAAACATGGCTGGGGTCCAGGACAGAAATCTAGGAAAGGACCCCAAAGTCCATTACCAGGCTGCGCCTTCAGCTTCCAGCATGCAGGCTTTCTCTGGCCAAGGAACCAAGCACAATTGCCCTAGTTCCATCCCCTAACACCATCCCTGGCATGTGCCATCTTTATATTTTGCACAGAAGCAAATGCCTTTCTTTCTTGTTGCTCTGGTGTTGATACCATCATCCAATTAAACAATATTGGCGACGTGGGGGAAACCCTGTGGGATTTCACAGCCAGGGTTCCATGCCGGAGATAACACTCCCTTCATTTTCACCTTAAATGATCCACTTATCAGGAAGCCCCTAAACCACTCAAGCACAGCTCCACCAACACCATAGTAGTCCAGGATAGACAACAAAACACTTTAATAAACCAGATCAAATGCGCTAGACACATATTGAACTGCATTAAAAGAACCTTCTTGTCTAACCTCTGCAAGTAATGTCGCTGATACTGTCTCTGTACCCGTTCAGCATTACCACTCAGTGTCCCTGTCCCTATGCTCCCTCTATGCCCAGCATCTATTCTCGGTGTCTCTGTGTCCTTATCCCTCTCTGTGTCCAGCCTCTCCCCTCTCTCTTCCCTTTTCCACATCCCCCAACCTGGGGCCAACATCTCTCCCTCTCCCACCAGTCTGGTCTCTCTCTTTCCCTCCCTCCCCCTGCTCCTCAGATCTGGCATCTCCCCCTCCCTTCCTACCTACCCCCCCCCCCCCATGGTCCTCCAAACCTGTGTCCAGTCACCAGCAGCAGCAATGATTAAGACAGGCTGCCTCCAGCTCATTCCAGGGCCTTCCCTCTGCCACCCATGTCCCACCCACAAAGGAAACAGAAACTTGCATCAAAGAGGGTGGGATCTAGCAGAGAAAGGGCTCTGGGGATGACCACAAGCAGCCTGTCTTATTTGCTGTTGCTATTAATGACCGGACAGAAGCTTAGAGGATTATGGGGCGAGGGGGGGGGGGGGGAAGCAGGGCCACCGAGGGGGTGGGGTAGGGGAAAGATTGCCCAGGGTCAGTCTCCAATGGGGGCCTGGTGCTGGGGTCTGTCTCTCTCCTGCTCCTGTGTGTTGGGACCTGGGTGATTGCATTAATGTGATTACCCGGGTCCCAGCACACAGAAGCAGGAGAGAGACAGACCAAGGGAGGAGCAGATGCAGGAAGGTAAGGGGATGGGGTGGCGGCTGTCCAAATGGCAGGGAGAGGGTGGCGCTTGCTAGGGTTACCACATGGCTCCAGAAAAAGGAGGACAGATTGAGCCAGTCTGGCTTTTACTTCCATTGCTTTTAATGGAAGCAAAACCCGGACTAGATCAATGTGTCCTCCTTTTTCTGGAATATAAAACACTCTGGGGTTCAAAATACTCCTTTTTCTGGAGCCATATGGTAACCCTAGCGCTGGCAGCTGCAGCAGCCCTGCCCCAGGCCCAGCTTTGTCTCTCAGCAGCCCTGAGAGGAAGGGATAGAACAGAGAAAGATGCTAGATTATGGGAGAGGGGAGCAGAATCAGCGAGAGAATGCATCTGAGGAGGACTCTTTGGCATGGAAACTGGAGAAATGGGTCAAATACATATGTCACACGCCTAATGCATTTTACTTGGCATTTCTGGAATCATATTCCAGGGCTGGAAACCACTCAGTGTAAAGCAGGCTAGGCTAAGGCATACACGAACTAGGGATGGGCATTTGTTTGACATGATATGGGAAATGTGAACAACATGTCCCATGTCATTTGTATCATTTTCACCTGAAATGGCAAGAAAAAATTTCACAATTTTGTATTATTCATGCATTGTTAATAGTTCTTTGTATTCTTCCAAAAAAGTTTGCCTTCTTTTCTGAAAGAGTGCACAATACCATCAATTTAACTTCCTTAACAACCGAACAAACAGAGAGGGTATACAGCATACATAGAAAGTATACAGACAAAAAAAGCAACACTGGGCCTTCAAGACTGAGACAACAGAAGTATCTTAATGTCAATAAAATACTCCTGTTGTTTCAGTCTTGAAGGCCCAGTGTTGCTTTTTTTGTCTGTATACTTCCTTAACAACAACAAAAGACAATTCCTGTAAATTACATGTGAAAAGATACAAGATGAACGTTTTTAGAATGAATGTTTAAGAGGGGCAGAGGCATAGCTACCATTGAGCTACCAGCAAAAAGCTTTGGACCACTTTTGAATGTAGTTGCAAAAACCTCAGAAATGCGGTATATAAAGTCCCATTTCCCTTTCGATGGTAGGAGCCAAGAAGGTTTAGTTGACAGCAGACGGCGTCATGTCACAAGGCTGTAGCAGTAGCCACACTCACACCAAAGCAAAACTATTGGTCCACACCAAGCCACGCATAGACATTCCTTATTTCTAATAAGCGTTTGTTATTGTTTTGGGTGACTCAATACAGTGATAAGCTCTGCCTATTGGCTTCAGGCCAGATAATGGGCCAAGCACACTCCTGCTGTCTCCTCTTTGGTAGGAGCCACCTCTTCTGCCCCAAATGGCAAGCAAAGGAATCTCCCCTCCCATCAAAGAACAGAAATGCAGCAGAAAACACAGCAGCATGGGGACTCAAAGTCCATACACACACTCTGTGTCTGTCAGTTCTCCCTCCTCTGACATAAAACATTGCATCAGAGAGGGTGGAGCCAAAGATGCAGAGCATGTGTTTGGGCTGCGAGGCTCCATGCTACTGTATTTTTTCTGCTTCAGGCCAGAGGGTGAAAGCGGCAGTACAGAAAAGAAGGTGAGGAGAGATGATGGTCAGAGGGGACGGAATAGAAGGGAAGATTTGGGAGAAGGGAAGATTGGACATGTGGAAAAGGAGATTTGGGGGAGATGCTGGATATGAGAGAGGTGGATACAGAGATCAGATGGAGATGCTGAGCGTCGGGGGAGGAAGAAGAGGAGATCAGGGGGACATGTTGGGCATATGGGAAATTGGGGGAGATGCTAGACATGAAGAAGATGGAAGGGGAGATTGGGGGAATTGTTGGACTCTTTAATTTACCTTTTTTTTTTTTTTAATTTACATGGAATTGTTGGACTCTAAGATAGGTGGAAGGGAAGATTGGGGGAGATGCCGGACATGGGGGAGGTGGAGGGGAGATCAGGAAGATGCCAGACATGGATGAGATAAAAGGGTAGTTTAGGGGGAGATGCAGGACAAGGGAAAATGGATGGGAAGATCAGTGGCGATGCTGGACATGGGGAACAAGGAAGGGGAATAAAGTGAGATGCTGGACATGGGCAGGGCAGAGATGGAAAGCTATAGATAGCAACAGTAAAAAGAGGAAGCATGAAAACTGGATGGTTAAGAAGAATGGAATTTGAATGGATTGAGAGACACAGATAAATTTAGTGGAGGACGTGAAGAACAAAGAAGGAGAGAAAAGAAATGGCAATTCGACAAGGGGATAAAGGAAAGAAGAACAAGAGACTGGGGCAATAGGATTAGAAAAATGAAATCGACAGACAGCAAAAGTAGAATAATTTTATTTTCCATTTAGTGTTTGGAATATGCCAATTTTGGGAAATGGCATCTGCTATCTTTATATTTTGGACAGTACAGGAGGAAAAGAATATCTTTCTATTTTTGTGGTATGGTACTGCATGCAGTTTGACTTCTTGAGGTTTCAGCTTAGTTTTTATCTACATATATATTTCTACTTTTAGTTTATGGTCACTTATTCTGTATTTGAAGATGATGTATCTTTGTTCTGCATATGTGACTGAGCCCAGGTATTCTGTTTGCACTGAGTGTCTGTAGGGATCTGCAGTAATACGGCTTATTCAATTTTCCCAATAGAAGTATTGATATTCCAGGGCATACTGCAATATTTGCGACGCCACTTTTTCCTAGGAAGATCCTTGTTGCTGCGGATATGGAATGGCAGCTTTGCTTCATAGGTCCTGAATGACTTTTGCAGGGTTTTGTATTAATTCATAATATGGCTGCTACTCGAGAGGGGGTTACTGAGATGAAACCAGAATCAGAATTTTTTGTACTGTGAATTCAATGGGGAAATGTCCTAGTTCTGCTCCCATTGGAGTTGCATGAGGAAGGCATCTGTGAATACAGAGTACATTTTTGCATTTAACACCGTGATAACACAGGGTCTGGTGTATATATATATATATATTTTAAATATTTTTTTTTATAAGAGTTCCCAGCTAAATAATTTAACAAACAATTTTTGATGCGTATAACCAATAATTGCAAAGTTGTCGTTTTATTTTCTAGGTGTTGCCTATTTTGCTTATAATGTCTTCATTTATAATGCCAGGTACAAGAAACTAGCTGTTTTGAGACAAATAGCAGACATTTATTCTTAGATTGGGATAAAATGCAGGTAACTTATATCTAAGGGGCCAATTATCATGATCAAACCATCTTTATTCAGTCAGGTTGTATAGCACCCAGTTGGGTAATTCCAAAATATAAGAGTCTTATTTTAGAAACATCATTTTGACTGATAATGGTAAGATTCTTTCAATCTATAATTGTGATGACTGTTCTTTTAATTTCACTTATCTCCACAAGTTATTTTTGCTTAAGTATCAATGTTTTTACATTTGCTTATTTTTACTTTGACCTATAATTGTGATGAAAATTTTATTTGCCTGTAAGTTGTTTTCATTTAAAAGTGGTACCAATATTTTAACTTTTTTATTTTTATTTTTATCAATTTTTATGATATGTTTACCTTTTTGATTTTGACGTTAATTATTTATCTGATTGTGTCTTTTGTGCAGTTTCATTTAATTTTGAACGTATATACTTGCTGACATTTTAAGCTATTTATGTGTTTTAAGTTAGATTGCAAAGACTCCAGAGGCAGGCCAGTTGGCCGAAACTCAGCCATGTCGAGTCTTTTGAGCCATACAATAAATGTGGAGTTTTTAACATCACCTCAAGAACATATTCTTGTGTCATCTTCGCTGTGTTCTTTGTGAATACATATTGACTGCCTGATATTCAAACAATTTAGCCAGCCGATGACCAGTTAAATCACTTAGTCAGGGCTAGCCATTAATATTCAGCGGCATTTCACCGGCTAAGTGGTGGTTAGTGCCGAACAGAAAGCCGGCTATCGTGGGGGTGTTCTGGGGGTGGGGTGGAGTCAGCACTTGGCTGCTTATGAGCTGATATTCAGCACTCAAGCGGCCAGGTATAGCACATAAATGGGACCGCATAAATGTTCCAATTTTATATTGTATCCCATGACCTCTTAAGTGATGACTATAGACTTAAGCGACTGTGTCTTAACCAGCTTAAAAATAACTGGATATTCAAAACCGAAGCCCACACGGGTCCTGGTTTTGAATATCCAGGAATAATTTATTTATTTATGTCATTTATACCCCACATTATCCCAAAATAGTTCAATGTGGCTTACAAACAATAAAGTGAATAAAACATAATAATGTACAGAACACAAATTACAATAAGTTCAAGGAGCAAATTAATACATGTGCAGTAAGTAACCAGGGATTTAGACTAACTGAAATAATTAAGGGTAGATAGGTGAGAGCATAATTAGGCAGGACTACATGGGAAAGAAGGAAAGAGGGTGAAATTAAATTAAGAAAAGGGAATGGATAAAGTTCAAATAGAGGTCTTTGTATTCATAACTTGATTGATTTAGGAAGAGAATTCCAAATTTTGGTGCCTTGATAGGAGAAATTAGCAGGGTGAATTGATTTATATATCACATTCTTACAGATAGAGAAATGTAAGACAAGATATTCTCTAGATGATGAAACAGCATTACGAGGGGGTAATTCAATAAGATTATTCATATATGATGAGGCCTTGACCAAACAGAATTTGGTGAATGAAAATGCATAATTTGAAAGATATTCTATCTCTTATTGGTAACCAATGTAGCTCATATAAAAGAGGAGTGGCTTTGGCGAAGCGAGGAGATCTATATATAAGGCGAGCAGCAGTATATAAAAACAATCAGCGTTGACGGCTGAATACTGACCCCTGAGTTCTATTTATCTTGGGCCTAAATGCCTGACCAGTGACCAGAGTTTCAGAGAGCCCTTCTTTGGGTGCCTTAGAGAGGGGGTACCATCTCATTCCTCGCAGTGATGGATGGAGGTGAGCTGTGATGCAGTGCCACTTCCCAGTTAGTCTTTAAACTCTTCCCCATGTGGCCCGGCAACAAGTAAAATGCTAAAGCACCGAGGGGCCCTTTACTAATGGGTTGACGCGCAGCAACAGACTTGCCATGCGCCAATCCATAACTACTGCCAGGCTACCGCAGGAACCCAGCGCTAGTTCCCACCCCCAGTGGGCGCCATTTCTGGTGCTACAAAAATATTTTGGTTTTTGTAGCGCCAGTGTTTACCCAGCTGCAATCACTGCTGCCCAGTTACCGCCAGGTTAGCGTGGGAGCCCTTACCGCCACCTCAGTGCTCCACCCCAAAATGGCCGTGCAAGTGGTTCACTTTCTTTTCCAGCACACAAGACAGCCTTTTACCCGCTGTGGTAAAAGGGGGCCTTCAGCATGCGTCAAAAACACATGCTTACGCTAGCACAGGCCCCATTTTACCACAGCGGGTAAAAGGACCCCCTAATTCCCTATGAGGAAAGGCTAAAGGGGCTGGGGCTCTTCAGCTTGGAGAAAAGGCGGCTGAGGGGAGATATGATAGAGGTCTATAAAATAACGAGTGGAGTTGAACGGGTAGATGTGAAGCCTCTGTTCACGCTTTCCAAAAATACTAGGACTAGGGGGCATGCGATGAAGCTACAATGTAGTAAATTTAAAACGAACCAGAGAAACCTTTTCTTCACTCAATGTGTAATTAAACTCTGGAATTTGTTGCCAGAGAATGGTAAAGGCGGTTAGCTTAGCGGAATAAAAAAAAAAGGTTTGGACGGCTTCCTAAAGGAAAAGTCCATAGACCGTTATTAAATGGACTTGGGGAAAATCCACTATTTCTGGGATAAGCAGTATAAAATGTTTTGTACTTTTTTGGGATCTTGTCAGGTATTTGTGATCTGGATTGGCCACTGTTGGAAACAGGATGCTGGGCTCGATGAACCTTTGGTTTTTCCCAGTATGGCAATACTTACAGTGGGGGAAATAAGTATTTGATCCCTTGCTGATTTTGTAAGTTTGCCCACTGACAAAGACATGAGCAGCCCATAATTGAAGGGTAGGTTATTGGTAACAGTGAGAGATAGCACATCACAAATTAAATCCGGAAAATCACATTGTGGAAAGTATATGAATTTATTTGCATTCTGCAGAGGGAAATAAGTATTTGATCCCCCACCAACCAGTAAGAGATCTGGCCCCTACAGACCAGGTAGATGCTCCAAATCAACTCGTTACCTGCATGACAGACAGCTGTCGGCAATGGTCACCTGTATGAAAGACACCTGTCCACAGACTCAGTGAATCAGTCAGACTCTAACCTCTACAAAATGGCCAAGAGCAAGGAGCTGTCTAAGGATGTCAGGGACAAGATCATACACCTGCACAAGGCTGGAATGGGCTACAAAACCATCAGTAAGACGCTGGGCGAGAAGGAGACAACTGTTGGTGCCATAGTAAGAAAATGGAAGAAGTACAAAATGACTGTCAATCGACAAAGATCTGGGGCTCCACGCAAAATCTCACCTCGTGGGGTATCCTTGATCATGAGGAAGGTTAGAAATCAGCCTACAACTACAAGGGGGGAACTTGTCAATGATCTCAAGGCAGCTGGGACCACGAAAACCATTGGTAACACATTACGACATAACGGATTGCAATCCTGCAGTGCCCGCAAGGTCCCCCTGCTCCGGAAGGCACATGTGACAGCCCGTCTGAAGTTTGCCAGTGAACACCTGGATGATGCCGAGAGTGATTGGGAGAAGGTGCTGTGGTCAGATGAGACAAAAATTGAGCTCTTTGGCATGAACTCAACTCGCCGTGTTTGGAGGAAGAGAAATGCTGCCTATGACCCAAAGAACACCGTCCCCACTGTCAAGCATGGAGGTGGAAATGTTATGTTTTGGGGGTGTTTCTCTGCTAAGGGCACAGGACTACTTCACCGCATCAATGGGAGAATGGATGGGGCCATGTACCGTACAATTCTGAGTGACAACCTCCTTCCCTCCGCCAGGGCCTTAAAAATGGGTCGTGGCTGGGTCTTCCAGCACGACAATGACCCAAAACATACAGCCAAGGCAACAAAGGAGTGGCTCAGGAAGAAGCACATTAGGGTCATGGAGTGGCCTAGCCAGTCACCAGACCTTAATCCCATTGAAAACTTATGGAGGGAGCTGAAGCTGCGAGTTGCCAAGCGACAGCCCAGAACTCTTAATGATTTAGAGATGATCTGCAAAGAGGAGTGGACCAAAATTCCTCCTGACATGTGTGCAAACCTCATCATCAACTACAGAAGACGTCTGACCGCTGTGCTTGCCAACAAGGGTTTTGCCACCAAGTATTAGGTCTTGTTTGCCAGAGGGATTAAATACTTATTTCCCTCTGCAGAATGCAAATAAATTCATATACTTTCCACAATGTGATTTTCCGGATTTAATTTGTGATGTGCTATCTCTCACTGTTACCAATAACCTACCCTTCAATTATGGGCTGCTCATGTCTTTGTCAGTGGGCAAACTTACAAAATCAGCAAGGGATCAAATACTTATTTCCCCCACTGTATGTAATTTCCTGCTGCCAAAGCCTCACAATAAAAGCCATGAGATCTTGCAGCTCATACAGGAAGACTTCAGGTCTGCAGCAGCCTGAGATGAAGCACTGGAATGCTTTATTAGTACCTGACGGCATTGGGGGAGAAATTGAAGCCTGATTGGTAGGT
Organism: Microcaecilia unicolor; assembly: GCF_901765095.1. Taxonomy (NCBI): domain Eukaryota; kingdom Metazoa; phylum Chordata; class Amphibia; order Gymnophiona; family Siphonopidae; genus Microcaecilia; species Microcaecilia unicolor. The sequence goes on from NC_044043.1 coordinate 37,721,550, forward strand.
AGTGCAGAATAACAGCTAGAGGTAAGAGCAGCATGTGCTGTGGTGCAATGAGGAGTGTTCCCTGAACACTCCATGGCAATCCCTCAGCTCATCCCTGCAGACTTAGGAAATCACCCCTCTAAATCAGACCCACCTTGGATATTTCTCTCTACTGTGCCCACCCATGCCCCTCCTGCAGACCTCGGAAACCTCCCTTCTATTGCACTCCTGACCACACCATCCTTGCAAGCCCACATCAGATCAGGGCCACTGAGAAGAGGGGTTGGGGAGGCAAAATTCCTCAGGCCCGGCCTCCAAGTGGGGGGGCCCGGGCTCAGGTCCAGTGCCGGCAAGCTTCTTCCTGCCTGCTTCTGGGTCTGTCCTCTCCTGCATTCCACCCAGGACCCGGATGATTACATTAACGCAAGTCTCTTCCCGGCACACAAGAGCACTGGAGCAGGAGAGGAGATAGTGAGGGTGCAGCGCAGCAGTGACTCAGAGACAGAAAGTGCAGGGGCGGGGGCAGCAGCAGTCCAGTCCTGCCCTAGGCCCGGCTGTGTCTCTCGGCGGCCCTGCATCAGATACCTCCCCCTCCACTATACCACCACCACAGGCAGAACCCTTCTCAGACCAGGCCCCCCACCATATCCTCACTGTGCACCCCTAGTCTCTTACAACATAACCCCCCCACACACACACACATACACTGATCCACAGCTCCAGACACCCCACATGCCATATCACATACACACACTCCCACTGCACCCTCAAAGTCCCTACGCCCATACCATAGACGTCTTACCCACATATTCCTACTGTCCTAGGTACATTCTACGCACCCCATATATATCATCTCTGCCCTACATACGAAACCCTCAGACCCACACACGCTCCTTACTCCAATATTCACTCACACGTTCTCCATACCAAACACTCTTCAATTTTTAAACAGACCCTCCCCCCACTTCCCAAGGGACCCTTTTACTAAGCTGCACAAGTGTCTATATGCGCTCCACATGTGCCAAAATGGAGTTACCGCCTGGCTACCATGTAGCCCTTACAGTAATTTCATTTTTGGTGCTCGTCCGCTACGCGCATCTGAAAAATGTTTCTTATTTTCTGGCACGAGTCAGCTACGCACGCCAAGTGGCATTTGACGCGCATAGGTCATTACCGCCTGGTTACCGTGTGACTTTACCACTCGGGCAATGGCTGATGATAAGGTCTCAGACCCAAAATGGGTGCGTGGCAATTTTCATTTTACCGCACGTCCATTTTTACAGGCACGCTAAACAATGGTTTGGCGTGCGCTCAAAACCTGCGCCTACACTACCGCAAGCCATTTTTCAGTGCACCTTAGTAAAAGGACCCCTAAAGCTCTGAAGGGGACCTGTGCTTGGTCCCCACCATCTTGCAATCCTAGATATGGCACTGAGAAGGGGACCCCAAGGCAGGGTTTGTTGGGTGCAACAAAATAAAAACTGCCATTGCACAACTCAATCAGGCAGATTACCTGAATGTCACAGAGTGGAGGCTGGATCAGATCATACAGCACACCACAAGAGATGAGACTTTGCTAGCACTGAAGTCTGTAGCCCTGGCTGGATAGCCAGACTCAAAGGAGGAGTAGCCTAGTGGTTAGTGCAGTGTGCTTTGATACTGGGAACTGGGTTCAAGTCCCACTACAGTTCAACCCTCCACTGTCTCAGGTACAAAATAAGTACATATGTAAACTACTTTGCTTGTAACCACAGAAAGAAGGTATAGCAAGTCCCTTCCCTTCCTTCCAGCTAAAATTAGGGATTACTGGCCTTTCAGGGATGAAATCAGCTTACAAAATGTCATCCAGTACAAAGGGTTCGGGGTTATTATACCCAAATTACTGTGATCATCAGAGATGTGTCAGCAGGTCTCCCTTCCACTCCTTGGCCACAGCTGACCCTGCTTAGCCTGGCTATTCCAACACCGGTTCCTGCTCAGTCTGCCACCAGGTAACTCTCCCTTCTGACCTCCACCTCCGTAGCCTCCTTCAGCTAGGGGATCCCCATGGGGTTTATAGATAGTATTTCCCCCAAAGGATGACCCAAGACCAGTCATATCATTAAAAGAATTCCTCTTTATTTCTCACATATCAGAGTTCATCTTTCTTGCAATACTTGACACTATTCCACCCTTCATCATTAACCCTTGTTAACATTCACAGGGTTCCATAAGGGTTCCTCCTCCAGCTTGCAACATAGAGTTCACATTTCAATCATTGACTTTTGTTAATGTTCACAATGATCCAGCCAGGTTTACCCGCCAGCTTATTGCATATAACTCACAGCAATTCAAAGCTATCTTCCCTTCTCCCCCAGCAGTTTTCATGTCAACTTGATGACAACGTTCGCCCAGCAGGCAGTTTCACTCTGTCCTCCACCTCAGGCTCTGGATTACTTTCTGCCACAGCTTCTTCCCCAGCTGCCTCAATTCACCTCTTCCAATTCCCCTTAGTTTAGGAAAGACAGCAGCCAATAAACCCCTCACCTTGGCTCCTCTAGTCTGAGCCCATGCAGACACCTCCATCCTCCTTCCTCCCTCTCCCTGATTCTTCCAATTTATCCCATTCCATCACCTCCTCCTCCACCTCAGGCTCCCCCAGCTGCTCATCATCACCCTGATTGGAAATCATCTCCCAATCCTGTTCCTCCTCCCTCACTGCTTGCCAGTGCTGTCTTGGGTCAGATGCATTATGGGGACGGTAGTTCCTAGCCTTATTCCTCCCTTCCCCCAATCCTTTATCCACCAGGGGCAAGCTTCCTGCTCATACGGGACATGCGCTTGCCTCTTTCGCTCTGTAGATAGATGGGCTGCTCTTGCTTTCCCTGCGACCGTCCTTTCAGTAACCCCTCACAGATGCTAACCCATATACATTCAAGCCACATCTATGGGGAGGCATATTACTGGCTCACTTGTCATACCCTGTACTGGCCTAACATGGAAGGTGAGATCAAAGACTTTGTGTATCACTTGTTCCACCTATAATGCATATGCACGTGAGAAACAGAAGGAAACAATGATGTCAAATGACATACCAGTGTTGCCTGAGCAGATTGTCAGCATGGATTTACTCAACTGCTGATAGGGGATCAAACTTCTGGGAAACTGAACTGCTCTACTGATGCCACAATCAAGTGTTTGAAGATACAGTTTGCACCTTATGGCCAATCTGATCAAATGATCTTAGATAATGGCCCTCAATTTACTTGCATGCAATTTCAACAGTTTTTTTTTTGCTGAGTGAGAGTTAGAACAAGTTATTACATCACCATAAGAAGGGGAAAGGGAAGGGGACTTATATTCCACATTTCTGTGGTTTTTTTCCATTCAAAGTGGTTTACTTATTATATACAGGTACTTATTTGTACCTGGGACAATGGAGGGTTAAGTGACAAAACTTGCCCAGAGTCACAAGGAGCTGCAGTGGGAATTGAACCCAGTTCCCCAGGATCAGAGTCCACTGCACTAACCATTAGGCTACTCCTCCACAGCATTGCCATACTGGGACAGGCTGAAGGTCCATCAAGCCCAATAACCTGTTGCCAACATTGGCCAATCCAGGTCACAAGTACATGGCAAGATCCCTGAACAGTAAAACATATTTTGTGCTCCTTATCCTAGAAATTAGCAGTGGATTTTCCCCAAGTCCATCTTGATAATGGCTTATGGACTTTTCTTTTAGGAATCTATCCAAACCCTTTTTTTTAAACCCCATTAAGCTATCTGCTTTTACCACATTCTCTGGTAAAGAATTCCAGAGTTTAATTACATGTTGAGTGAAGAAATATTTTCTCCGATTTGTTTTAAATTTACTACTTTGTAGCTTCATTGTGTGCTCCCCTAGTCCTAGTATTTTTGGAAAGAGTAAACAAGTGATTCATGTTTAACCGTTCCACTCCACTCAGTATTTTATATACCTCTATCATATCTCCCCTCCGCCATCTTTTCTCCAAGCTGAAGAGCCCAAGTCACTTCAGCCTTTCCTCATAGGGAAGTCGTGCCATCCATTTTATCATTTTTGTCACCCTTCTCTGTACCTTTACTAATTTCACTATATATGTTTTGAGATGCGGTGACCAGAATTGCACACAGTATCGAGGTGCAGTCGCACCATGGAGTGACACAAAGGCATTATAACATCCTCATTTTGTTTTCAATTCCTTTCCTAATAATTCTTGATATCGTATTTGCTTTCTTAGCTGCTGCTGCTGTTGCAAACTGAGCAGAGAATTTCAGCGTATCATCAACGATGACACCTAGATCTTTTTCTTGGTTGGTGACTGCTACATGCATCATTTTGCACTTGCTCACATTAAACGTCACCTGCCATTTGGATGCCCAGTCTCCCAGAATCGTAAGGTCCTCTTGCAACTTTTCACAATCCTTTTGTGATTTAACAACTTTGAATAACTTTGTGTCATCAGCAAATTTTATTACCTCACTAGTTATTCCCATCTCTAGATCATTTATAAATATGTTAAAAAGCTGGTCCCAGCACAGACCCCATCTTTAAAAAAAAATGCAACTTACGATTACATACAATCTTTAAAGTACAAATGGTTCCCATCAGCTTCTGTGGAACATTTTCACTGCAGGGAGGAACCTGGGCTTTCCTTTCTCTGTTTTTGCTGTGGGTATCCAGGAAGGGTGTCTCTTACCTGCTGTGTCCCTGGCTTCTTCACAGCTCCTTCATGGTACCTTGGCTGTGTGTTGAAAGGCAGGAGCATTCGGTGACACTGGGGCAGGTCGTTCAGGAGGGCTCAGAGCTGATCTTTGGTTTCCTGTCCCCATCTGAATCACCACCACATCCGCAGGCAGCTCTGCTGGACAGGCAGACTCACTCCACTCTCACAGCCCAGCTTTCATTTCAAACAGACCTTACCTCAACTGGGTTTTTTTTTTCTCTTTTTACTGTAAAAAAGGGGAACACAAAACCCCACTCAAGGGAATTAAGAGATAAGAAGCTTTTTGCAGCTGGTTAAACTGCTGTTGCTCTGTACTATCATTATCTTTCTCAACTGATTTTGCTGGGCCTAAAATAAGCATTAATACAAGTTATACTGCAATTATTCTGATGAAGTTAGAGCACTGAAGCAATCCATTCTAATCTTCATATATATAGAGAGTAACTTTGATCACAAATAGGGTCATTTAAAGAATTTACTTGAAACATGAGGGGCTTTGGAAGACATATTTGGTAATCCTTTTTGACGCAATCTGTATTTAACTTTATACACATACGCTTCATAGTGATTTTTGTCTTTTTTTTCTCTTTTTTTCTGCACTTTATATAGTAAATGACAGCAGGTAAAGACTAAGATGGCCTATCCAATGTGCCCAGTTGAGATTCATACACTTTTGGCAGAAGCACATCAGTTGCTTTGTTGGACTTTATTTGTACCAATCTTAATCAAGTAATGAGGTGCTGCTTATATGGCTAGATCTCTCTGTAACCTTTGATCTTGTTGATCATTCAGTTTGCTATGTTTACTTTGTTCAATTCAACCATTACTTAATTGAGCTGCTCTTCAAACTTTGATTCATACCCTAGTTATTAGCTTTCTAGACTACTGTAATGCCTTATTGTATGGTCAACGGGTCAAGGATCTTAGACGATTACATGTAGAATACTTCAATCATATTACTTACTGGATCCAAGGAATATGAACATCTGACCCTCCCCCCCTTCTCAAAGAGGCACACTGGCTTCCAATTAGCCTTAGAATTACATTTACTATCCTGACGCTTGTCCATAAAGGACCAGATTCTATGCTCATATTAGCCCTCCCTCAAGTCACTTCACTAGCTTCCTATCCGTTTCCGCATACAGTTCAAACTCCTCTTATTGACCTATAAGTGCATTCACTCTGCAGCTCCTCAGTACCTCTCCACTCTCATCTCTTCCTACATTCCTCCCCGGAAACTCCGTTCACTGGGTAAATCTCTCTTATCTGCACCCTTCTCCTCCACTTCTAACTCCAGACTCTGTTCCTTTTATCTTGCTGCACCATATGCCTGGAATAGACTTCCTGAGCTGGTACATCAAGCTCCATCTCTGGCCATCTTCAAATCTAAGCTAAAAGCCCACCTTTTTGATGCTGTTTTTAACTCCTAACCCTTATTCACTTGTTCAGAACCCTTATTTTACCATCCTCACTTTAATATTCCCTTATCTCTTGTTTGTCCTGTTTGTCTGTCCTAATTAGATTGTAAGCTCTGTAGAGCAGGGACTGTCTCTTCATGTTCAAGTGTATAGCGCTGTATATGTCTAGTAGTGCTTTAGAAATTATAAGTATTATTATTTATTTATTTATTTATTTACGGTTCATTTCTACCCCACAATGTGGCTTCCATGAATACAAAAGCTAAAAGATACAACACATGAATTTAGCAGTAGAATAAGCATAAAACGTTAGCAGCAATTAGATGGCTAAACAGCAGAATTACTAATGGAATACACTTGTTCAAAAAGGTACGTTTTCAGCAGCTTCTTGAAAAGAAGGTGGTCAGCTTGCAATTTTAGGGTATAGGGGAAGAGCTTTCCAAGTCTTCGGGCTGGAGTAGTGGAAAGTAGAGGCAAAAGAAGCTTGTATTTAACACCCTGCAAGATGGATAATGTAGTTGTAAAAAGGTGCATGCTATTGTGATGGCATTTCTAGATGGGAGATCTATTAGAGGAATCATATATTCCGGAGCTAAGCCGTAGATTATTTTATGTGTCAGAGTGCAGATCTTGAATGCGATTCATTCTCATCACAGGTAGCCAGTGTAGATTGAAACGTAGGGGCCTGCGCAGAAACCAAGCACGGTTTGCCCAAGATGAGTCTTGCAGCAGTATTCTGGGCAGTCTGGAATTTCCTCAGTAGATGCTCCTGGCAGCCTGCATAAATCCCACTACAGTAGTCCAGGTGAGACAGAACTAGCCAGTGAACGAGAGTGCGGAAGAGCTCTCTGGTGAGACAAAACCTAACACGCCACAGCCTCCACATTGCATAGAACATCCACTTGGTGACCACTTGCGGATCCAGGTGCAGGGTGAGGGTCCAGCTCAACACCCAGACGTCTAAGGCTCTGTGAAATAGGGAGGGTCTGGTCTTTAATGACAAGAGAGTTGGTGGAAAATCTGGCATGGACGGACAAAAGCACAAGACACTGAGTTTTGTCTTTGTTGATCTTAAATCGGAATACCTCGGCCCCAACATTCCAAGACGGAAAAACTCGCTTGGATCAATCTGTGATTTCATCTAATGAGATATGGAAGGGGATGGAGATGGTTATGTCATCTGCGTAGATAAATGGTTTCAGGCCTAGGTTTGCTAGTGCGGTGGCAAGGGGAAACATCATGGTATTGAATAGCGTTGGGAGAAAGGGGCAAACCTTGGGGAACCCCAAAGAAGCTTTCCAAGGTGCAGAATGATCTGGAGTGCCTTTGACCTGGTATGTTCTTGTTGACAGAAAACCCTTAAACCAGTGTAACACGCACCCTCCAATGCCTAGGGTGTCCAGTAGATGTAGTAAGATGGTGTGGTCCACCATATCAAACGCGCTGGACATGTCGAACTGCATCAGTAAAATTTTTCATACCAACAGAAATGTCCCTTTTAAAATCCGACAGGGCTGTGACAGAACCGTTTCAGTGCTAAACTGAGCACGGAAACCTGACTGAGAGTAGTGTAGTGTAGCAGTAGTAGATTCTATAAATGGTGCTGAAAGTCAGTGTGAAAAAACACAGGCAGGAAGTGCAATTCTATATAGGCTGCACCTTTTACAGAATTGAAGTCAGTACCAGTTTTTGTGTGCTGTTTATAGAACCTGGATAAATTTCTGTGCCAAAATATGCCTAGCCATTTTGTGTGCTATTTATAGAATCCACCTAATTTCTGTGCCCTTTATAGAACGCTAATATGATTTGGTGGCGTGAAATGTCATGACATGCGTGCAGGGACAGTGAGAAAAATGGCATTCAGACGTCAGCAGTCCAGTTTCTCACAGCAGGACACCCTGCTATGAGAAATGCTGTTTTTGTTGAAAGAAAATAAATATTTGATCCTCCCAGGCCACAGGATGAAATCCTACCTGAAGTTCAGGAGGGTCTGGGAGCAATTGACTCCTGCATATGATGCCCAAGCCTCCTTCCCCAGAGATTATTTTTTTGTTACATTTGTACCCCGCGCTTTCCCCACTCATGGCAGGCTTACATGGGGCAATGGAGGGTAAAGTGACTTGCCCAGAGTCACAAGGAGCTGCCTGTGCCGGAATTGAACTCAGTTCCTCAGTCCCCCAGGACCAAAGTCCACCACCCTAACCACTAGGCCACTCCTCCTTATGTACTGTGCATAGTTATGTTCCTGATTGTGTTGGTCAGGTTTGTCCATGGGGACGTGCAGGATGAGGAACCAGTGCTGGGGCTGAACTAACCACCTCTGAATGATGTCACTGCTCTAACCACTATGGTACCTCCTCTGCTGCATACCTAGGCCTGTATAAAACATCTGTCAGATACCTGGCATTCAATCTCACCTCTCCCTTCTCACCCCTTGTTTTCATTCAGTTGGAGGACCTGAGAAAATGGGGAAGGTAGTTGCAGTAGCACAACAGGAACTTCACACAGGTCACTATGGTTCTTCTTAAAGCAGGACCTAGCTACACAGTCTTCATCACTCAGGTCCAGGAACCCAGTCCTGGGCCTTTACACCCTCTGCACCTGTCCTCGGCCTCTCTTTCTCTCCTCTGTCACCCCCAATCCTGATGTGCCATCAACCAGCTCATGAAGAGCTCAGCCATCACAAACACACTCACACACAAACATGGGACAGCAACACAACAAAAACAGATGCAAACGGTTGAAGCACCTCACATACACACTAGCACACTAATACGAGCCACAGATAACACACCAACTTGCATACAGAAATGTTATACAGGGTGGGGGAAGAGCGGATAGGGACAGCAGGTAGTTAGATGGGAGGAATGGACAGGAGCAGGTATAGGTGAGAAGGGAGTATGTTAGGAGCAGCAGGGAAAGAATCAGGGCTGGTACAGGGTCTCTAGTGCCCCCTGCAAACCATCAGTTACCCCTGCCCCACCCCGGTCCAGCCCAGACCAGCATCTCCTTTTCTCTTTTCTCCCTCCCCAGCTCCAGCTCCATTCTCTCGCACGTCCCCTGAATCAGCTCCCATGGGTCTGGCCACGCCGGCAATGCGTGTTCCCCTGAGCCACAGATTAACTATTTCTGGTCTCACAAAACCAGAAGTAGTTAATTTTGTGACTCAGAGGAGTACACAGTGCCTGTGCACCAGACCATTTGACTAGTGGCAGCAGTGAAAAAGAGCAGGGCAGCTGGGGAGGGCTAGAGCCAGGTGGCCCCAAATGTTGGCGTCCTCTGCCCTGCATACCTCATTGCACCAGCCCTGGAAAGAATGTAAATGAAATGGCTATGGGTTGGGTCAGAACACACACCAAGATTGCCAAATATCACCAGAAGCACAGTAGAGCACGCGAACACGTTCTCCAAGTCCTACAGACAAAATGGAGTCTACATCAGCACTAATTATATCACCTGCAGAGATTGGCATTGACATTAAGGGGCCCTTTTATTAAGCTGCGTAGGCACCTATACACATCAATTTGGAGTTACTTCCCAGCTACCGGGTGGCCCGGGTGTAATTTTGCTTTTTACGCGCATCTGCTACAACATGCCGGAAAATCATTTTATTTTCCTGCGTGCAGCGGAAACCGGGGTGGTAACTGTCATTCTACGTGCATATACAATTACCGCACGGTTACCGCATGAGACCTTACGCTAAGTCAATGGGCGACGGTAAAGTCTCAGACCCAAAATGGACACACGCCAATTTTATTTTGCCACACGTCCATTTTCGGCATAACTTTTTTAAAGGCTTGTTTTTTTTTTTTTTTTTACAGGCGCACTGAAAAATGGATCTGTGTACACCCAAAACATGCGCCTACACTAGCGCAGGCCCATTTTTTCAGCGCATCTTACTAAAAGGACCCCTAAGTGTCATTACATTCCGCGACATTTGTAGAAGTTGAATTCCAAGCCAATTTGCTTCGTTGCCATAAAATATGTAGAGCCTATGTGCTAGTAGTCATTCCTAATGTCATGTTAGCTGTGATCAATATATATAACTAGTATAAAAGGCCCGTTTCGGTAGGCAATGAAACGGGCGCTAGCAAGGTAATCCCCCCTCCCTCCTTCCAGACCCCCCTCCATCCCTCCCATTGTATCCCTCCATGGTGCGCCCGCACCTTGAGTATTGTGTTCAATTCTGGTCGCCGCATCTCAAGAAAGATATAGTGGAATTGGAAAAGGTGCAGCGAAGGGCGACCAAAATGATAGCGGGGATGGGATGACTTCCCTATGAAGAAAGGCTAAGGAGGCTAGGGCTTTTCAGCTTGGAGAAGAGATGGCTGAGGGGAGACATGATAGAGGTATATAAAATAATGAGTGGAGTGGAACAGGTAGATGTGAAGCGTCTGTTCACGCTTTCCAAAGATACTAGGATTAGGGGGCATGTGATGAAACTACAATGTAGTACATTTAAAACAAATCGGAGAAACATTTTCTTCACCCAATGCATAATTAAACTCTGGAACTCGTTGCCAGAGAGCGTGGTGAAGGCGGTTAGCTTGGCAGAGTTTAAAAAGGGTTTGGACAGTTTCCTAAAGGACAAGTCCATAGACTGCTACTAAATGGACTTGGGAACAATCCACAATTTCGGGAATAACATGTTTGTACGTTTGGGAAGCTTGCCAGGTGCCCTTGACCTGGATTGGCCACTGTCAGGAACAGGATGCTGGGCTCGATGGGCCTTTGGTCTTCTCCAGTATGGCATTACTTATGTACTTGTTGATATCTATGGCCCAAATTACATCTTTTAAGGCAAGATCCTTTATTGTTTTTCAATCAAATCTGTTCTAATATTGCACATACGGAAGACTGGAATTTTGTTTTCTGAACACCAATGATTTTAGAGTTACTATAGAGGTTTAAGAAATCCTTTCCCAGATCATTCTCCTCTAGTTCTTCTACTGATAGAACTGGAAAGCGGGACAATAGTCAGTGTTTCTATTAGCATGGCCGGGTTTATATACCACTTCAAATTCTAATTCAGATGTCTCACGATACTACCTTGTTCTACAGTGGACCATGACATTACTATATTACATAACTCCTCCGGTCTCCCCTCTCCACATTCCACAGCATTTCCAGGACATTCCATATATAGAAATGGCAGTCTTACCCTCTGACCTGAACATGCTGTCCTCTTAATAGATCTTTGCAGATGACTGAGACAATACACTATATAGTAGATGTGGTAGTGTAGTGGTAAGAACAGTTAACATATCACTCAGGGGTTGTTGGTTCAAATCCCACTAGTGGTAGCTTGTACTGGCATCACAGCTAACATCCTCATCATCGGCCCAAAAACCTCTAAGCGCAGACTTTATTGGCTAAATAATATTAGAACAAAACTTAGCTCAAGGACGAGTCAGTCTCTGTGCTCCCTTGTTGGTTAAGACAGGATCGAGCGGGAATTTATCAAGGGTATGGGACTAACGTTCGGATACTGTTTTCCATACTCTCAGAATGCACTGGTACCATGCTAGTAATCACTCAGCAGTGGAAATTTAGGAATTTCTGAGTGAGGTTGTCTACACTTATAGACAAAGTTTAATCATGTTTTCAGGTGGTAAATATATATATAGAAAGAGAGAGTGTGTGTGTATTTTTTTTACTCAATGGATAGTTATCTTCTGGCAATGTGTACCAGAGCTTTTTTTTTATAGCAGTTACCATACCATGGTTTTTAAAAAGGTTTGCATAAGTTCCTGGAGGAAAAAGTTTATAATCTGCTATCAAGGTAGACGGGTTAAGCCACTACTTATCCCTGGGGTTGGTAGCATGGAATCCTGCTACTTTTTAGAATTTCTGCTAGGTTCTTGTGACCTGGATTAGCAACTATGGGAAGCAAGATACTGGGCTAGATGGACCTTCATTCTGACCAAGTATGGCAATTCTTATGTAATGCAGCATCAGTAGTTCTTTGCTTAGCTAGACAAGTACAGCACACAGTATCCTTTCCTACAATCTGGATTGCATACTGTCAAGACATGTAAGGTTTAAGCACCATGGAGAGTGCTCAATCAGGAACGTTTCAGTCTATTACAGCTACACCACTTTGACAGGGTGATAGCATTGTAAAATGGAGACATTATTACAGCTTTATACATTCCCTTTCCTTCCCAACTCCAAATGCAGCCTAAAAAAATAATCTGCAAGACTACTTTTAAAAGTGGACCCTTACGTCTTCCTATAGATAGCCTCTGATTTCAAGCTTTTCTAACTAATCCAAAACTTGGCTGCGTTTCCACTAGATTGTAAGCAAAGCACTCCATACACCAGCCATTCCCAAACCAGTCTTCAAGGCACACCTAGTACCCTCAGGTTTTCAGGACATCCACAAGGAATATTCATGAGAGAGAACTGCATGCAAATCTAACTGATTAATATTCCTTGTGGAGATCCTGAAAAGCTGATGGGACTAGGTGCCCTGAGGACTGGCTTGGGATTGACAGCCATACACCTCATAGCACTATAAATGATCAATAGAATTGAAAGCAGTAAATCACAATAGCATTTTAGACTGAAAGCCTAAGGGCAGACCACTTCATAAATCATTTTAATTAAATTTGTGTGAATCACCAAACTGAAGGATCTGTAAATCTAAAGTAAATGCATGAGGATCTACCATTATAGAGCCATGAAACAGGAATAAGGGTAGAGTTTCTTCAAGAGCAAACTGATTACTTTAAGATGTTACATCACTGCACAAGCAATACCAAAGAGGAAAAAAAAATAGCAGGTGATTGTTTAGAAAGTTTACAGCATCAAACAACAAGGCAGTTTAGAAACATCTGGATATTTTATTTGTCTTTTACACAGCAATACAAATTATACAGATTAGTTACATAGAAAGATAAAATACTAGCAATATGTTATAGAGTTAAGGTACCAAATATAATTTTGGTTACTTTTGTTTATATTGAGAAGAGAAGTGTCTAAGATACTATATGGGCAGAAACAGTCAGTTCCAGGTAGGGAGAAAGTGTACTGTATTAATACAGCCTATAGCAGCTACCTTGATTTAGCACCAGGCAAAAATACAATGAGATACTGTTACACTTACGGCAGCTTAGCAAAATAAAAATACAACAGTCAACAGCAGCTTTGTACTAACCTTCCCAGCTTTTTGCCATGACTTGTGACCCTCCCCCTCTTCCTCCTTCAATGAAGATACAGAGTAAAAGAAAAGCAGCCCTAGTACATCACGCCCCCAAACCTTTATTAAAATGAAAATCAGATCTGTTTTCCTGCAAAGTTCAAGCTTGGGAATGAAGCAAAGCCGTCCAGGCAATTTCTGTACTGTACAGTATTCACATTCTTAAGAAAGCAGAAGCAGCACTAGAATTAGGCTTACTATTAAATGACACCGCAAATAATATTCAAAGCAAAAACCCCTAAATTTTCACAGAATGAACAGTAGTCAGAACTCAGTAGATAATGTTCTAAAAGCTGCTATACTGGGCATATTTACAGTACTTCTTAGCTATGTAGTGGTGGGCTGTTGTAGGCCTAGATCACATAGGACCCTGTTTACTAAGCCGCACTAGCGTTTTTAGACCACGCTAAATGCTAGTCACCTATATGTTTCTATGGGCGATTTAGCATTTAGCGCATGCTAATCATTATAATGTGCTATAAATGCTAATGTGGCCTTAGCGCTGCTTGGTAAACAAGGCTGTAAAGTGCTAACTTGGCATCAGATAATCAAAGTTAGAGAAACCAAACCTAAAAAAACAAAATTCCACAAACATTCTTTTTTTTTTTTGGTTTTTCATATATATGCAGTATAAAATATTATATTGGTTCTCAGTTTTTGGTGTATTACTATTGACCCCAAAGACTTAGGTTGTGTAAAAAACACCTTACCGACATCATCGCACACCCTGCCTCCAACCTACACACAGCGCTCCAGTGCTACAGTGATTTCAAAAAATACGCAAAAATAATAATATAAATAATAATGGCTACTTAGCTTAGGTGGATTTTGAGGGGGTGGAGTAGTATCGCAGTCTCAATCTCATTGTCAAATCAGAAGGTTAAAGAGAAGTCCCGGTCAGTGCAATACTATTTTCTCAAAAATAAACAGTGATGCATAAATATGTCATCAATCTTTTTGGGTTTTGGTTTCGCTAACTTTTTTCAATAGTTGATTCACAAGAAACCGTTCTTGTAGGAAACCCAGAATTTTGAATAGTAATCAGATAATCAAAACCAGCCATATCTGGCTACACCTACTGAAATATGGAAGATAGTACCTCTCCTATAACTACAAAAAGAGTTAAGAAAATTTGCTTCTGAAGATGGCTGACAGTAATTTACTGGGATTTATTAACCGCCTTTATGAAGAGATTTACCCAAGTCGATGTACAGTAAGTACAGTTTACAAACTTACAATTTGTTGACAGCAAACAGTAAAATGTACAAGTAGAAACGTAAATATAATGAAAGAGGAAAACCTGAACACTGCAAACTGAGACCTAATAATAGGACTATCATGAAACAGGATTAAAAAATATATGCATTTAACAGCACTGAAAATCAAGTAACAGAGACATAATATGATTCAAGCATAATAGTGATGGAATACCTAATAAGCACATAATTAGAACATTGCAAACATTGTTATGACACTAACGCTTTCTACAATACAGCTTACCCATATTGTTGAGGGATCAAATGCAGATATATAGATGGGGACAAGATGCGTGGTACAGAGTCAATTGGGATAAATAAACGGTTGGCTAAACTAAAGGCAAGTTCTTTGTACAGTTAATCAACAGATAAGGAACTGATCTAAGTTACAGTGTGTGTATCAAGCTAGTCCAGGTGCAGAATGCACATTGAGTCAGTCACACTATGCATTAAAGGCTTGGGAGAAGAGCCCGGCTGGCTTACTTATGCTTGTTGAAGTCACATTGGAAATAACCAAAAAATAAATGGTCCCATATTTAAATTTTAACGTTTTAAGGCTGAAATGCATGCAGAGGAATAGTTAAAAAAAAAAAAAAAAAAGAGACTGCATTTTCACTGGACACAATTTTGTACAGAGAAAATAATGTAATTCTCATGGATCAATCTTCATTAGCAGCAGACCTGATGAAAGTGCACGGCTATCAGTCATGAAAAACATAGGGTTGTTACAATAGTCCTACATTATAGCATGCTGAGCCAAACTGCACTGTTTGGCCCACTTGGCTTAGGGTGGGGATGGTACAGTATTCCTAGGCTTTCCTTTGAGGAGGGGTGGGGGGGAAGGATACCTCTGTCATCATACAGTGGCCAGATTTATGGTACGCACATAGGAGTACATTCAGTTAATGGCAGCCAAAGTTAGGCACAGGGAAGATCCGTGCTCAGGTACTATTATGCAAAAGGCATTCTGCACAGTACAACCTTTACAGACTAGTGGCTTAACACGCATCCGACACCTATCTTTGGCATAAATACTGGCTTCCTAATTATTGGCAGTTAGGCATGTAAATGACATTATTCTATGGTATTGCGCCTAACTCCTGGGAAAGCCCCCACCTTGCCATGCCCCTCCCCTTTGGAATTGCACATGAGAAATTAGGCACTCAGTTAACCCCAGTTCTGTAAGTACACAAGTACCCACCATACTGGGAAAGACCAAGGGTCCATCAAGCCCAGCATCCTGTCTCTGACAGCAGCCAATCCAGGCTTCAAGAACCCGGCAAAACCCCACCCCCACCCCCCCAAAAATGTAATAATGTTCAATGGACTTTTCCCTCAGGAATCTGTCCAAACCCCCTTTAAACTCCGTAGGCCAGCTGCTGTCACTACATTCTCGGCAATGAGTTCCAGAGTCTAACTAGTAAAGAAAAACTTTCTCCTATTTGTTTGTAATGTGAGCACTGCTAATTAGTGCTTGTTAAAGCCAGCTATTGGTACTTATCTCTAAGAGCCAATTTAGCACCAATTAGCTAATTATATTACCCACATAAATGACCCTATTCTATAACAGGGCACACATTTGTGTGTTCAGCTTTAAGCACCATTTACAGGGATACCATATTCCAACGGGAGTTTAAATTTTCACCCCCCCCCCCCCCCCCAAGCTGCAGACTAGCGCTGTGATGGTTGGATTGAGTGGAATGGACCACGTAGATTAAGATGTCCTGCAGCCTCTTCCCCTCCAAGAAAAAAATAAATAAAATACCAGGCCCAAAAATAAGCCCTCGCACAATTAAGCACTGCTCTGTTCCTGCATCGATATAAATAAAAGAGATCAACCAAAACACTGAAAATAAAACTAGCCTACATAGCAGCAACTTTTCTTCAAAGACACTGAAATACTGGACTTGGTCTTTACCTAAAAATATACACAAAAAAATTATATTAGTGGAAAAATTATCATGAAAACAAAACAGGTGAACGCTCCCAGAAACATGGCATCTGAGTTTCTTTCTACATCACCTGCTGCAGAATTTGCTTCAAGAAAGCAACGCAAACTCTGCATCTAGTCTTCCCTGAAATGCAGTAGTAAAGCAGCATAGTGGGAGAAGAAAACACCAAAAAATACTCCAGATGTGCAGGCACTCTCCTGAGCACCAGCAGACTGTTGTAGGTGGGAAATGAACATGCTTCGACTTTTACAATGAGATCCAATCAATTCTCAAAGAACAGAAGGGGTTTCACCTTTAAATTGTGTAATGTTAAGTATCATTATGGCTTCCCAGGGCCTGTCCTTAGCAGCTATTTTAAGTCTCAGAGTAATCTAAAAATTGGAAACATCCTGCTTCGTGAATATAAACATTGGGAAAGAGCTGAAATAACCAAATGCTGGACAAAAGCCCTTCCTGATACCAAAGTTAGGCACAGATTGAGACTCCATACCAGCAGTAAAGCGAGTTTAATATTTATTTAAACAAGGTGGTTTTCACTCCACTTACTAGCATCCATGCTAGTCAATGTGGGTGGTGGTTGTCATCACTAAATTAAGGTTCTCATCTTATTAGTGTGTACCATTACTGGATAAGGTGATACTTCAACCATGCAAAGTATATTGGCATATTTGAAAAGGCCACAGCAGTCTTACAACATAACGTGTGCCTCATGATAAAGAAAATGGCAAATCTAGTCTTCTTTAATTATGTATAGGGGTCTTTTGCCACAGATTAGCTCGAGTTATCTGTAGCAGGGCCCATAGAATAAAATGGGAGCTGCTACAGATAACTCAAGCTAACTTTTAGTAAAAGATCCCCTATGTTTGTTATTCAGGTGAGAGGCGTGCTATAAATGAAATAAATATCTAGTTCTAAATAGGCAAACTGGATGGGCCACTTCACTCTTCACCTGCTGTCATTTACCATGTTGCTACATTGCCAATTGTTTTAAGTCTGAATCTCAGTATATTACTATTAGAACTAGTTTTGAATATTCCATCCAGCCACACATGGAAACTGACTGGAAAAGATCAGATGAGCAACACTGCCCTGGGGACCAAATGCCTAGTAGGCCAATAAAGACAAGACATGTTATAAGCCATCTTTTTATTCCGAAGCCCGTTCTTTTCTTCTTTTAAACACGGAAATGTCACTTGTGCTTAAAATGCGGAAATTCTTTTTGGAATTTTGTATGTTCTACTGGTATCTAAACCCTACCTAAGTTCCACACATCTTAAAATTGTCTTTCAAGAAAAGAAAAAAAAAAAAAAAAAAGAGAAAAAGTCATGTTTGGTTTTAGAAACATACTCTAGTCAAAATTAATACAAAAAGGTTTAAGAAAATCCTCATTTTGAACTGTTTTCAAACT
Organism: Microcaecilia unicolor; assembly: GCF_901765095.1. Classification (NCBI taxonomy): domain Eukaryota; kingdom Metazoa; phylum Chordata; class Amphibia; order Gymnophiona; family Siphonopidae; genus Microcaecilia; species Microcaecilia unicolor. Next base: position 37,739,488 of record NC_044043.1, read on the forward strand.
CTAGAAGATATTCCCCTGAAAATCAGTAATACCACACGCTCATGAAGAGATGCCACACTGGTAAAGAAAAAATAAAATAAAATACAGCACTGTTATGTAAGGATTTCTTTTATTTAAAGCTTATTGACAAAATACCATATCATAAATTTTCTGTTATGATGCAGAATGTGTAAGGAGTTTGGAATTCCATTCTTACATTTGCATTGACCCAGAGGGAAGGTTTGTAAGATTTGTTCTTTCCCACATTTAGTAGTATTTAGATCCAAGGTCATCTGAAAGTAGGTTTTGAAAATAAACCACACAATGCATGTCGGGTTTAAGTTACTTAAGGGTGTTACACAAATGGTTCTTATCACAGTAGCAATGAATAGCAGAGCTGGAAGAAAAGGAAAGGAGAAAATAAAAAAAAGCAAAAAAGGAGCAAAATGTCCAAAAATGGCTGAGACTCAGGTACAGCAGGAAGAGAAGTCATCCCCTTATCAAATATTATGCCAATGGCCTTCCAAGGGAGCATGGGGCATCCTGATGGTGCACCCAAAGGAAAAGGAAGTATTTGATAACCAAAACTGGAAATTTTCAGCATGGATCTTTGCATTAGGGATGCATCAACCTTTCCTGGCCTTCAGAAATGTGGCTCCAACAGCGGCAACAGACACCCTCTAAAGCAAGACAGTTATATTTTACAGAGCGAACACCTGGTACTTGTGAAGGTGGTAGTAAAGACATAGGCTTTTCATTATTCACTTTCTATAACGTATAGGGACTTCATTAGCAGTTACTAGACTTATAGAACTAGACACTAACTAATTTAAGTGCCCGATTTACTAAAGCAGAAGCAGGCAAACTCTGGTCCATGAGTGCAACAGGTAGGTCAGGTTTTCAAGATAGCTACACTGAATATCTACGTCAATTTGCATGCACTTCCTCCCTTGTATATAAATGCATCCACAATGAAGATGTATGAAATACTTTGAAATTCTAACCACACGCAGCATTCAAGGATCAAAATATTGCCTACTTGTTGTAGTAAGGTTTTTCTTTCATTGTGTCTGGGAGTGGGGTGGGGGAAACTTAGTAAATCAGGCTCTCAGACCAGTAGTGCTCAATGTAGTCCTTGGGCACATGCTCAAACCAGACAGGTTTGCAGGATATCTTTAACAGATATGCAAGGAGATATATTAGCATACATTGGAGACAGTCATGAATCTATTTAATGCACATTTATTAAAAATATACAGTACCCTAACTGATTAGGGTTAGAAGGGGTTGGACAAAGGACAGGATTAAGCAGCACTGCCTTAGACTCAAACAGTATGAAGTCTGCTTTCCTTAAAGTTTACCTTGAGATAGGGCATGGATTGTGTCAAACAATTTGCCTGCTAGTTGGTTTTGTAAAATCTGAACCTGGCCTATTCCCCAGTCATATTTCTTGTGAAATGTTCTGCCCAACCCTATCTTCCATACAAGAATTGATATTTTAAATAGTCTCCAAGAAATTCCTCTGGTAACCACACAGCTACCAGCACAATATGAACACTTCAAATACCGACTAGCTCAATTCTGGGAAGGCTTTGTTAGAGCAGGACTCCTGTTTCAAACAGCAAAAACCACTTGGCCAGTATGTGACATGCTCTGTACCTTACCAACTGCCTAGGAAACCAAACCAAAAGTTCACTTTTCATTCTCCTGCCTCTGCAGAGCACAGCAAAGTAACAGTAAAACAGGTCAAACCCAACACTTATGTCCATGAACAGCTACAGACCTTAAATGCTCAGTGATATTGTTGGCTACCGATTCAATGAGTAAATACATGGGCCCAACGCAAAAGCTAAAGAGGTTTACAATCCTTACCACATGTACACACACACAAAAATCAACTTTATTTGTATAAACTTGATTTAAAAGTTACCAGCCAAACATGTGAAACTTGCTAAGAAAGAATAGCAAATGGAAACCAATTGCATAAATACTTTTGTTTAAAGGCTAGAGCTTAGATCTGGATTATTAGAACAAAGCTGAGCAGTTTTAAATCAACTCACTTCCAAGCTCTGAAGAAATGCTTTCTGCCGTCTTGAAGAGAGAGTATGGAACTTATTGCCCAGCTCTAATGGGATGTGCTCCACATGTTAAAAATTCTCAAGTGCTGAAAAGCATTTCTGTGGAATTCCTACCTTTCATAGTTTCAAATTAATTACCCAAAACTGATAGCTAAAGTAAAATCAATCCTTACCTTCAGTAGCAAAAAAAACCGGTAAATTTCCTGCCTAGAAATATATACATAGATTACTAAAGGGTCTTTGATGATCTCATGAGGTTTACAAACTAATTTAAAACAAAGGGGATACAATACTTTACTACAAGGTCTAGATGAGTTCTGTAATGTTAAGAGGCAAAATAAAACCCAGTTCATCCCAGGCCACTATGAGTGATGCCAGATTCTATTTGAAAGGAAGGGTTTTCTATCCTGCTCAATTTGCTAGAGTTCCCCCCCCCCCCCCCCCCCCCCCCCCCCACTTGTTTGTCGAGTCACAGCAATATGAACAAAATCATGCAGGTCAAAAGAGAGAGACACCATAAGTTAAAACAAATTCTAAACAGACTAGAACAAATCTGTTTAAAAAATAAATTTGACAGCTTTAAAGCAGAAAGCTACCAAGGAAAAAAGTACAGCAGCATGGCTGCCCAAAGAGCAGGGAAGGCTTTCCCTGGATTCTTTGTGATGGCTTGCCTCTGTCCTGATTCTGATTGCCCAAAGAGAACTCCATGCTACTGGAAACAGCAGCCAAATGTCTCGTATTTGCATTTTTGCTGATAGAGGCAGGATATAAAGGAAGTGGGGAAACAAAGCACAAAGCTGGCACTAGATTACAGAGAAGCCAAGAACATACTAAAAACCACTTGTTAACAGCTGACATGCATTCAGAAGCTCGGTGTTTTTTTTCCCCCCTTTTTCAAAAACGGTAGAGGGAACAGGATGTCGGGGAGATGGGGGGGGGGGGGGGGGGGGGGAGAGGGGGGAAGTGTCAGGTGGCAGGAATGGTAACTGCAAGGCTGATGTTCCACAGAGTAACTAGCTCTGCCGTTTTTTGCTCTCCTCCTCCTCCATTTCCACTCAACCTCAGTCTTTCTCTTTGTGGACTACTTCCTCTCGAGGCTTGGCTCCACCAAAAATGGCTGAGTTTGGGTTGGCTACTTGATTAAGGGGAGTACCAACTGTTCGAGGTTTCAGCTGAAGTCGAGGCCTCTGTGCTCTTTCCTCTGGAAAAAGAAAAAAAGTAAGAAACCAAATTCACAACTAAGACACAAAAAAAACCCCACGAAATATTCAACAGGAGCCATAAAACTAAGACTAAATAAACCTACAATTACTTTTACAGTAAGGTGGATAAAGTATTTTTAGCCCACTGATCTGAATGTCTTGGTCTTGGCAAGTTACAAAAAATTATATGTTCAGTACATGTAATATATGAAATGGACAAAAACTCTAGACTGCATAAACAGAATCAAACAATATAACTACAAAAAACAAGGAACAGAATAAGCACAAAAAAGTTAGTTATAAAAAAAGGGAGAGAACCACTGCTGGTCAGAAAAATTTCTCTCTCTCAAATTCTTTTATTAGTTTAAAATTAAATATTATTTAGCCCAGTAGGATTTTTTATGTCTTCTAGAAGCATACCTTAAACAGAAAATCCATAGTAAGATATGTCAAAAGCCCATGCCAGAGTGAAAATAAGTAATTATCAAAAAACAGTGCTGAATTTTAAAACAATGCACGAAGCACATAAAGAGATAAAGAGAAGCAGAACTAGCTTTTCTTACATAAGTACATAGCTATAGAATGCATTACCATTTGACGTGAAAAAAATGGGCCACAACCAACTTTTGGAAATTACTGAAGACTTACCTTTTTAACAAAGCATACCGCATCGACCCATTTTTTTGAACTTTAATGTATTATATGAACTGTAAGCATTACCACTGTATGTATTATTCCAAATTTGATCTCTTTATACCTGTTTGCTTAATTCTACCATATCACTTATGTTCTTTATGTAATACCACTTGTATCTTTCACTCTGGAATGGCGATCGCCATGACGGATCAATGTAAGCCACATTGAGCCTGCAAATAGGTGGGAAAATGTGGGATACAAATGTAACAAATAAATAAACTATAACCTTCTGTTGGCTCTCTGAAATCCGAGGAACCACCGCGAGGGGGAGGTCCTTCCCTGAAGCGACTCATTCCTGGTCCTCCTGTTGATGGTGGCGGTCCTCGCCGATCACCTGGACGACCCCCTCTACTCCTTCCTCCTAAGAAATCATCATCTTTGAAGCCTGCAGAGGAATAAGATGAGATTAAAAATCTGATTTTTTTTTTGGTGAAAAGGTACTGTTAACTATGCTACAATATAACTAGTAACTGAAATACATCGGTCAAGAATTAATATGACACCAGGTTAGTGAAGGAGCCAAGAATCTCAGGACACCATTGATTAAAGGCAACATCTATCATGCATTGAATGAAATTAGAAGTCTCAGAACCTTAATACTCTGAATGTGTTGTGGTTTTGTGATCTAGACATTATCTGGTACAGTTAGCTACCAGCTCAGAAGGGAAGGGAGATCATAAGTCAAGATTCCATAAACAGCTCTCTCCTATCACTCATACTTTTGAAAAGACTTATATTCACTTCAGCAAGATAGAATGGAGACGAGGGAAAAAATATCAGATTATGCAGATAGAACAGTAAGTTAGTTAAGTTTCCTTCTATAGAGGTTAGACTACAAAAGCTGAACTGTTATAACACAAAGAGATGGGATGATTACATAAGACTTAGCATGTAGGGATAAGAACATCATTTTAAAGTATTTTTCTGCTGCAGTTTTTAACTGCAGCAACATAATTAAAATGAGAACAAATATCACTGTTTGGAACACTTAATTGAACTCTTGGCAAACTCTCCAAAATTCACTCTGAGAAATACGTATATGTTGTGATAATTTTGGACTACCTCTTACATTGAATTAAAATGATGCATTTAACTTAAAAATAGTGTTCTGTATCCCCAGTGTCACATGGACTTCTTTACCCAAAGCAAGGTTGGTCAAACTAATCTATTATGCCAAGTCCATAACAGGAGATGTTAAAAAGCTGGGACAGCAAACACACAATTTTACTACTTTATAGCTTCATTGCGTGCCTCCTAGTCCTAGTATCTTTGGAAAGAGTAAACAAGCAATTCACATCTACCCATTCCACTCCACTCATTATTTTACAGACCTCTATCATATCTCCTCTCAGTTGTCTTTTCTCCAAGCTGAATAGCCCTAGCCTCTTTAGCCTTTCCTCATAGGGAAGTCGTCCCATCCCCTTTTTTATTTTCGTCGCCCTTCTCTGTACCTTCTCTGCAGTGACCAGAATTGCACACAATATTCGAGGTGTGGTTGCACCATAGAGTGATAACAAAGACAATATAACGTCCTCATTTTGTTTTTCATTCCTTTCCTAATAATACTTAACATTCTATTTGCTTCCTTAGCCGCCACCACACACTGAGCAGAGGGTTTCAACGTATCATCAATGACGACGCCTAGATCCCTTTTCCTGGTCGGCGACACCTAATGTGGAAACCTTGCATCATGTAGCTATACTTCAAAATCCTCTTTCCCACATGCATCACTTTTCACATTAAATGTCATCTGCCATTTGGATGTCCAGTCTCCCAGTCTCGTAAGGTCCTCTTGTAATTTGCAATCCTTGTGCGATTTAACAACTTTGAATAACTTTGTGTCGTCAGCAAATTTAAATTACCTCACTAGTTACTCCCACCTCTAGATCATTTATAAATATTTGAAAAAGCAGTGGTCCCAGCACAGACCCCTGGGGAACTCACTACCTACCCTTTTCCATCGAGAATACTGACTATACTGACTACTTAACCTTACTCTCCGTTTTCTTTTAACCAGTTTTTAATCCACAATAGAACACTCCCGCCTACCCCATGACTCTCCAATGAGGTACTTTGTCAAATTTGAAAACCCAGATACACAATATCGACAGACTCTCCTTTAACCATGTTTGTTCACTCCTTCAAAGTGAGGCAAGATTTCCCTTCACTAAATCCATGTTGGCTTTGTTTCGTTAATCCATGCTTTTGAATATGCGCTGTAATTTTGTTCTTTATAATAACCTCTACCCTACTGCCCAGCATCGATGTTAGGCTCACCAGTCCATAATTCCCAAATCACTTCTGGGACCTTTTTACATCTTGCTCAGCAGTTGACAGTATTAATTTGCAGCTTTTTGTCTGCTATGGTCTCTATTGCAACCTTGATATTGGGATACCCTATCTTGCCTATTTTGGTGTTATCTTTGAAAAATAACTTGTTTTGAACTATGCGCTTTTGAACGACTGTCAGCCTTCCCCCAGGTTCTAGTTTAAAAGCCACTCTCTCTCCTTTTTAAATGCCGATGCCAGTAGTCTGGTCCCATCCTGGTTCAGGTGGAATCCATCACTCCGGAATAGGGTCCCCCTTCTCCGAAATGTTGCCCAGCTCCTTACAAATCTAAACCCCCTCCTCTGCACCATCGCCTCATCCACGCAATGAGACTCCGGAGCACTGCCTTTATGCAAATGTTTCTTCAGTCCTTCAAAGATATGCAATAAGTTTGGTGAGGCAAGATTTCCCTTCACTAAATCCATGTTGGCTTTGTCTCATTAATCCATGCAACTTCCACCGTGCCACATTCTATCCTGTCCCCTCTAGGGCTCAAAACAAGACCAGGCCCCCCCTTACCTGGGTGGCAGCGGCAGAGCAGAAGCGGCAGCAGATGCAGTCAGCACAGGCCATCGGCAGTGGCAGGCCAAAAAAAAAAAGTGAGGCAGATGCTAAAGCAATTTAAATGCTTGTGTCCTACTCCTCCCTGCAAGGCACGCTGAGATTGGATGTTGAGATTCTGCCTCGCCTCACCCTATGCCTGGAACAATCTTCCTGAGCCCCTACGTCAAGCCCCCTCCCTGCCCATCTTCAAGTCTCTGCTTAAGCCCACCTCTTCAATGCTGCCTTCGGCACCTAACTCTTACCTTCAGGATATCCGGACTGCCCCAAATTGACTGCCCCATCGTATCGTCTACTCACTTGTCCTTTAGATTGTAAGCTCTTTGAGCAGGGCCTGTCCTTTTATGTTAAAATTGCACAGCGCTGCGTAACCCTAGTAGCGCTTTAGAAATGTTAAGTAGTAGTAGTGTTGATTATCCAATCCCAGCATGCCTTCCAAGTTGCAACTAACATGTTTTCCAGGAGGGAGAAAGGGGCAGGTGGAGTGGCAGAGGGCAATTCCAAGGTGCTCCGTGCACCTATCAGTTGCTGCAAAGAGGGAGGGCCTGTGAGGAGAGCCAGGTCAGCGTTCAGTGGAGGAGGAGGAGGAAAGAAGAGTCAGAAAAGCACTACAGGCAAGCCACCTGGCACCCGTACTTCCTCATCATCATCATGCCATTCGGAATCGCAACAGATGCCGGCAAGAGAAGCGTTGTTGTTTTATGGGCCAGGTGACGTCACAGGCTTGGGTGTTTGGTGCCCTGGACCACAGCCTCACCTGGTCCATAGGCTGAACGTTCTTTTCCATTGATATATTCTTAACGATACTTTGATTTTGTCTCGTATAACTCTTACAATGTAATCCATAACCGAATTGTAACAAAATGTATTTCCATCATTCATAATGTATTGTAAGCCACACTGAGCCCGCAAAAAGGTGGGAAAATGTGGGATACAAATGCAATAAATAAATAAATAAATAAATAAATAAACAAACAAACAAACTGGCCCTGATTCTTAAGTATACTTATTACAAATCTCCCAAGATCTATGCTGGAGACTCCCAAGACAGCTAGCTTTGGAAAGTCCTACTCTGCAACCTTCCACAGGTGAAGAGTAATACAAGCTGAAGATAGACAAGCACCATATAAGATATTTTTGCATTCAAAGAATGTGTACAGCATCTTCCTTTCACCGTTAAACATAAATGGCATATTAGAGTTTCCCTAAAATAAGATAATTAGCAACACATGAAAGGAAAATAATGTCATACCTGATAAAATTTCCTTCCTCGTCATCAGCAGCAGATGAATCCAGAGACTTGTATGTCATGACCATCTACCAGCAGGTGGAGATACAGAGCACTAAACTGAATACTGTCTTATGGGACAGTATTCTTAGTCAGTATTTCTTATAACAAAGAGAAGAATTACACTGCATTGCTCCTTCATCTCAAAAAACAGAGGTAACAAAATTACAACTGGCACAAAGAACAGAAAGATTACTTGAAATACAGATAGAGCTGAAACAAATCTTTTTTGTGTGTGTGTGTGGGGGGGGGGGGGAGGGGGTTGGTTCTGGATTCATCTGCTGTGATTAAAGGAAAGAAAATTATCAGGTAAGCCTTAATTTTCTTTCCTTGTCATCAGCAGCAGATGAATCCAGACACTTGTGGGATGTAGCAAAGCAGTCCTCGTGCACAGCAGGAATCAGGAACAGCTGTACAGAGACCCAACGCCCCGAAAGACACATCTGACTGAGCTGCGATATCCAAGCGATAGTGCCTTGATAGAAAAAAATATGCAATGAGGACTATGTGGCCGATTTACAGATTTCTTCAAATGAGTAAGCCTGAGACTCTGCCCAGGAAGTCATGAGCCCTAGTCGAATGAACTCACAGAGAAGGTGCCTGCTTGCTGAAAGAAAATAAGCCAATGCAATAGCCTCCTTAACCCAGTGAGCAATGGCCGGCCTGGAGGCCACATTTCCATGGTTTGGACCCGAGAGGAGAATGAAAAGGTGATCTGAGCGACAAAATTCATTGCTAGCTTGAATGTACTGAACATCAAGCAAACTTGAGCATTTGAAAGTAGTTTTTATATTCCTCTTCACAAAAAGACGGAAGAAACAAAGGCCAATTCAAGTAGAATGCAGATACCACCTTTGATAGAAATGAAGGAACGGTGTGAATGGTTACACCTGTTTCAGAGGAATGGAGAAATGGATTTCTAAAAGACAGAAATCCTACAGACAGATGAGATAGTGATCAGAAAAGTGGGCAAGGTCCTTCAGAATAAATTTCCTCAGAAACTCAAATGGAATCTTCAGGAGTGACCAAAGCACAGGATTACAATTCAATTCAGAGCAAGAATGATGGAGAGGAGGCTTAAGATGACTAAACCCCCTTAAGAAGCACACCACATCTGGATGAGTGGCTAAGAAGGATTTACAAATATGCCCTCCATAACAAGCTAAGACTGCCACCTGTAATCTTAGAGAATTGCAAGTCAGATCTTTAAGGCCAAAATCTAAGATAAGAAAGCCTGTAAGAGGGACCAAGCCCTTTCAGAACAACATGCTTCAAAGGTTCGCCAGACCTGAGCATAAAGAGGAGGTAGAATGCTTTCTTGCCTGGAGTAAGGTTGAAATAAACCTCCTCAGGGTAACCTTTCTTTCTTAACTTTGACCTATCAATAGCCATGCCATAAGACCAAAGTGGGATGGATCCTCCATCTGAAAAAGAATGGTATAAAAAAAAAAAAAAAAAAAACCTTAAATGGTTGCATATGTGTTTGCATGTCAAGTGGTGCTTAGATGGCGACTCTGGCTGTAAAAACCAAGGCCGGTGCTGGGCAGGATGGGCTGGAGAGGGCCTCGATAGAAATGCCAGTAATTTGGAACATGAGGACAGTGCTGGGCAGACTTTTATGGTCTGCATCTCATAAATGACAAGACGGATTTGGATAGGCTGTAGTAGGCTTTGATGGCAACTAGTAGTTGAAACAACAACACAACTTGGTAGACTTCTACGGTCTATGTCCCAGAAACAACAAAGAAAGACCATGATCAAGTACATAATATCACATTCAATGTTGATTTAATCATGAACTGATAATGAATGTGACTGTTGGGCAGACTGGATGGACCATTCAGGTCTTTATCTGCTGTCACTTACTATGTTACTATGACCAATCCTCCATGAAGAAGGATTCTGGAGAGAACCTTGACTATCGTCGGCCATAGAAGAGATATATAAAGCCAGGGTTGGAGAACAGTGCCTAGACCCTCTGATCCGAACTCTTTTCTGCTGCTGAAGAACCCAAGGGCCTTGGCATTGCAATGAGAAGCCATAAGATCCAGAAATGTGGTCCCCATTTTTGAGTGATCAGATGGAAGACTTCCGGCAACAGCACCCATTTGTCCAGGTCCAAGGATTTCCCGCTAAGGTAGTCTGCTTGAACATTCAATGTTCCAGCAATGTGGACTGCGAAGATCTGCTGCAAGTGTGTCTTCACCTAACGAATGAGCTGGCGAGCCTCCATTGCTAGAGGAGCACTGCGAGTGCCTCTCTGCCTCTTTATGCAAGCCACCATTGTCATGTTGTCCAAGAGAATGCAAACTAGTTCGCTCTGTAGAATGTATTAAAAGGCCAAGTGAGCCTTATGAACTGCTCTTGACTCTAAAAATGGTTGATGGGCAATGATGACTCCATTTTGCTCCACCAACCTTGAGCATTGTGCCCCCCCCCCCCCCCCATCCTGTGACTACAACAATCCAGGATGGAGTGGCCAGAGATGTGCTACAGAGAAGATTGCTGGAAGCCACTATGACATACTGCTCTGTGCATGAGGAATGCACAATAGCCAATAGTTGTAGTCCTGAGACACTGGCTCAATAGGGACTGCTGAAGTGGACACAATTTACGACATTTGCATCCTGCATTATTCCAGAGTTCAGGTTCAATGTGGTTTACAATCCAATTATAAGCAGGTATTATCTCTGTCCATGAGCTCTGGCTAATGGCAGCACATCCGACATCACCGCCATGGAGCCTAGAACCTGGACATAATCCCATGTGCAAGGCCTTGTCATTTGCATCAGGAGGCAAATCTGGTTCTGCAGTGTGACCCTTCTTTGATCCAGAAAAATACCTTAACCTAAGCCATGTTGAAACGAACTCCCAAGATAGTCCAGAACTCGTGTTGGAAGTGGAAATAGGTGACTTTTGGAGAAGTTGATTACTTAGCCTAGGGATTGTAAGAGGGAAGTCATCCTGGCAGTGGCTCGATGATTCTCCTGAGCTGACCTGATCAGACAGTTGTCTAAATAGGGATGCATTCCAATCCCTTCCTTCCTCAGAAATGCTGAAACTAGGGTATTGCCTGGAACAAAGTGCAAACCCAAAATCGCAAACTGAGGAAATGCTGATGATGTGGCCAAATGGGAAAGTAAGTATGCTTCCTTTAGATCCAAAGCAGCAAGATATGGTGCCAGTTCAACTGAGTATAAGGTCCTCTGTCCAAAAAAGTCTGACCTTTAGAAACTTGTTGACCTTTTTGAGGTCGAGCATAGGACGGTAAGTCCCTCCTTTCTTTGGCACCACAAATTAAATGGAGTAGCAGCCTTGACTGTGATTGTGGAAGGGCACTGGAACCACCGCTCTAATGTCCTTTAAAGCGAGAAAAGAATGGAGAACCGCTGCACGCTTGCAAGAACTCTTGCACAGGGATTCCAAGAAAAAAAAATCTACAATAGGAGAGGAAAATTCTAATTTGTAGCCGCCTTTGATAATTTTTAGAACCCATTGATCTGTGACAGTATTGGTGCACTCCTCAAAGAACTGGGGCAACTGCCCTCCAATCATCTGTTGCAAAGAGTGGACCAGGACCCCATCATTGTGAGGGACGAACAGCTAAAAAGCTAATTTGCCTGAACAAAAGGGCTGTTTCTGTTGATATTTGGGCTTCTGAAAGGAAGATGACCTACCAGGCTGATCCTTAAGTATGGAGTGAGCTTGCAGAGATCTAAAATAGCTCCTAGACTTCTCTTCAGGCAGATGCTGAGTTTTAGAGTCACCCAGGTCTTTCACCAGTTTTTCCAGACTCTCTCCAAAAAACAGCTTTCCCCTAAAGGGAAGGTTTGTAAGGCGCTGTGTGGAAGCAGTATCCGCAGACTAGTGCCTCAGACACAATAAATGCTGTGCTGTTACTGCTAATGCCATCTGTTTGGCACACGCACAGATAAGATCATACAAGGAGTCTGCAAGGTAAGCCAGTCCCATTTCCACATTAGGAAACTCACAAGATAACTGCGAACTATAGTCAGACAATGTATCCGCTGCTCGTTTGCTGTGACCAGCTAAGGCAAGTCCTGGCTGCATAAGACCTGCAGATGGCAGCTTGTACAGAAGTAGGAAAGCTTTAAATAAGACTCCAGTTTCCTATCCTGAACATCCTTTAAGACTTTCACCCTCCACAGGAAAGGTGGTCTTTTTGATCACCACTGCTACCAAGGAATCCACCTTTGGCAATTTTAGTTTTTCAAGCTCTTCCTGAGAAATGGGATAAAGACATGCCCATACCATAAGGCTGGCATCCAGACTACATCATTGAGCAGAAATCAATTCCTTAAGAAACAGGGAAAGCTTTAGGCGTCTTTCTGGTGCTAGTCATAGTAGGATTAGAGTCAGAGGAAGCCAGAGAAATATTAAGAATTTCCACGGCCTTTATAATAAAGGAAGGCCATTCTTCCCTATGGAAGACACTAATTGCTGTAGGATCATCAGCTTACTCAAAATTTCTCCCTCTTCCAGTGCTTCTGGAACATGTGCCATCTAAGATGCTATTGACAGGCCACCTTCAGACAGAAGAAGAGATGGAGGAGAAACAGACTCCATCTCAGAATTCATCTCTAAATGTCTCCTTTTGGTCTAGTTGCAGAAGCTGTGAAGCTTGCAGAGACCCTGTACAGTTGATGTGCTGAGGCTGTGCAGAAGAAAGATGATCAGAGTGCTGAGACAAGCGCTTACGTAAAAAGGCCTTGTGAAGCAACAAAAACTCTGGCGAGAAAGGTTCCCGGGAAGCCATGGGAGTAGAGACTTCAGATATGGCCAAAAAATCAGCAGCAGAATATTAGAAGTTTGTACCAGCAGAGAAGTCTCTTCCCCAGTGGGAGATAAAATCGAGCTGAGGCAAGATGGCTGCGGGCATCGAAGAAATCACTGAAGCAGGAAGCAAGTGTCGAGAAGAATGCTGTCACAAGTCTCCTGCACGGGAAGTCGATGGCTCCAACAGAGGCAAATCTGTCTTGGTCTAATTAACCCCCAAACTACCCGCCAGATATGCCCCAACACTGCTATGTGCTCACCACAGCAAGAGCAGCATTTTACAGTCTCAGCTGCCATTGGGAAGAACTGAAAGTAAAACCGCGAATAGCAATAAAAATTGAAAGGTACACTTGCCAAAACAGTGAAAGAAAATTTCTCTGCTAAAACAAGTGTCGATAGCAGCACAGCGAAAGTCCTCTTTTAAAATATGCTGCAGTGACACAAGAAATGTCTCAAATACTCTTTAGTGCCTTTAAGAGTGCATTTTCTTTTTTTTAAATCTGTGAGGAAGGAGAAAAGGGGAACTGGCCTGGCACCACTAGGTATTCCCCTAAAAGTAGACACTGCTTTGCCTAGACAACCCAAAGCTCAATTGAACCAGGAGGCCCAGAACAGGAGCCAAATCCAAGATGAAACCAGGAACTTAAGATAGAGATATACTAAACTAAGTAGAATACCGTCCTATAAGACAGAGTTCAGTTTAGTGATCCCTAGTTCCACCTGCTGGTAGGTGGTCATAACCCATAAGTCTCTGGATTCATCTGCTGCTGGTGACAGGGAAGCTTCAGATGTTAGTGAGCAATACAGATTTAAGAACAAACAGGAAACAAAGCATTAATCCTCAGAAGAAGCATAGCTTGTATCAGCTTGATGGAAGATTAGTAGCTCAATGTGGCAGTCAAATACAGAGAAGCACAAACCCATCAAAGACTACCACATTTGGTTTTAGAGCTCATAAGCCAATCTCACCCCCTCCTCCACTCTCCCCCCTAAAAAAAGAGAACAGGTTTATAACAATTGTTTAGATCTATCCATTAAATGTTTAGTTCTAAAATATGGTGGAGCTAAAAAACAAAAACAAACAAACAACCCTCCATCACCAAAAACCAAAATATTGTTACCAGAATTGTAGTCATCTCTGTCACCGCTCCTAGAGCCACCTCGTCCTGAAAAAAAGGCAATGTTACAGTTTTGCTCTTCGGTCTACAAATAAAGGAACACACAAGGAACCGACTAGAGCAACAGACGGAATCATCTGTAGCTACAAAAGGCATTTAAGACAGAGGATTCAGGAATAAGACAACTAGCTGACATCAGTTTGGTTCCCTCTTGAATGTACCACACTTTGGAAAATTAAAAAGCAGCATTATGGTGGTAGCAGCTCAAAGGTTTCAAACGTCAGACTCTGAATTGGATCTCCAACTCTCCAGGTTGGCTGGGGATACAACTAAGATAGCGTTCATAGGGGCAGGGGGAAAGATGTATGGACACTGCTTAAGGGCGCTTCTAGAGGCTAGACTTAGGGCCATGACTGCAAGGCTCCAGAAGCAGCCAATCTAGGGCCACAGTAGGGTTAACTGGGGAAAGGGAGAGATATAAAACAGATGGAGAAAAATTCCTTGTAGATGCAAATGAAGGCTCATAGTATCAGATTCCAGCTCTGGTTTCCACACTAAGTTGAGAAGTATCAACAGGATAAAAATTCCAGAAAAAAAAAAAAAAAAGACAGCACCTCAATTTTTATTTATGGCACCATTCAATATTTTTCTGGAAAAAAAAGAGCTTTTTCTTCTATTGTAAATTTTATTTTATATATATAATTTTTTTTTTTTTTTGGGGGGGGGGGGGGGAGCTGTGTCAACTGAAACCCGAGTCAACCACTACTCTTAATATAACCATTCTGCTACAAGTGAAGGAAACAAACAAGACAAGGATTACAGGAACTTTTGCCAGCACCCCAGGGCTTCATATTTAAACATCTTTCAAGTATATCTCCAATGTAAGCCAACTCCTGCACTTAGTACTGTTACTTTAATTACACAGATAAAGTTGATGTATATATCAGATCATATCAAAATTACCAAAATGCAGAAAAATTTCATTTGTGGTCAATGCAATCTTCAAATCTCTGCTTAAAGCCCACCTCTTCAATGTCGCTTTCGGCAACTAACCTCTACACCTCTACCCAGGAAAGCTAGACTGCCCCAACTTGACATTTCGTCCTTTAGATTGTAAGCTCCTTTGAGCAGGGACCGTCATTCTTGGTTTATTTTGTACAGCGCTGCGTAACCCTAGTAGCGCTCTAGAAATGATAAGTAGTAGTAGTAGTAAGGAAGAAAACAACAAAAACATTTCTTTCCCCCCCCCCCCCCCCCCCCCAATTATTGGTATATTCACTCACACAAAGACATCAAAGGTAGACAGGAACCATTTGGTCCTCCTGCTCTACCCATTTGTGACCTATCACTGTGCTGTCACAGATCTTACTTGCTGTGTAGTTTTTCTTAACCTCTGACACTAAGGTCTCTGCTTATGCTTGTTTGAATTTTGCTAGTTTTGACACCTGTAATCTCTACCAAAGTGCTTCAGATGAACTCCATTCCTTCAGAGCTGCCCTCCTTTCTTTTTCATTCCCTCATCCTTGGGTGTTTCTTTTTATGAAGGTTCTACCTTGTGGAACTTTCCTGATGCCTGCCAGATATTAAAATGTTTGCATTACATCTTCCCTTTCCTTCCTTTCTTCTAGTGAATACATCTTTAACTCCCTCACACTGTGTATGGCTTATAGTGCAGGCCATGCACCATTTTGGCAGCCCTCTTTTAAAATGCCACCACCTTTTCGAAATCCAGTTCTGGAGACCACATCTACAAAAGAATACAGCTGTTTAAGGAAAAACTATATGTTCTTACCTGATAATTTTCTTTCCTTTAATCATACCAGACCAGTCCAGACTAATGGGTTATGTCCATCCACCAGAGGAAGGAGACAGAGAAAATAGTTCCAAATAATGTGACCCCTTAAGGGTATTGTGCAACCTAGAATGTTCAGTATTTCAAATAGCTAAGAAATGGTGCACATAAGTTCTACAAGAAAACACAAGAAAGGTCTGCACCACCAAAGGCGAAGCAACAGCTACAGAAAAGCGAATGATACATACCTGTAGCAGGTGTTCTCCGAGGACAGCAGGCTGATTGTTCTCACGACTGGGTTGCCGTCCACGGCAGCCCCCACCAACCGGAACAAAACTTCGCGGGCGGTCCCGCACGCAGGGCACGCCCACCGCGCATGCGCGGCCGTCTTCCCGCCCGTGCGCGACCGTTCCCGCTCAGTTGAATGACAAGCCAAAGAATGAGTAAAAACGCAACTCCAAAGGGGAGGAGGGAGGGTAGGTGAGAACAATCAGCCTGCTGTCCTCGGAGAACACCTGCTACAGGTATGTATCATTCGCTTTCTCGGAGGACAAGCAGGCTGCTTGTTCTCACGACTGAGGTATTCCTAGCTCTCAGGCTCACTCAAAACAAGAACCCAGGTCAATTGAACCTCGCAACGGCGAGGGCATAACAGAAATTGACCTACGAAGAACAACTAACTGAGAGTGCAGCCTGAACAGAACAAATCGGGTCCTGGAGGGTGGAGTTGGATTCAAACCCCAAACAGATTCTGCAGCACCGACTGCCCGAACCGACTGTCGCGTCGGGTATCCTGCTGGAGGCAGTAATGTGATGTGAATGTGTGGACAGATGACCACGTCGCAGCCTTGCAAATCTCTTCAATAGTGGCTGACCTCAAGTGGGCCACTGACGCTGCCATGGCTCTAACACTATGAGCCGTGACATGACCCTCAAGAGCCAGCCCAGCCTGGGCGTAAGTGAAGGAAATGCAATCTGCTAGCCAACTGGAGATGGTGCGTTTCCCGACAGCAACCCCTTTCCTATTGGGGTCGAAAGAAACAAACAATTGGGCAGACTGTCTGTGGGGCTGTATCCGCTCCAGATAGAAGGCCAACGCTCGCTTGCAGTCCAATGTGTGCAACTGACGTTCAGCAGGGCGGGTATGTGGTCTGGGAAAGAATGTTGGCAAGACAATTGACTGGTTAAGATGGAACTCCGACACCACCTTTGGCAGGAACTTAGGGTGAGTGCGGAGTACTACTCTGTTATGATGAAATTTGGTATACGGAGCATGAGCTACCAGGGCCTGCAGCTCACTGACTCTGCGAGCTGAAGTAACTGCCACCAAGAAAATGACCTTCCAGGTCAAGTACTTCAGATGACAGGAATTCAGTGGCTCAAACGGAGGTTTCATCAGCTGGGTGAGGACGACATTGAGATCCCATGACACTGCAGGAGGCTTGACAGGGGACCTTGACAAAAGCAAGCCTCTCATAAATGGAACGACTAAAGGCTCTCCAAAGATGGCTTTACCCTCTACACGATGATGGTAAGCACCAATCGCACTAAGATGATTCCTTACTGAGTTGGTCTTGAGACCAGACTCTGATAAGTGCAGAAGGTATTCAAGCAGGTTCTGCGCAGGGCAAGAACAAGGTTCTAGGACCTTGCTCTCACACCAGACGACAAACCTCCTCCACTTGAAAAAGTAACTCTTCTTAGTGGAATCCCTTCTAGAGGCAAGCAAGACCCGGGAGACAGACAAACCCAACGAAGCAAAATCTACGCCCTCAACATCCAGGCTGTGAGAGCCAGAGACTGAAGGTTGGGGTGCAGAAGCGCTCCGTCGTTCTGCGAAATGAGGGTCGGAAAACACTCCAATCTCCATGGTTCTTCGGAGGACAACTCCAGAAGTAGAGGGAACCAGATCTGACGGGGCCAAAAAGGCGCTATCAGAATCTTGGTGCCGTGGTCTTGCTTGAGCTTCAGTGAGGTCTTCCCCACCAAAGGTATGGGAGGATAAGCATACAGGAGGCTGGTCCCCCCAATGGAGGAGAAAGGCATCTGACGCTAGTCTGCCGTGTGCCTGTAGTCTGGAACAGAACAGAGGCAGCTTGTGGTTGGTCTGAGAGGCAAAAAGGTCCACCAAGGGAGTGCCCCACTCTCGGAAGATCCTGCGTACCACTCTGGAATGGAGCGACCACTCGTGCAGTTGCATGACTCTGCTCAGTCTGTCGGCCAGACTGTTGTTTACGCCTGCCAGGTATGTGGCTTGGAGAAGCATGCCGAACTGGCAGGCCCAACGTCACATCCCGACAGCTTCCTGACACAGGGGGCGAGATCCGGTGCCCCCCTGCTTGTTGATGTAATACATTGCAACCTGATTGTCTGTCCGAATTTGGATAATTTGATAGGACAGCCGATCTCTGAAGGCCTTCAGTGCGTTCCAGACCGCTCGGAGCTCCAGGAGGTTGATCTGAAGATCTTGTTCCTGGAGGGACCACAGTCCTTGGGTGTGAAGCCCATCGACATGAGCTCCCCATCCCAGGCAAAATGCATCCGTCGTCAGCACCTTCATGGGCTGCGGAATTTGGAATGGTCGTCCCAGGGTCAAATTGGTCCGAAGTGTTCACCAGTGCAGCGAATTGCGACAACTGGGGGACAGGCAGATGACATCTTCTAGATTCCCAGTGGCTTGGCACCACCGGGAAGCTAGGGTCCATTGAGCAGATCTCATGTGAAGACGAGCCATGGGAGTCAAATGAACAGTGGAGGCCATATGACCCAGGAGTCTCAACATCTGCCAAGCTGTGACCTGCTGAGACGCTCTGGCCTGGGAAGCAAGGGACAGGAGGTTGTGGGCCCCCGCTTCGGGAAGAAAGGCCTGAGCCATCCGTGAATTCAGCAGAGCTCCTATGAATTCCAGAGATTGGACTGGCTGGAGATGGGACTTTGGGTAATTTATCACAAACCCCAGCAGCTCCAGGAGGTGAATAGTGCACTGCATGGACCGGAGAGCCCCTGCCTCGGAGGTGTTCTTGACCAGCCAATCGTCGAGATACGGGAACACATGCACTCCCAGCTTGCGTAGATACGCCGCAACCACCACGAGACACTTCGTGAACACCCGTGGTGCAGAGGCGAGCCCAAAGGGCAGCACACAATACTGAAAGTGCCGTGTCCCCAGACGGAATCTGAGATACTGTCTGTGAGCTGGCAGTATCGGAATGTGAGTATAAGCGTCCTTTAAATCCAGGGAACATAGCCAATCGTCTTTCTGAATCATTGGTAGAAGGGTGCCCAAGGAAAGCATCCTGAACTTTCTTTGACCAGGTATTTGTTCAGGCCTCTCAGGTCTAGGATGGGACACATCCCCCCTGTTTTCTTTTCCACAAGGAAGTACCTGGAATAGAATCCCTGCCCTTCCTGCCCAGGTGGTACGGGCTCAACCGCATTGGCGCTGAGAAGGGCGGAGAGTTCCTCTGCAAGTACCTGCTTGTGATGGGAGCTGAAGGATTGGGCTCCCGGCGGGCAATTTGGTGGAGTGGAAGCCAAATTCAGGGTGTATCCGCACCGGACTATTTGGAGAACCCACTGGTCGGAGGTTATCAGAGGCCACCTTTGGTGAAAAGCTTTCAACCTCCCCCCGACCGACAGCCCAGGCCGTCCGGTACGGACACTTTGATGGCGGCTATGTTCCCATGGATCCAGTCAAAAGCCCGTCCCCGGCTTTTGCTGTGGAGGCGCAGGGGGCTGCTTAGGCGCACGCTGTTGACGGGAACGAGCACGCTGGGAATGTCCCTGTGTCTGAGGAGGCCTTCGGGCCAGCTGGGAGTACCTACGCTTGTTGTAGGCATAGGGCGCAGCCTGCCTGGCCCGGGAAAAACGTCCACCTGTTGAGGTGGATGCTGAAGGCGCCCGGAGGGAGAGCTTGTTGAGAGCGGTTTCCCGCTGGTGCAGTTGGTCCACCAACTGCTCGACCTTCTCACCAAAAATGTTATCCCCCCGGCAAGGGACATTCGCCAGTCTTTCTGGATGCGGTTGTCCAGGTCAGAGGCACGCAGCCAGGAGAGTCTGCGCGTCACTGTACCTTGGGCCGCAGCTCGGGATGCCACATCACAGGTGTCAGATACCCCCGGACAGGAATTTTCTGCACGCCTTCAGCTGCCTGACCACCTCCTGAAAAGGCCTGGACTGCTCCGGAGGGAGCTTGTCGACCAGGTCCGCCAGTTGCTTCACATTGTTCCGCATGTGAATGCTCGTGTAGAGCTGGTATGACTGGATGCGGGTCACGAGCATGGAAGATTGGTAGGCCTTCCTCCCAAATGAGTCCAGAATGCGAGACTCCCGCCCCGGGGGCGCCGAGGCGGTATCCGAACTCCGTGCTCTCTTGAGAGCAGAGTCCACGACCGCAGAGTCATGAGGCAATTGGGGCCGCATCAACTCTGGGTCAGAGTGGATCCTGTATTGGGACTCCGCTTTCTTGGGGATGGTGGGATTAGATAATGGCTTCAGCCAGTTCCGAAGCAGTGTCTCTTTGAGGACATTGTGCAACGGCACCGTGGAAGACTCTCTAGGTGGTGATGGATAGTCGAGGACCTCGAGCATCTCAGCCCTCGGCTCATCCACAGAGACCACGGGGAAGGGAATGCAAATAGACATGTCCCTGATGAAGGAGGCAAAGGAGAGGCTCTCAGGTGGTGAGAGCTTCCTCTCCGGTGAAGGAGTGGGGTCGGAGGGAAGGCCCTCAGACTCCTCTGAGGAGAAATATCTGGGGTCCTCTTCCTCCCCCCACGAGGCCTCTTCCTCGGTGTCGGACATGAGCTCTTGCAGCTCTGACCTAAACCGGGCCCATCTCGACTGCGAGGAACCACGTCCTCGATGATGGCGTCGAGCGGTGGACTCCCGCGTCGGCGGGGATGAAGCTCCCTCCATCGACGTCGACAGGGATTCCACCTGCGTGGCGGTCGACACCGGTGCCGCAAGCGGCGTCGGAGGCCTCGGCATCGGGCTGGAGCACACCGGCGCCTCCATCAACGGCGCCGGGGGCGAAAGCACCCCCGGCGCCGGCAAAGCCTGGCGCATCAGCCCTTCCATAATCCCAGGAAGGATGGCTCGGAGGCACTCGTCAAGGTCCGCTGCCGGGAAAGGCAGGGGGGCCGGTGCTGGTGTCGGTGCCGGAAGCTGCTCGGGTCCAGGAGACGGTACCGAAGCACCCATGGACTGACGCAGCGACACCTCTTTGACCGAGGGGGAACGCTCCTCTCTTAAAGCACGTCTCTCTCCAGCGCGGAATCGAAAAAAAAACTGAGCGGGAACGGTCGCGCACGGGCGGGAAGACAGCAGCGCATGCGCGGTGGGCGTGCCCTGCATGCGGGACCGCCCGCGAAGTTTTGTTCCGGTTGGTGGGGGCTGCCGTGGATGTCAACCCAGTCGTGAGAACAAGCAGCCTGCTTCTCCTCGGAGAAAAAGAAGATACACAGTGATGCAATGCGCCCCCTGGCCTCTTCTCATGCACCATTAAATAAATTTCTGAAGTAGTGAAGAGGGCTCAATGCTGAAAATGCCCCTCGAGCCTCACGAAGCTGGCACAGCATGGTAGCAAGGAGAAAGACAATAATGTCCACATGTGGGAAGGGTCATGATGTCCGTGAACTTGAGCACGCCGATACACTTATGGCATAACAACTCCTCGAAGAACCAAAACAAAACAAAAATCAAGTGAATCCCATGAGAGTCGGCACCTGGACTGGTCTGGTATGATTAAAGGAAAAAATATTATCAGGTAAGAACATAAAATGTTTCCTTCCTCATCATCTATTCCAGAAAAGTTCAGACTAATGGGATGTAGCAAAGCAGTCTCCCCATTAGGGTGGGAGAACAAAAGCAGCCGAAAAGGATGAAGCAGAGCATCTCACATTGGCATGACAGTCAAACGACTGAAGGAAATACTGGAAGGCCCAGAACAGGAGGTTACTGTATCACTGTGATAAAACTAGCAGTGCAAGGCTGCCACAAAAATATGGACAGAATCCTAAGTAGAGCTAATCAAGAAATGTATTATGTCCAATAAAAAAGGTATCATCTTATTTTCTTTTCCATGCTTTATTTTGTTTGATTTCTATTGATAACCTGACAGAATCCTAAAAAGGACAGAATTGGGAAAACTAAGCAAGAGCAACCGACCTTGCAAGGAGGCCCATCCCAGCAAATAAGCTGGAGGCTGAAGATCCAAGACCAGTTCCCAAGCCCAAAGACCTAGGCGAGCCCTGTTTAGCTACATGAACAAAAGATGCGGCACCTGTGACTATGAGAATCCTAGGCGAGAGCCACAACAGCACACAGACCCCCAACAGAAGGTTCAGCACAAAGAAGCTAAGAGCAAACGAGGGAAAAGCTACTCGCCCCTGGCTAAGAAGGAGCCATGCTATATGCCCGCCTCAGGCCAGTACTGTATCGAGAGAGAAAGAAGCAATGGTGAACCACAGAAAAGGGTTTGTGCGCTACGTACAGGGATAGAACCAAACTGGGCATCAAGAAACAGTCCATGTGCCCCTTCCAACACGGAACCCAGTCCCCCCTTGCGAGCATGGAGCCATGTGCGAAAGCCGAGATAAAGACTCAGGACCCCTCATTCCAGGAGAGGAACAGTGGCTCCATAAGATAGAGACTGAAGCGAGGTGCCAAGATAGTGTCAAGCACCATCGACATAGTGGTGCTACAGCCCCCAGCCGAAGCTGGGAGTAGACCTGAAAACCAGAAATGGGTCCCCACAGCTAAAGAGAACACAATGCAGATACAGAGAAACTCTCAATACTCAAATACGGGAGCTATGCAAGACCCGTGAGACCACCAGAACTGGCACACTGCTCCACCACAAACGATGGGCCTAGAAGAGAGCAAGACTGCAAGCTGGCAGGGAGCTATGCCGAACCGCCAGAACTTGAGCCAAACTCCAAAAGAGAGCCCAAACATCTATGCCTGAATAAGGCCAAGGCTGCAGTCTGAAGCCCCTCAAGGAAACTGAGGAACAGAGAAACATAAGCTGTACCTGGCAGGCTGACAGAAAACACCTGCGCACTGGTGAACCGTGCAGCCACCTGCTACAGCAGAAAGGGCTATCCACAGATTCCGGACTGCAGGAACACCAGTCTAAGGTTCCCAAGAAGGTGACACAAACAAAGGCACAATCAATGAGCCGGGTCCCAAGACGCCAGAGGTCTGCCGGGAAAAAACCCCCGAATGTCTCTACTTCAAAGGCCACAGCCCCAAGAGTTACCCCACCTGCAGCCCAAAAAGCACAATTGAAACCAGGCTCCAAGGCAATGACCCGAGCAGGAGCCGAAATGCCCTGGAGCCGTGCCAACATACAAACCTCAGGACCAGATACTGACCACCATGCTTGTCAGCACAGAAGTGCAAACTGCTCCTGCCAGCACAGTGATGTCCAGTGGCCTGCTGCAACACAGCGGACAAAGTGGGAACGAGAGCTGCAGGGCTCCGATGCTACGAAATACTATCAGAAGACAGACTTTGAAACAGAAAACAGTGCCTCGCTGCTGTAAAAAAACAAGAACAAAAGAATGTTCCGCTGGCAATGTTGACGGAACAGCAAAAGAGGGATTTGGAAGCCCCGATTCAGGTGACAGAGGTGACCCAGGTTATCAAATCCTTGCCAACAGGAAAGGTGCCAGGCCTCGACGGGTTTACCAACGAATTCTTTAAAACATTTGGGGGAATATTGGCCCCATACCTTACGTTGGTGATCAATTCAGTGAGAGAAGGGGCCCAGCTCCCTAAGACCATGATGGAGGCATGGGTAGCAGTCATACCGAAACCGGACAAAGATAAAACGGACTGTGCTGCGTATAGACCAATATCAATACTCAATACAGACGTTAAAATATTGGCAAAGGTGCTAGCGAACCGATTGGGCGGGGTGCTCCCGGGCCTGATCCATCCAGACCAAGTCGGGTTTGTGGCTAATAGGCAGGCTGGGGACAATGTACGAAGAACGTTGGACTTAGTATTCCAGGCACAAAAGAAAGCTTGCCCGATGGTGCTGTTAGGTTTAGACGCAGAAAAAGCTTCGACCGGGTCCATTGGGGCTACCTGGATAAGGTCCTCCGGAGAGTGGGGATTGGACAGTTTTATAGAACTTGGATCCAAGCGCTCTATACATCCCCGAGGGCGTGTGTGAGGGTTAATGGAGGGCACTCAGCGGCATTTAAGCTGGGGCGGGGGTACACGTCAGGGGTGCCCGTTGTCCCCCCTCTTGTTCGCACTGGCGATGGAGCCACTGGCGGAGGCTATACGGGAAATGTAGACATAGCGGGGATAAAGGTGGGAGGCCAGGAACACAAAATTGCATTATTTGCGGATGATGTACTCTTATCACTGACTAAACCGTTGATATCCTTCCCAAATGTCATGAGAGAGATAGAGAGGTACACTCGAGTGTCTGGATACAAACTCAATGCTAGCAAATCAGTGGCCTAGCGGTGGGGGTTCCGGAGGGTCTATTAGACACGCTGAAAACATCCTTTGCTTTCAAATGGGAGGAGCGGGCAATAGATATCTGGGGGTGCAAATTCCGCATAACTTATCCGCTGTGTTTGAAGTCAACTACCCAGGCCTCCAGAAAGAAATAAAGCGAGATTTGGAGAGATGGATGCCAATGGGATTGTCCTGGATGGGGCGGATAGCAGCACTTAAATGAATATTTTACCTCGGTTGCTATATTTGTTTCAGGTACTCCCTCTCAGATTGCCGAGACACTTTTTGTCTGGGCTACAGGACAGTTTGGTCCGATTTATCTGGAATAATAAAAGACCACGTTTACCTAGAGCCTTTTTATATAAAAGCAAGAGGGAGGGGGGTCTGGGAGTTCCCAACCTATTTGGATATTATTGCGCAGCGCAGTCGAGGGCAGCGGTGGAATGGTTCCGTAAGGAAGACCACAAAATATGGGTGAGCATAGAACAAACATTGGTTGGGTCCCGGGCATTAGGGCATTTAATGTGGCTACCTGGTAAACATAGAGGGCAGGTGGATAATTTCCACCAACGGTTCAAGCCACATTCAATTACTGGGATTGTATGTTTGGGGAGCGCCAGCCCTTAGTGTCTGGGTTGACACCCATAGTAGACAACCCGACGTTCGAGCCGGGATTGGGGAGTGTTACATTTCGGCGATGGGCAACATTGGGGTTGGAATTGTGTGGGCAACTGCATGTAGGAACAGACATAATACCATTTGACAGATTGGTAGAAGATTACGGACTTAGGACTAGAAGACAGATACGCATACCTACAAATACAACACTTTTTGCAGGGACCTAATTATGTAGAATGTATGAAAAGAGAAACACACCCCCTGGAAGAGATATGTGTACAGACACGGACCACGCGGGGTATGATTACTTACCTCTATGAATTCTTCGGGACACGAATTAAGCCATATACACTGCACAGACAGAGGTGGGAACAGGAACTTAGTTTAATATGCCGGAGCAGGACTGGCTCAGGTTGGAGAGGACGATTTTGAGATCCTCCCGGGCAGTAGCTGTGAAGGAAAATGCTATTAAAGTATTTTATAGATGGTATCTCACTCCACAGAGATTACACCATATGTATGCACATGTCTCGAAAGATTGTTGGAGAAAGTGCGGAGGCTTGGGAACTATGGGACACATCTGGTGGACCTGTCCAAAGGCGCAGGCTTACTGGAAGAGCGTGCGGTCCCGACTTCAGGCCTGGACGGGAAGAGCTGTACAGTGGCATCCTTCGATTTTCATTCTGGGTCGGAGGCCAGATGGTCTTACGGCTAGTCAGTGGGCACTTGTGAGGGGCTCCTTGCATGCTGCTCGAATGAATTTGGCGCAACAGTGGAAGGTGGAGCGGGTTCCCTCACTGGTGTCTTGGATTACGAAAGTAAGATATATTTGTGATATGGAGAGGTTGACAGCTGTCAAGCGCCATTCCTTGCCCAAATGGGAAAAGTTTGGAAATCCTTTTTGAAATTATGTGCTTGATGGAGGGTATAAGAGTGAAAGAGAGAAGAGGGATGAGGGAGGGAGGGAGGGATAGGGGGTAAGAGTGAGGTTTCACTTGGGTTAGGGGGATAGATATTTAATAAGAAAATTAAAAAATCTTTTGAAGTGTCAATATAATTTAATTATAATGGCTACAGGACCTTATTTTTTGTGTAAAAAGTGAAAAATTTGTTATTTGTTTGAATGTGTGTTGAGTTGACTTGCATAATATTCTTGCTTAAGTGTTCTGTAACACCATTATTCAATAAACACTTCTATAAATCAAAAAAAAAAAAGAATGTTCCGGTCTGCAAAATCTGGAGTAAGACACAGCACGTAGAGAGCCCGCCAAAATACATGGGGATAGAAAACTAACACCCTGATGAAAGAAAAATGCTGAAACTCAAGAACGCCACGGAAAAACAAAAGGGTAATAAGAAAATATAAACCAAATTGCTCCTCTCTCTTTTATTTATTTATTTAAAAGAAAGAGTCCTCTTCGGAAGGGAAATAAAAAATAACAGCTTACCTCACAGGCAGGAGGAAATCAGCCATACCTGTCCACAAACTGAAGGAACAGAACACAGGGCAAGTAAACTTACTCTATGCCACAGCAACCATCGCCTGGCCTCAAAGGCAGACAGACAAGTAGGGGAGGGGAGGGAACCAGAACCACTGGATGTCACCCTAGCTGGTAGATGAGGGACCCAGGACCACAGTATCATCAGAAATACCCACATCTGGGCTAGCAGCACACCCGTGGCTTCACTGTTCACCAGAAAAAGCAGACAGGTGCTAAATGCCAGTCACCAAGAGAAGCACGATCCGTCTGCCATCTGCTAGGGGACAGAGAAAACACTGAACATTCCAGGCTGCATGAAACCCTTAAGGGGGCAAATTATTTGGAACTATTTTCTCTTGTTTCCTTCCACTGGTAGATGGACATAACCCATTAGTCTGGACTGGTCTGATATAGACGACAAGGAAACCAACTTTATGAGTGTATATTTACAGTGTCTACAATGGTAGATATCTATCTAAAAATGTCTACCTGCCTCCCCCCACCCCCAAGTAGTCTGATATGTGTGTTTGTATGGAGGGGGGAGGGAGGTAAAACAGAATACCATGTTTTTCAACCTTTCATGGTAACCACATAACTAAACAAGCACCAAAAGACTTACAATTAAAAAAAAAAATGCAAGGTCAAAGGATTGCTTATAAAGAAGACTTTTCAGTTCATTCAGAGTTATTTTCTGAATACCTGCTCATACTAATCTCCCTTTGTTTTGCAATTCTGTTCTGTTTCAGAGGAAAAGGCACACCAGACACACACTGGTCCCCATTTAACATGCTGGCTTATGCCTGTGATCATGCAAGAAAATTAAAAATGCTGCTTGCAAGCACGGCTCACTGCCTCACCAGTACTAAATGGGACATGATCAGAGAGATCCAACGCCACAGATCATGAACTAGAGGGATAGCTGTGTGACAGACTCAGCTCTGTCCTGATTTATTCTCACTGAAGGTTGCCAAGGGTATGCATTTCAATTAAATGAAGCAGTACGCCACACAGGAAATACCACTATTAAGAAGATCATTTTCAGCAGAACCACTGTGTAATGTATGTTGCATCAATGCAAATAAAGCCATGTCTCTTAGTGCAATTATAAAGGCTACCTTTTATTACCTCCTACTTAGGAAGTAAAACAAATATTCTATGGCAGTCTACATACC
Source organism: Microcaecilia unicolor (assembly GCF_901765095.1). Classification (NCBI taxonomy): domain Eukaryota; kingdom Metazoa; phylum Chordata; class Amphibia; order Gymnophiona; family Siphonopidae; genus Microcaecilia; species Microcaecilia unicolor. Next base: position 37,767,077 of record NC_044043.1, read on the forward strand.
ATAGGCCTTTCTTACTTCGTGAAATGCTCTTTGGAGTATTCAGTCAGTGGTGACGTGTTCCAAAACACTGGGTCCCAGAAGAACAGTTCGTTTCTATTGTGTTTGTATGCGACACACACTATGCCTCAGCTGAAGAAGCTAGCAGCAGATCCAATGTGGACACATAATACTATCCAGAAACAAGCTTTTTTTCCTAATTTTTTTAAACCTACCAGTAATGAGACCTGACCTAGTAGTTGAAGCTTGTAAGTCTGATTAAAGCCAAATCACCTCTGTCTTCAGGCCCGCCTTTCCCTGAAACCAAAGCCACCTTTATCTTGTTTCCTTCCCTCTGCTATGTCCACGTCGGAGCGAGCGATCACCTAAGAGCTATTGGAAAGTGAAAGACAAGCGGGGACTGTGTAAATATACCATAAAATTGCCTAATACCACCACTTTGATTTTTTCTTTTTTTTTTTTTTAAGAGAAAGTAAAATCTACTCACTGCTCCATCATATGTCAATGCTTCTTTAAGAGATTCCAATCATCAAATTCTACATAACAAAATCCTACAAGAAAAATGCACGTGTTAAGATATAAAGGTCTATTGATTATATTCTGTAGCTATCTCCTTTCTAATTCATTTGTTTCTTCTGCAACACCATAGTGTAAATAAGTACTAGCCATTAAGAACAGGAGAATATACTCATTTCCTAACCAGCTGATAAATGCTTAAAAAGGAGAATGATTAATCAAGCACAACTAGCAGACATGGTTTCAAAGTAATAAACATTTTCTGTAAAATATGCATTAATAAACACTTCAATTTATACAAATGCTCAGTCAGAAAAGCAAATTAGCCTAGCAAATAAGCGCAAGACGGATTGAGGATCTTCTAAACAAAACTGTTGGAAGCTCAAGTACTGTAACATATAGCATTTGCTCTTTAATATGGAACAACAATTGCTTTTAAAACTTTTATACTAGAAGACACATACCATTTATATTCAATACATTGCTTTCTACTTTTTTTTTTTTTTTCTTACTCTTGCCCACCTTAACTCATTTTTAATCAGATGGGGAAGAAACACTTCCTTCAGTTAAGCATTCCCAACATCTAAATAGGCTTATCCCCTTAAGAACATATTTATTTTGTTACATTTGTACCAACATCAAATCTTCGAGTCTGAGATTTCAGTGTAAAAACAACTTAGAATTTTTCATGATTTGAGTAAAATAAGCTTTTGTTGTACTCCACATATAGGAATGCCATAGCTACTCCTTCACAGAGAAGGAGTAACCTAGCAGTTAAAGAACTGGGCTAAAAAAAAAAACTTCAGGGAAGCCAGGGTTCATATCCCACTGATGATCCTTGTGAACTTGGCCAAGTCACTTCACCATCCATTGCCTCAGGTACAAAGTTAGATGGTAAGCCCTCTAGGGTCAGGAAATGTCTACTGCACCTGAAAGTGACTTCCTTTGAGCACCCAATGAAAAGGCCATAAATTTAAAGCCAAACAAAAATATTGACATGATAAAACAGAAGCTAGTCCCTTCATAATGGACAGGCTTACATTTCAGACATCAGTATTTTTGGACCTCAATTGTTTGTATGCTTCAAGTAAAAAATATAGAGGCCATGTGCAAAACCCACTCTCCCCCACCCAAACAAAGCAGATTAAGGTTTCAAAAAAGTATCCTTTATGGTAGTAACTTTCATGCAGAAAAGTTTATATGAATTCTACACAGAGCTGCTGTGCTGTAAATTAATGCAAAGCAACTCATTAATACAGAATTTTTAAACAATCAGCATATATAAGCCAGTTTCACAAATAAAGTCATTACATGTCTGAGTATGCGGCCCCTCCCCGGCCCCAATGGCTAGGTCAGGAATTTGCATGATGGCATTGGTCATTAAAGGGGGTCAGTAGCTCCAGCCTGTGGCTCAAAAATCAGACTACAAAAGCATCTCCTCAGGCTCTATCCCCTCTCAAACTAGGTTGTCCTCTGAACAGCCTCCTATATACCTAAGCCCTGACTCACACATATGTCAAGTAACCAAATGAGGGGCAGGAACAATCCTCATTCACTCCTGTCTGGCACCTGACCCTATAGACAGTGATTTCTATATCAAATGACAAATCAAAATGTTCAACTGAAATTCTTTTCTTGATGTCTCAGAGCTTTGACTAAATTTTATTTACTAGTGTGAATTCATACATATTTATCAAACACATCCTTAATAAAAGGGGTCAAAATACTAAGCTGAAAATTTTTTTATAACTTAGAGGCCATTTCTGCAAAAGTTTTGCTATTTTAAGGGCCATGTTGACTAAAGCTTTGTGTGCCTTAAGTGCTGTACGCCCATAGGAATAAAATGGGATGCACAGCACTTAGCATGAGCTAAGCTTTAGCCCAATATGGCCCTAAATCCTTACTTAAATTTAATGAGAAAATTTCTTACACGTTTCCAACTGTGGCAAGGTGGTCTTCCAGAAATCGTGTCCACTTGCCCAGCTGTGCGAGGGCCTTTAAAAGGAGCTACTGGTCCAATTCAGAGGTCTTTTAGCATGACAGCATCACCAGAGCAGGAGTTAAATGAGAAGCGCTCCTGCACCCTTAGTGGATTATTGAATTTACAGCAAGTCAGACTGAGAGGACCTAAACCACAACCCTAGCATTTGTAGAAGGCGGACACGGCTCGTTCGGAATGCTTTCAGGACCATTAGTTCTTTAATGCCCTAACCACAGTGAAGAAGGATTTTTTTTTTTTTTTGGGTGTGGGGGGGGGGGGGGGGGGGGGGGGGGAATATTCACATGGTGCTAGGATGGGAACATACAAAGTCTCTAATTGTGCCAATTCACAAGAAATATCTTGTGAAATTTAGATAAGGGATTTATGTGAGCCAGAAACTCATTTACATCGATACCCAAATTTTCACTAAACTAAGATGATTTTTCTAATTTAATCTGGACGTTTCTATTCCACTTTACCAAAAATACGACTCAAGGCAAATCACGATCTGAACAAGACAAATCCCACTGAATTACAATAAATATGAAAATATATACCACAACAATCTTTAGTCTATAATCTAAAAGCCTATCAAAAATAGAGCAAAAAGATAGGACTTAACTGCCCTCCTAAATGTGGAACAACATGTAATTTGTCGAATATCCTTCAGTAGTTTATTCCATACCTCTGGGCCTCTTCCTACCCAGGATTTATATCTACTGACAGACTTCCAAGCAGCCATAACTGAAGGTATAGTCATGGCTTAGAACACTGGTACCTTTATAAAAGATAAGCTGAAAATTTGCATGAATTCACAATAGAAAAATAAAGGACATCGCTACATTTATTTTTAAGAACAAAAATAATAGTTGAATATGGCTATCAAGTGACAAAAAAAAAATGCCCATGCCACTCCCAAGTCACAAGGTGTGTAGCACATTCTTTTAAATGTCTTAACTAGTGAAATCAATTTAGATTCCTACCTTTAAATTTGTCTGTCTCTTTGTCTCTGACTAGTCGCACACTCCTTACACTGAGTTCCTTAAAGATTGCATCTATGTCTCCTTGAACAGTATTGAAGGGTAGATTTCCTACGTATGCTGTGAAGGGGGGTTCTGTTGGCAATTCTTTCTGTTTACGAGGACCACTGGGACCAATATCACGACGAGACCTAGGAGGAGCAGAAGTTTTACAAGTTTTAAGACTTACTTAATATAGTCAACGCACCACAAACAAAAACCCGATGCCTCCAACTCAGTAAAAACCATGTCCGAAACTTTATCAGTAGTCCTAATATAGGATGCTTGTCATCCAGACACATGGAAGTATAGTCACCTCTTTTGATTTTTAACTTGATTCAAAAACCACTAAAAGGTATTACTCCCATCACAAACTAGGATTTGCGGAAATACAGGAATATTCAATAAAAGAACACTTGGTTATATCTGTGCTGTACACGGCTTAAACTAGAATGCTATTGTCAGAACAAAAATACACACATGAAAGGCCAGTAAAAGCAGGAATTCTTCTTCCCTATCATCTTGATGTTCATTTATACCAGTCCGTGAATAAAAAACGGCAAAGCAAAATCAGCATTGGCACAACACTAACATCCGTTTCAAATATTTTCCGCCTGATATTCAAAACAATTTAAGGAGGCAAGAGAGGCTCCTCATTGCCCAATCATCAATATTCAACGGCACTTAACTGGGCAGTGCTGCTGAATATTGGCTCTGACCGGCCATAAAAAATGGGCAGGTCAGGGGCAATACAGGGGGTGGTGTTGGGGAGCCACTTAACTATGCGGGTGCTGACACCCACTAGTTTAAAACCCTTCCCAGGCCCTCCAATACCCCCCCCCAAATCACCACAGGCCCTCCAGAGGTTCCGTGAGGGCAAAAGCAAACCTCACTTGCTCCTGCCCCTAGTGGTGGCCTCATTAAAATGGCTGCCACGACCTCTAGCTGCTGCCTCATAGTACTATCCGAGTACCCACCCCCACTGGACCATCAGGGATACGAGGCAGGCTTGAGCAGGGCCTATGGTGGTGGCAGGGAGGGGAAATCGGAGGGCCTAGGAAGGATTTTAAAGTTACGTGGGCCCCAGCTGAATATTGGCCAGGACCCACATAACTATCTTATACAGGCCCCGGCTGAATACTGGCCGGGATGCGCATTACCAAAAGCAGTGAAAACGATACATGACCATCTACAATTCAGGTGAACTTTGAAGACCTATCTGTTTTGTAAGGCCTACCCTGCTGTTTCTGATTAGCAACCTGAACTCTGCACTGATTTAAAAGACACTTATTTCTTATAACTTTGCCATTTATTGTTCCCATTTACCCTTACCTCGATTCTATTTGTATTTGTTTAACATCAGCCGTATTGGAGCTCCCAAATACGGTGACTTGTAAGCCACATTGAGCCTGCTAATGTGTGGGGAAATGGGGGATACAAATGCTGCAAATAAACTCCAGTAGCCACTACTGTGTCAATTAGGCCCCAATATTCAGTGCTGGTGTCCAGCTGGGACTAATTCTGCCAGCAGCTGTCTGTGTGTAAAATCGCTGACCGCCGCCGGCTGATTAACACCCCCTTTGTTTACAGTCAAAGGCTATATGTTGTACAAAACCCTCCAAGTGAAGCTCATGTTGAAAATAATTTTATTCACTAAGGGGGCAATTCTATAACTAGGTGCCTCCATTTAGGCACCAAAATTAAGCAGGTAGTGAACTTATACCACCACTTACACACATAATTGCCATTAGAGGAAAAGGGAAGGGGATGGGACTAGATATACTGCCTTTCTGTGGTTACAATCAAAGCGGTTCACATATTATATACAGGTACTTATTTTGTACCTGGGGCAACAGAGGGTTAAGTGACTTGCTCAGAGTCACAAGGAGCTGCAGTGGGAACTGAGCTTTTCAGGCTGCTGCACTAACCACTAAGCGGCTGCTCCACTACAATTAAGTTGCCTATATTTAGGTGATAACATTTACACCAGGACTATGGCTGGCATAAATGTCGTGCACATATATGGAGAAATTAGGTCCTACCTGCAAATTTGCTTTCCTTTAGTCCCTCTGGACCGGCCCAGCAGAACTGATGGGTTGTGCACACCTTCTAGCAGGTGGAGGACAGAGAACAATATTTCTTGAGAGAGCCAATAAGAGCCCAGCTCAGCCCTAGCAAATCTCAGTATATCAGAAAGAAAAAAACAAAAGACAGAAAGAAACCTTGCAGCCACCTGCATACTCAAAGCGAAAACACCATGCTGGCAAATTAGATGTAGAATTAGGTATCTCTGTGTATGAACTAATTCATTTACTTTGGTATAAAATGTATATATTTTTTTGTACACATAGAGTGCCCAGCTTCAAATGCAACTTACATAATCATACTTTTTTGATCTAGCAAGTCCAGTAACACAAAGTTACAGAAGACTACCTTGATACAGCAAATTTCGCGAAACATGGAACCATGTTGGTTTAATCGGGTCTCTGTTGTATACATAGTGTATATTGGGATGCAAGAATAACCGCACTATACCTTAAAAAGCTAAGTGAAAGCTATTTACTATTATTAAGATTCTTAAGATTTAAGAAACTGATGAAGAAACTTGTTTATATAAAAAATGGAAAAAGTGGATCAATGAGGATTACGTCACTGCCCCCAAGATATGCTTGGCTCATTCTAGCCATAACAGGGGCAGATGCGTGAATCTGACGATTCAAAAAAAAAAAAAAAAAGGTATGATACTGGGCTTGCTAGATCAAAAAAGTATGATTATGTAAGTTGCATTTGAAGCTGGGCACTCTGTGTGTATAAACTGTGGCCTCCTTCATTCATTTATACTACATTGCCTAGTGAAGACGTATATTTTTTTGTAGACAGAAGGTACAACTGTCCCCCAAAGAGAGAAGAGCAACACGACCGCCCAACCAAACACAAACACAATCTGCTTAGGGAAGGAGCTGGGCCGGTCCGGAGGAACTAAAGGAAAGCAAATTAGCAGGTAGGACCTAATTTCTCCTTCCTTAGCGTCCCCTCCAGACTGGCCCAGCAGAATCAATGGGAAATACCAAAGCAGTGTGCTAAGGGAGGGACCCTAACAGCCTCGCCGACAGCACTCGCCAACCAAAAATCGCATCCCGATGCGCCTGAACATCCACTCTGTAATGCCTGACAAATTAAGGAGGCCCAGGTAGCCACTCTGCAAATCTCCACCGGAAAACCCAAAAAAGCCTCCGCCCAGGACGCAGCCTGTCCTCTAGTAGAATGAGCTTTAATTCCATCCGGAACTGATCTGCCTTTCAGAATGTATGCTGAACTCGCTTCTTTAATCCATCTGGCCAGCGTAGCCTTAGACACCGGCAAACCTCTACGACCACCACCAACACAAAAAGATGGTCCGAAAAGCGAAATTCCTCTGTTCGCCGCACATATTACTTCAACACTCTCCTAATATCTAGTAATGAACTCTGTTCCTGGTTGGAAGGACCAGAGACCGATTGATATGAAAGGCCATCAAAACCTTTGGCAGAAAATAGGGAACCGGCCTCAAAAACCACATGATCCACCAGGAACTCCAAAAAGGGTGCTCTGCATGACAAAGCCTGCAATTCTGACAATCACCTCACCAATGATATAGCCACCAAGAATACAGTCTTCAAGGTATGGTTTTTGATGGAAATAGAGACCAACAGTTCTGAAAGGACCAAATTGAGATCCCAAAGAGGAAAGGAAGGCCGCCTAGGCGGGCACAAGACATTCACACCCCTCAGAAACCGAGCCATGTCTGGATGACTACTCAAGGGCTTGCCCTTCACGCACCCCTGAAAGGAAGCTAAAGCCGCCAGCTGAACCTTAAGCAAAGCCAAGGCTAGACCCTTGACTACACCAGCTGACCCACACAGAGAGCACCCCAGCCCCTGAGACTGGCATCCATGCTCACTTCCATCTACTGGGGCAGATCCAGCGGTAGACCTGATGACATATTGCTCGCCTGGAGCCACAAGCGGAGATCCTGCTGCACTTCCGCTGACAAAGGCAATTTGACTCCCAAAATGTATGACTGAAGAGATCACCTGGAGAGCAGAGAATGCTGAAGATTCTGCATGTGGGCCTTGGCCCATTTCACTGCCTCTATGGCTGCCACCATAGAACCCAACATCTTAAAATAATCCCGAGCACATGGCGACTCTCCGACTCTGAAGGTTCAATATCCGAGTCTGCAGCTCGAGAATGAGCAACTCTGGAAGAAACACTTCTCTGAAGTGTGTCTAAAGTGACTCCCAGATAGTCCAAGGTCTGTGTCAGCACAAGATGACTCTTGAGAGGACTGATTAACCAACCTAAGGATTCCAAGGACTGAACCACCTGACAACTCTCCTGATACGACTGCAAGAAATCAACCAATCGTCCAGGTAAGAATGTTCTAGAATGCCTTTCTTGCGAAGAGCAGCCACCACTATGACCATAACTTTGGTAAACATTCTTGGAGCTGTCGCAAGCCTAAACAGCACTGCACAAAACTGAAAATGCCGACCTAACACTGTGAAGCGGAGGAAACGCTGATGTGCCTGCCGAATAGGATTGTGCAGGTAGGCCTCTGTCAAATCCACAGCTGTGAGTAATTCTCCCAAGCGAACAGCCACGATAATCGACCACAGGTTTTCCATGCAGAGACACCCGAAGGGCAGTTAACCCTCTTGAGATCCAAAATAGGACGGTAAGAACCTTCCTTCTTCGAAACTACAAAATAGATGGAATAGCTGCCTGTACCCCGCTCAAGAATTGGACAAACTGCCTGTAACTTAACCAACCAGGCCAGAGTTTCCCTGTCTGCCCGAGCCTTTACCTGAGACTGACAGGGAGACTCCAAAATGGCGTCCGGCAGAGTGTGAGCAAAATTGAGAGCATACCCATCGCGAATAATGTCCAGGACCCATTGGTCTGAAGTAATTTGGGTCCATCTCCAGTAAACCTCTTTCAACCAACCCCCGACCGCTACTGGAGGATGGACCCATATAAATTGAGACATATGACCAGAAGCCTGAGAGGACAAAGTGCCATCCTGCCTCCTCGCCGCCCTCCCCCCCCACAAAAGGGCTGCGTACGCTGATAATAATGGGACCTTTGAAAAGGGAGTCCCTCTGCCTGGCTGAAAGCACCGGAAATCACGTCCCCCAGCTTCTAGAAACCGAATAACCACGGCCAATGGACTTCGGCTGATCCTCCAGAAACCGAGGCACCTTAGTGTCTCCTAAACTCTTAACCAACTTGTCCAACTCTTCTCCAAACAACTGAACCTCCCGAAATAGGAACTTATTCAGCTTTGACTTCAAAGCTGCGTCTGCTGACCATTCTCAAAGCCAAAGAGTCCTGCAAACCGCCACTCCTAACTTCTTAGACTTTGCAGATGCCTGAAGCAAGTCAAAGAGTAAAGGCCAAGAAGGCTGAGCCTATCTCAATCTTAGCCAGCTCTTGGATTGACTGATGAAAACTGTCTGAATCTCTATCCAACATACACAGACCACCGGAAGAATGCTTGTGCCACCAGCGCCCCAGAGATGGCCGCCTGCACTGCCAAGCTGAAATGTCAAAGGAATGCTGTAAGAGCGTCTCCAAATAACGGTCCTGTGGGTCTTTAAGGACAGTGCCCCATCTACCGGCACCACATTCTTCTTGATCACTGCAGACACTACTGCATCTACTACTGGAAGCTTGAGCCAGTCCTTGTCCTGTTCTATCACCAGATATCGCCAAACCATGGAGCGAATCAATCTAAAAGGGGCATCCCATTGTGCCTGAACTATATCCCTGATGTTCTGATGCATTAAAAAAAAAAAAAAAAAGTACCACCACACTTATGGACCCCTTTCACTGAGGGATCCACCTTGCGCTGAACTGTAGGCTCCTGCACATCTTCAAAATTTAGGGTGGACGATACCAAAGCAATCGGCTCCTGTAAGTTCTCCTTATGGAAAATCCTGGCCACCGACTGGTTCTCCCCCGGAGGCAACTCCTCTGTGGAAAGGCTTCTTCCTCACCCTTATACTCCTCTGTCTCCAAATCCAAATCGTTTAAATCACCCAGAGACTCTGATTCCATGCCCAAAGCTGCTTTTTTGTGTATACCCTACTTTGATTTGTACCTGTGCTCTTCAGGGCACAGACCGTATAAGTCTGCCCAGCACTATCCCCGCCTCCAAACCACCTGCCCCTCCTCCCAACCACCGGCTCTGGCACAGACTGTACAAGTCTGTCCAGCACTATCCCCGCCTCCCAACCACCAGTCCCGCTGCCCACCACTGGCTCTGGCACAGACCGTATAAGTCTGCCCAGCACTATCCCCGCCTCCCGATCTTGACTAAGCTCCTGAAGATCCATTCCTTCGGCACAGGATTCCTTTATGCTTATCCCACGCATGTTTGAATTCCGTTACCGTTTTCATTTCCACCACCTCCTGCGGGAGGGCATTCCAAGCATCCACTATTCTCTCCGTGAAAAAATACTTCCTGACATTTTTCTGGAGTCTGCCCCCCTTCAATCTCATTTCATGTCCTCTCGTTCTACCACCTTCCCATCTCCGGAAAAGGTTCGTTTGCGGATTAATACCTTTCAAATATTTGAACGTCTGTATCATATCACCCCTGTTTCTCCTTTCCTCCAGAGTATACATGTTTAGTTCAGCAAGTCTCTCCTCATACGTCTTGTAATGCAAATCCCATACCATCCTCGTAGCTTTTCTTTGCACCGCTTCAATTCTTTTTACATCCTTAACAAGATACGGCCTCCAAAACTGAACACAATACTCCAGGTGGGGCCTCACCAACGACTTATACAGGGGCATCAACACCCCCTTTCTTCTCCTGGTCACACCTCTCTCTATACAGCCTAACAACCTTCTAGCTACGGCCACCGCCTTGTCACACTGTTTCGTCGCCTTCAAATCCTCAGATACTATCACCCCAAGATCCCTCTCTCCGCCCGTACCTATCAGACTCTCCCCACCTAACACATACGTCTCCCGTGGATTTCTATTCCCTAAGTGCATCACTTTGCATTTCTTCGCATTGAATTTTAATTGCCAAACCTTAGACCATTCTTCTAGCTTCCTCAGATCCTTTTTCATGTTTTCCACTCCCTCCGGGGTGTCCACTCTGTTACAGATCTTAGTATCATCCGCAAATAGGCAAACTTTACCTTCTAACCCTTCGGCAATGTCACTCACAAATATATTGAACAGAATCGGCCCCAGCACCGATCCCTGAGGCACTCCACTACTCACCTTTCCTTCCTCCGAGCGAATTCCATTCACCACCACCCTCTGGCGTCTGTCCGTCAACCAGTTCCTAATCCAGTTCACCACTTCAGGTCCTATCTTCAGCCCCTCCAGTTTACTTAAGAGCCTCCTGTGGGGAACCGTATCAAAAGCTTTGCTGAAATCTAAGTAGATTACGTCCATAGCTCATCCCTGATTCAATTCTCCGGTCACCCAATCAAAGAACTCAATGAGATTCGTTTGGCACGATTTCCCTTTGGTAAAACCATGTTGTCTCGGATCTTGCAACTTATTGGCTTCCAGAAAATTCACTATCCTTTCCTTCAGCATCGCTTCCATTACTTTTCCAATAACCGAAGTGAGGCTTACCGGCCTGTAGTTTCCAGCTTCTTCCCTTTCACCACTTTTGTGAAGAGGGACCACCTCCGCCGTTCTCCAATCCCTCGGAACCTTTCCCGTCTGCAAGGATATATTAAACAAATCTTTAAGAGGACCCGCCAAAACCTCTCTGAGCTCCCTCAATATCCTGGGGTGGATCCCGTCCGGTCCCATGGCTTTGTCCACCTTTAGCTTTTCAAGTTGTTGATACACACTTTCTTCCGTGAACGGTGCTCTATCCACTTCATTCTCAATTGTATTATTTCCAGTCCATCGCGGTCCTTCTCCAGGATTTTCCTCTGTGAAAACAGAACAAAAGTATCTACTTAGCAAATTTGCTTTTTCTTCATCATTTTCCACATAGCGGTTCGCACTATCTTTTAGTCTCACAATTCCCTTTTTAGTCATTCTCCTTTCACTAATATACCTGAAGAAATTTTTGTCACCCCTCCTTACATTTCTAGCCATTTGTTCTTCCGCTTGCGCTTTTGCCAGTCGTATCTCTCTCTTGGCTTCTTTCATTTTCATCCGGTAATCCTCCATGTGTTCCTTTTCTTGAGTTTTTCTGTATTTCTGGAACGCCACCTCTTTAGCCTTTATTTTCTCAACCACTTGCTTGGAGAACCATATCAGTTTCCTTTTTCTCTTGCTTTTATTTACTTTCCTTACATAAAGGTTCGTGGCCCTATTTATAGCTTCTTTCAGCCTGGACCACTGTCCTTCCACTTCTCGTATTTCCTCCCAGCCCATCATCTCCTTCCTCAGGTATTCCCCCATTTTACTAAAGTCAGCACGCTTGAAATCCAGGACTTTGAGTTTTGAGTGGCCGCTCTCCACTTTAGCTGTCATATCAAACCAAACCGTTTGATGGTCACTGCTGCCATCTCCTGATCTTTCCAGGAAACCCTGGGTCTTTTGGAGCCAACAATAGGCTCCAGGGAATGCTCTGAAGCCAAAAAAGAGGCTGAGGAGATGACTATCTGAGCAAGTAAGCATTGTATATCACCAAAACAAAATCCGAAGGGAATCCCCCCTCGGGGAGCCCTCCCTGTACTCCTGCAGGCTCAGCTATACCTGGGCCTGCTACAAGACTTGTGTCATGGGTTGGGCCAAATTGACCTGCTTTCCCAAAGTGGTGGCGCTTCCCACCAAATTCGGCCCCACTTTGCTGCTCATTCCTGTGTCAGAAGACACTCTACAGAGGGAACAACCTATCCCCATGCGCCCGCGTCCTTGGCAGCCAACTGAAGGCCAGACTCCAATGCGGTGCAAATTTTACAGACGCTGGAGGCAACTTCCCGCCACTGACAAACCGTGCATCTAAGCAGCATCTCTGATACCTGCGCCGAACGACTAGCCGCAGATCAAAGCTCAAGAGGGAGACAGTTTTTTATTTTTTTCTCCCCAAATGAAAACAATGTGGCTGTTCCCCATAGCTCTACAACACCCTTCCCTCGAAGGAGTGGAGGCCAGCCTTCAATACACTACCCTCTGAGCTTTTACAACGCCCTGGGAAGGCTCGGGGAGAGAGATAGGAGGGACCCGGTCATCCAAATGTACACCCCGAGGCACAAGAAACCCCCACGGGTCTCAGCCTCTGCCAGAAATTACTCCCAGCGGTGAACAGAGAAAGAGCAAGAGATTTAACAATTTTTTTTTTTTACACAGAAAAATAAGGAAATAATGAGACTGAAGGGCTCACCACGTGTTTCACCTGCTGGAGACTGAGAATACTGGCACTTGCTAAGGCTCAGCTGGGCTCTTTCAAGAAACAATGTTCTCAGTCTCCTCCTGCTGGAAGGCATGCACAACCATCAGTTCTGCTGAGTCGGTCCAGTCCGGAGGGACACTAAAGAAGTCATGTTTACGTATAAATGTACAGTATTCTATGTCATGCGATTAAACGTTGCCCCCCATCTATGCCCCTTCCCTGTAAACATCCCCCTCTAACAATTACGTGCTAAGCCACTTTAACAAATTATTACATAATAGTGCTTAGGAACACTACTGCTATTTATGCGCAAGCATGCATTTATGAATGTCAATATTCTATAAACTTAAGTACACAAAAGGTGTTCAAATGTAGGCAAATTCTTTACAGAATGAGGGCGTAAGCTTCCCTATATGCTCACCCATCACCTTGCTGGTGTGCCTACATAATTATGACAGTCACTTTTTATACACCGCTGAATTAGCACAGCATCTAACAAGCAGCCCTTCACCTACCTTGGCTCTAGTCCTCCCTCTCTTAACCTCAAACTACATAACATGCATTTACCAGCACAGCTTTCCAACTGTACCTGAGGGCTAGCATTCCACTGATCTCACTTGCTCATTAGCAAGGTTAAATTGGTCTCAGGCTGTATACCTGTGGATTTTCTACATACCACTAAATTGTGGTAGGTTTTTTTTTATTTTCTGAACAGGTTAGAATGTGTGCTGAATCTCTGAAAACGCTTACTGGAAGAAAACAAACCGTTTGTGGGAGTCTAACCAACAAATTAAGTATGTATGACTTTCAGTGCAATACTGATCTTCTGAGTCTCGTGGTGATGAGAAAGGAGCAAAGGTGTCTAAAATGGACCAAAAATAAAAGTTGTCAAGATAAATGTACTAAAAATATATATTTATCCTGGTGACAAACAATGTAGATAAGCTTAAATGATCAAATGAAGAAATCCCTTCAACTGAAGAATAATTTTCAAACATACATAACTGTACACACAAAACTATTTTAAGAAAGACTATTAAAAAACAAAGCAAAACTTAACTTGTTCTTTTAGTTTAGTATCCTGCAAACAATTTTTAATACATGAATTTTGCTACAAATCTTCCTTATGGAGACCATAAGATGCCAAACAGGTAAAAAGAAAAAATATTCACCTGCATGTGGAAGATCATGTACCAAGGCCAGCGGCTCCTCAGATAACTGGGACTATTTGTGTCTTTCTGCCAAGTATTTCTGGTCTCCCATTGCACATCTTCATACACATTATTTTTTTCAAATTAATACTAATTATGTCATACTACATATATTTCTGTATTACAAAACAATACATTTTAAAACAATATTTCATGATTTATCATCAGCCACAATCCTACATGCTGCAACCCAACTCTATGAAGATGTCAAAATTGTACTTACCTTAAAATGCAAACGTAGTTCACAATTACCATTTGGATCTTTGCAAAATGATCCTCTTGGCACATGACCCTTCACTTCAAACTGCTCCTATATCGATTTTTTAATTCCGTTATGATTTGTGTGCGACAAACACACAAGTTTAAATCTTTTAACAAGAAGTGCTATCCTCAGGTTTCCTCCTTCAATTTTTCCAATGGTTTCTTCTAGTGATCCAAAACCGTATAACCATCCGCACTTCTAACAACTTTAATTCCAAACACTCGTTAGGAAGTCAGCAATTAAAGGGCCATGCTGACCCAACATTTACTCCTGCAAGTCAGACTCTACATGGGCCCACGTTTCGCCAAAAAAGGGTGTCCTCTGGAGTCCATACTAGAATAAAACATATCAAAGTACAAACACCAATACTACCTAAAATTTACAAATAATTTAAAAAATCGATATAGAAGCAGTTTGAAGTGCAGAGTTGTGCGCCAAGAGGCCCATTTTGCAAAGATTCAAATGGCAATTGTGAACTACGTTTGCATTTTAAGGTAAGTACAATTTTGACATCTTCATAGAGTTGAGTTGCAGCATGTAGGGCTGTGGCTGATAATACATTATGAAATATTTTAAAATGTATTGTTTTGAAATTAATAAAGAAATATATAGTATAAAATAATTGGTTTTAACTTGAAATAGTATTAAAAAAAACAAACAAACTTTGGAACCATTGATCTTACAGAACCTATTGGGTAGAATTAGATTCATATATATTACAGGATAATTGGTAGATGTTCACACAGTATTCTCTGAACACCCTTGAAAGAATAGATCTTGCTTATAATCTGACCCAGTACTTCCTGGTTTAAATTACAGGCACTATGCTAAGAAAGCATCCTGGCCTTCAAAATGTGCAATAGGTAGAGGCAATATACAATAGTATACTTGGAAATTTAAGGGGGTTTTTTTCTTCCTTTTTTATCAGGCCATTATGCCCAGTATAATTAAGGTTATTTCTCTATGCAGGATTTTAGTCTCCGAGGGCCCCTCTGAACCCCTAGACAGAGTGGCCTGATAAACACCTCTTCAGAAGGCCTGATATTAACAGCAAAACAACTCAGGAGAGAAAGGAGGCAGTACACCAGATTCATTCTTACTGAGAATTGGAGGGTCCTCGATCAGGGCTTGCACTGCAGTCAGTACAGACAACATGGTAGCATTTCCCACCACAGTGTCCCCTCCGAGGTCCTCTATGAGATCACCATGTACGTGCTGCACAGGAGCTGCAGGGGTGTGCCTTTTCTGAGGTAGCTACCATCAGGGATCACAAGTCCTGTGGAGACAAGCCCAATGCCTCTCTCTGTCAAGCGCCCTGACACCAAGAACCCCCTACCCCTCAACTGCAGAACAGGTCAGGAACCCAACTCTATTGGGTACTTCTTTTTGTTATTGTTTTAATAAACTTTAGCTAGGTTCATCTGGTCCTACTCCAGGAGGCTCTCAAGGAACCCCTCTCTGGAGAGGGGACGAGGGGGCCAAGGAACAAACTGATACCGGTACAGGGTCGGGGGGGGGGGGGGGGAGGACGAGGACCCCCAGGGCTAACAACCGTACAAGGTATTGCCACTGTAGAGAGCAAAATGCTCTTTAAATGATTTCTCATTGGGGTTTTTTCCCTGGTAACCACACAATTGTCTAAGGGTTTTTTTTTTTTAAGTTTCCATTCAAAGAGGGCCAGACCAGTACAACACTGCACAGGCACTTACCTACCATCTGCTGAGGTGGCTGAGAAATACTGAGTGGCTTAGGACTGCACAGGATCTAATAAAGTGACATCACTAGGTAGTTCTCAGTCTCCCCATCTGCTGGTAGGAGGGCATTTACTCACTCATTGAGAATGGTCAGGAGCAGACAATAATAAAAAGATTATGATTGCCTCGAAAATACCCATTCTGACCAATAGGCTGGATCCAAGGAAGCAAAACCACACACACACACAAGAACGGCATTGTTTACAGAGGTGTCAGTCTGTGACTCATGTTGAGAGAACATCATCAAGTACCAATAAATGCAGTCCTACACCAAGAAAACATGGCAGAAAGACAGACCTATTTCCTATGTTTTGAGTGCCAAAAGGAATTTTCAAGCACATCTGGATATGTTGCTTATACATATTATGAACTGTAAAGGAAGCTCTTTGTCACAATGCAGGTACTACAGAGTGTTGGCAGTAAAACTGAGAGGACTGACCGTACTTTGGTTTTAAGAGAACATAAGAGTAGCCATACTGGGTCAGACCAATGGTTCATCTAACCCAATATCCACTTTCCAAAAGTGGCCAAGCCATGTCATAAGTACCTGGCAGAAACCCAATCATGGCAACATTCCATGCTACAAATCCCAGGGTAAGCAGTTGCTTCTCCATGTCTGCCTCAATAACAGACTATGGACATTTCCTCTAGGATTCTGTCAAAACTATTTTTTAAACCTAAATACCCAAACCACTGTTACCACATCCTCTGGTAAAGAGTTCCATAGCTTAACTATTCGTTGACTAAAAAAAATATTTCCTCCTATTTATTTTAAAAGTATTGCCATGTAACTTCCTTAAGCATCCTCTAGTCTCTGTACTTTTGGAACAAGTAAAAAAAAAAAAAAAATCTATTCCATTCATTCTACATCTCTCAGGATTTTGTAGACCTCAGTCATATCTTCCCTCATCCGTCTCTTTTCCAAGCTGAAGAGCCCTAATCTCTTTAGCCTTTTCTCATACCAAAGGAGTTCCATCCTCTATCATTTTGGTCGCTCTTCTTTGAACCTTTTCTAATTCCCCTATATCTTTTTTGAGATACGGCAACCAGAACTGAACGCAATACTCAAGGTGCGGTCGAACCACGGAGCGATACAAAGGCATTATAGTATTTTCGGTCTTATTCACCATCCCGTTCCTAATAATTCCTAGCATCCTGTTTGCTTTTTTGGCTGCCGCCACACACTGAGCAGGAGATTTCAGCGTTTATCTACGGCGACACCAAGATCTTTTTCTTGAGCGTTGACCAGACTGGGACAGACCAAAGGTCCATCAAACCCAGCATCCTGTTTCCAAGAGTGGCCAATCCCAGTTATAAGTACCTGGCAAGATCCCAAAACAGTACAATACATTTTATGCTGCTTATCCTAGAAATAAGCAGTGGATTTTCCCCAAGTCTATTTTAATAACGGCCTATGGATGTTTCCTTTAGGAAGCCATCCAACCTTTTTTAAACCCCTGCTAAATTAACTGCTTTTACTACATTCTCTGGCAACGAATTCCAGAGTTTAATTACGCGTTGAGTGAAGAAATATTTTCTCCGATTCATTTTAAAATTTACTACTCTGTAGCTTCATTGCATGCTCTCTAGTCCTAATATTTTTGGAAAGAGTAAACAAGCAATTCACATCTACCTGTTCCACTCAACTTATTTTATAGACCTCTACCATCTCTCCCCAAGCCATCTTTTCTCCAAGCTGAAGAGCCCTAGCCACTTTAGCCTTTCCTCATAGGGAAGTTGTCCCATCCCCTTTATTATTTTTGTTGCCCTTCTCCGTACCTTTTCTAATTCCACTATATTCTTTTTGAGATGTGGTGACCGTAATTAAATACAATATTCAAGGTGTGGTTGCACCATGGAGCGATACAAAGGCATTACAATGTCCTCATTTTTGTTTTCCATTCCTTTCCTAATAATACCCAACATTCTATTTGCTTTCTTATCTGCTGCCATACACTGAGCAGAGGGTTTCAACGTATCATCAATGATGATGCCTAGATCCCTTTCCTGGTCAGTGACTTTAATGTGGAACCTTGCATTACATAGCTACAGTTCGGGTTCCTCTTTCCCACATGCATCACTTTGCACTTCCTCGCATTAAATGTATTCTGCCATTTAGATACCCAGCCTCCCAATCTCGTAAAGTCCTCTTGTAGTTTTTCACAATCCTCTTGCGATTTAACAACTTTGAAAAACTTTTGCATCATAAGCAAATTTAATTACCTCACTAGTTACTCCCATCTCTAGATCATTTATAAATATGTTAAAAAGCAGCGGTCCCAGCACAGATCCCTGGGGAACCCCACTATCTACTCTTCTCCATTGAGAATACTGACCATTTAACCCTACTCTGTTTTCTACCTTTTAACCAGTTTTTAATCCAGAACACAACACTACCTCCTATCCCATGACTCTTTCATGAGGTACATTGTCAAATGCCTTTTGCAGTGTAATAGATTCTGTTATAGCTTCAACTGTTAGAAAGTATCTGTAGATCAGTGCTATTCCTCCACCTCTTTTCCCATTTCTGGTCCAGTGTATGATTTTGTAGCCTGGCAGACATAGGTCCAGAATGAGGTCTTTTTTGTCATGAATCCATGTTTCGTTTAGGAAGGCAAATCCAAGAATTTCATCGGTTATCCAGTCTTTTATCATTTCTGTTTTGTTTACAACTGACCTGGCATTGATGTAGCCCTCTGGTATTGGTAGGTAATCATCTTCTGGTAAGTGTGGCAGTGGCTATTTCTGTTAGTTGATGTTTACTTGAAGTTCTGTGTTTTTTTGTTTCCTTTCTGGTCATTTGTTGCATTTGAGTGTCTCTTGAGTGGTTTCCATTTTTCAGAGTGCCCCGTACTGTTGGTTGGGTTCTACCTGAGAAGAGGTTGGCTCTTCCCACTGGATGACGCTGGTGTATAGTACTGGTATGTTGTTGCTTTTGCCTGGAGCCAGGGCAACTGTAGATATTAGTAGTGTTACGGTTGATAATCCTATTTGAATTTTTGTAATGTACATGTTACTGCTTTGGAGTGTGGGGGAGGTTAGTGGGATCCGTGGTTGGTATGCATTAGCCGATCACAGTCTCCAGTGGGTTTCACGTGGAAAGTCCAAGTTTCGAGGAGCCTCGGGTCAATCTGCTCCAGGAGCCTGCTGTCATGTGATTGCCTTGTGGGGGGGGGGGGGGCTGTTCGTTCTTTTTTTCCTTCGGGCGGTTTTGTGCAGTTATCATAGGTCAGGGCAGGAACCCCACCCTCGGGGCAATCTGCTCCAGTAGCCTGCTGTCAGGCGATTGCCTTGTGGGGCTGTTCGTTTTTTTCCTTCAGGCGGTTTCATGCAGTATCAGGTCACGGCAGGAACCCCACGCTCAGTGAGGTTTGCACTAACCAAGTGGAGCATTCAGATTCTCAAAGGTTCCGGGTCAATCTGCTTCAACAGCCTGCTGTTGGGCGACTGCCTCATGTGGACTGTTTTGCATTAGGGTGTCCAAGCTCCATTGCGTCCTGGGTCTCTGCTTTGTTGAGCTTCAGGGTCACCAGTGTCGTTCCGAGCCGAGTTGGGGCCAGAATCTGATGGGGCTCACAGGAGATGCCAGTGTCAGTACGAGCCAAGTTGGGGGTCAGAATCTGATGGGGCTTGCAGGTAGGGAGTCTTACCTCAGGTTTTTTGCTGCTTGAGCTGGGGTGCTCAGATTCCATCTAGAGTCTCCGTTCCAGTGTTGCCCGATTCAGATCCGCTGGGAGCTTTGGGTTCAGTTCCTGGATGTTGCTTTTTGGGATTCTGCCAAGTATTTGTGACCTGGATTGGTCACTATTGGAAACAGGATACTAGGCTAGATGGACCTTTGGTCTGACCCAGTATGGCTGTTCTATGTTCCTATGATTTTTTTTTTGTACTGTATTTATTTGTGATCAGGCTTTTGAGTTTTAAACTTTGTTTTAATGTGACAGTTTGACAATCACAATTAGAAGCAAGCTTAAAAGGCTACTTTCCAAGTTCCCAGACCATTACCCTAGCCACCAATTACAAATGAAGATTTTAAAAGTACCACAAATACAAATTTTGGGACATCACATAAGAGTGGCTTAAAGCTTTGCAAGCTGAATTCAGACAGATAGTAATTTTTCCTCTTCATTTAGAGTGATGGCTACCAAAAGCACTTAACCCGTCTCAATGTACTCTGCCTAGCAAAGAGCCACTCCAACCCAACCCATCAGAATCTTGTAAGACACAGATTAACAAGTATGCTCTAATGAATCAATCTTTTCCTTTAACAAGGTCCTTTTAAAACAGCAGCAAAGTTATTTTTAAACTGTTTAAGGGATTTACATTAGCCTGGCAAATGGGCTCAAACTTTTTTCAAAATTACCTGAACTTTTAAATTATACCTATCCTCTATCATCCTAAAAAAAAAAAATTAACCAATAATCAGCAAGATTTTTTTTTCTTTTCACAACTCAAAAAAAAATGGCCTCCCTCTCTTCAGGACTGTTACTACCACTTAACATAGAGGATCAGAAAAATGACTTTGGGAAAATATACAGTGTGATGAATTACTCCTTATAGATTTTATGTTATTCAATATCACTACTGTCATTTCAAGTTCTCTCATGATATACTCATTTGTAAGGACAAAGCCAACTTGCACATCACACAGTCACAGAAGCAATAATTCAAGCAAAATAGTTTATACTAGTAAGCTGTATTTTGTGATTTTGTAGATATTTCTTGTTTTGTGAACCTCTGTGAATCCTTTTTTTTTTTTTTTTGCATAACGGTCAGTATACAAGACTCCAGATAGAACAGATTCTTTGAAACCATGAGCCAGCTGCTGAGAACTTTCCAGCAATGTCCTACTCTCCCCAAGTCTACCACAGCTCTTTTAAAGGCCTGATTTACGAAAACTAAAATTTCCCATTCTGTGTCAATGGGAAACAAAAGCTCAATAAATCAGGCCATTAACATACCACTATACAGTGCCAGCAGAAGCCAGTGGCCTCTCTCTACCCTCCATGCTATTGGCTACATGCAGGCGACCCCTGGTAGGCAATCACCTCAGGTACAGCTCTTTGCTTCACATTAGAGAATGAGATGGGGATGGGGTGCTGCGGTAAACTGCAGTAAACCACGGTAAATGTAAAAAATTTGGCCCGTTTACCACATGCGGGAGCAAAACCTTTTACCGCCTCGTACAACAGTAAAAAACTTTGCTCCTGTGGTTAAGAAAAAAGTTTGCAGTTATCACTCCCACAGGTTCAGCATTTCCGTGCCTGCCTTCCTCCCTCAGTAGCTCTACACCTTATGCAGCAGCCAGCTGAGCCGACACCGATCCCCATAGGCTTGCTCCAGGACTTTCTCTCTGCCAGAGCGAAAACAGGAAGTTTTATCAGAAGGCAGGGTTCCAGCAAAGAGGATGACCTGCAGCAGGCCTGTGGAAATTGCTGCTGGCTCAGCTGGCTGCTGCATAAGAGAGCTACTATGGTGGGAAGGGGGAGAGGAAGACAAAAGTGCCAGACCCAAGGGGGGAGGGAGACAGGCACTGAACCCGTGAAAGGGGGGCTGCTAGAGGGGAGAGATAAAAGGTGCTGGATTCTGTCAAGTACTTGTGACCTGGATTGGCCACTGTTAGGAAGCAGAATACTGGGGCAGATGGACCTTTGGTCTGACCCAGCAGGGCAAATCTTACGTTCTTGAACTACTGAAATGGGTTTAGCTACATTCAAATCCTTTCCCCTCCTGCCTGGCATTCCCTCAACCAATCAGCTGGCTTTGACATACAACCCCTTCTTATTCCTGTCTTATTATACTAACACTGCAGCTGCAGAAATAAGTGCTCAATCTACACCTGCACATGTAATTCTCATTAGGTCTAAGATATACAGGTGCAAAAAACAGCACCCAAAAAAAACATGTTTATCGCTACTCTATAAACCTCACCTAACATTAGGCGCAGTTCATAAAATACACGTAGCAGCCATCCTGCGACTAAAATTTAGATGCAGGCATTTAAGCCAATAAAACCTGATGTAAATGCTCACGTCTTATTTAGACGCAGATTGGGCATATTTTGTAACAGTACATGTAAATTTTTGGAACGTCCATGACCTGCCCATGCCTCTTCCCTTGGCCACCCCGCTTTTGAGATCCACATGGTCCGATTTACGCGCATCACTTTATACACAGAGAGTTATGAATGTAAATCCTAATTAGTCTCAATTAGTACTGATAATTGCTTAACATCCAATTATCGGCACTGATTGGCTTAACAACCAAGTTCCATGCACAAACCGGCTACGCATGCCAATTTGCATGCAGAATTTTAATTACCACTTATAGAATCTGGAGGACAGTGCAGAACTCTTGTGGAAGTGTAAACCATATGACAAACTTAATGAGAGCCATGCATGTAGACACAGACTGAGTGCTCGTTTTTCCAGTGATAGTGGCCAATTCAGGGGCACAAAATCAGACATGCTAAGTTTCCATTTTTAAGTACCACAGTGATCAGGATTCAACAAGCTCTATATGTTATTTTTTTTCAAGTGCCACAAGAGAGGATATGCGGCAACTAAAGTTACCAACAGAGTGTACGCATAAGGTTTCTTAATGCAAAGATGGAAAATTCCTAAGTGCCCAGTCAACTAAAAATTTACACCTGGTGCCTGTCACTGAAACAGGAGGAGTTGCCTCTGTTGTGGTAGGTCAGGTCAGATACCATCACTAAGGGCAGCCATTTCTACTACATTGGGTCTGAAAGGAAAAATTACGTCTTACCTGATAATTTTCTTTTCTTTAGTCAGCAACACTGTTCTGAACTAATGGGCGTTATCACTTCCTTCCACCAGGTGGAAGTAGAGAAAACTGAATTCTGCCAGTGATATCACCAGCATAAGGTAACTTGCTCCCTAGAACAATCAAATATGCATCTGCCCAAGCAGCAAATGGTCCCTTTGTAGATCATTTAAAAAAAAAAAACAACAACAGTGGACTTCCACAAGCAGATGTTGGAAATCCGCATACCAAAGTCTTTGAGGCCAATCTGATGCCACCAGCAAGAACAGATGAGGACGATGGGCAATCCTGAGCAACAAGCAACTGTTCAGAGGCCATGGAAGGAAGACAGAGAGGCTCCACCACCAGCCAAGACTGTACAAGGGCATCTTATCCCCGAGAGGCCGGGTCTAACTGGTGACTGAAAAGGCACTCTGCCTTCGCACTGGACACCATCAATCGAATTTAGGGGGCCCCAGCAGTCCGTAATGGGCTGGAAGGCCTAAAGCCCCAGCTCCCGTTTTCCCAGATCCAGGACAGCATGACTGAGTTAGTCCACCTGCTCGTTGCCATTGCCCGCAATATGGACCGCCAAGAGTGCCTATGGATACTTCTCCACCCACCAACAAGATTCATCGCCTCCAGGGCCACCCAGCCTTGATGTCCACCACTGCTGTGGCGATGTCTGACATCACTCAGACCGCTATCCCTTTCAAGAGCAGCTGAAACTCCTGCAAAGCCCATTGGACTGCCTGGGTTTCCAGACGGCTGATGGACCATGACGTCTCCTGGCTTAACTAGGTGCCCTGTGCCATATAACCAAGACAGTGAGCTCCCCAACTGAGGAGACTCACATCTGCAATGAGCAGCACCCTCTGAGGATCCATAGGGACACATCTTGAAAGGTTCACTAGACTGTCCTCCAGGCCAGACAGATCCTTGCCCTGGACGTGAGTAGAGAACGATGGAAGTCCTGAGAAGCTGGCGCCCACCTCCACAGTCACAGCCATGGAGCCCAAGAGCTGCAAACAGTCCCAGACTGTGGGCTACAGAAGCTCGTACAACTGGCACCTCTGCACCCGCAGCTTCTCAATCCGCTGCTCGGGAAGGAAAAACATTCTCCACTTCGTGTCAAAGCAGACTCCCAGGTACTCCTGGACCTGAACAGAGTGAGGTGACTCTTGGATCAAATCATGCCCCAGCCCAGAGACTCCAAGAGATGACCTGAGCAGTGGCCTGACTGGCCTCTGCCACTGAATCCGTTCAAATCAGCCAATCAGCCAGGAGGGGTGAACCCAAACTCTCTGGTGCCGAAGATGGGCAGCCATCACCACCATCACTTTGGTGAACAAGTGCGGTGTCAGGCAAAAAGGCAAGGTCCAAAACTGAAAATGCTGCCCCAGCACACAGAAGCCTAGATATCTCCTGTGATGAATCACAATGGGAATAGGGAAAAGCCCACATTAGGTTTAGGGAACTCAAAAACTCATCTGGCCATACCAACACAATGACCGAGCACAGAGCCTCTATCAAAGTGCTGGACTCGGAGGCAAGCATTGACCCCTTTGAGGTCCAAGATGGTCCAAAAGGAGCCATCCTTCTTCGGGACTATGAAATAGGACTGTTTCCATAAATACCATACCACAGCTTAGTAAAAGTGCCCCTACTCTGTGGCTAGTCTCATTCACTAATGCTTCTATCCTCATTCTGTAGCTATGAGGACAAAACCTAGCAAATTAAGCCCTAGGGTGCCTATGGTCAAAGCATGCTTTCCCCCATGGACACAGTTATAAGGCCAATTTTATAAAATTCACCTAAAGTTAGACAGCTAAAGTTTGGGCACTAAGAGCAAATTCTATAATGGTAATTATAGGTGTAACTGCCGTTACAGAATACTATCCACATTTATGTACATAGCTTCAGGAACAACCACTTACACCATTAGGCTGGCACCTAAATACTGTCAATTAGTATTTAGAATACAGTATTCTAAAAGTTTAGGGAGCAATTCTAAAAAGTGGTACCTAGAGATAGGCACCACTTAGGCATGTCAAAAGCACCAGTGACAGATAGGCGCCTGTGTGGACTAGGTGCTATTTTACAAGGTACTATTTAAGTGCCATAGTGCTTAACTGCAAGGGGGAAGTACACATAGGTGGAGCATGAGCAGACAATAGGTCTCTCTCCCAGGTGTGTAGTATACAGAATACTAGAAAGTACATGTCACTTGGCACATCTAGGCATGCCAATTTATACCTGCCATTGCATGGTGTAAGAGGGCACACCAATGCCAACTTACACCAGTATTCTATAATGCAGCCTTGGAGCCAAGATGCTGTTATAGAACTGGAGCTAAGCGCAAGGCACTGGGGAGCTTGGCATACCCCTGCTCTACCCATGCCCCTCTCGCAGTTACACGCTATAGAATTTGGGCACTAACATTACAGAACAGTGCCTAAGTGCAGTTAAGCATGTAACTACAAATTAGTGCCTTATTTAGCACATAACTATTACTATTTCATAAACTATGTGTGATATGTCTAAGGTGATTTAATTTGCATGCAAGATTATAGAATGAGGGGGGGTATATGTTATGTTGAAAAGAAATTCATTGCAAAATGATCGATATGCCTAAAATCAGTGAAGCTAATTATTTCATCTTCCACTGCCAAAAGTACAGATTGTATGGCTCTCTTGGGTGAGGAAATGTGTTACTCATCTTGAATAAGTCTGGAAAGGTAAGCAATCAAATCTAAACTGCACAATACAAGCATGAAAGCACCTATGTTACCATTTTCAGAAACTAAACAGACAGTAGAATTCAAACCTTTTCTGCAGCTACAAAGAGAGATATTATTTATATGAAAAGCAGAATCTGTCAACCAGACTGGCAGAGTTGGACCTTTCTGGGTGAAAAAAAGTCTGTATAGTCATGGAAATAACCTAAACAATGCCAATAATCAAGTACAATGCCAGTCCTTTCATGGAGCCCTCGTGTCCAGCCTGGTAAGAGGTTCCTTGCTGGGAACTGTTTGACAGTAAACCATATTGGAAACCCTGCTCCTCAGCTGTTGGGTACATCCATCTTTGCCCAGCAGCAGAAGCAATCTGTGATGTTGGCTCATTTCAAGCTGCATATCTGCAACACTCAACTTTCAATTCCATGATGAACTTATGCAATACCAAACTCATACTGTGTAGAACTACACTGTAAAACGTTAGCTGCTCATCATGTAAAAATATGGCTTAATGGGGGAGGGTAAACACTTTTCTGCCACTTCTTTTCAGAATCCAGATCCAAAGCAGCAGGGGTGCTGTGCTCCAGACAACCTGCAGGGAAGGAAGAGGAAAGGGGGTGAGCCTGGAGCAGAGCAGACAACAGCCACTCTGCTCCCTAATCTAGACCTTCTCTTGTTGCTCCGGGCTCCACAGTTTCACTTACTTTTTTATTTTTGTCTACAAATTGTTTATTTTACTTGATATACTGCCCTTCATGTGTATAAAAGTGAAGCCAAGTATGAAAATGTGGTGTAGTTTTTAAAATTTTTTACTTGATTTATGAACTGAATTTCTTAGATCCCAGACCTGTGCAAAGCAATGAACAAATTAAAACTATAACACTAACACTAAAAGGAATATTTAAATTAAAACACATACCAATACACCTTTTCAAGAAATTCTTTGATTAATCTATGTGCACTATCACTCTGTAGTAGCATTGTACCACACAACTTTGTAGTTGTAACGCATCAATGTAATCTCAAATAACTGTTAAATGTAAGACACATTGAACTGAAACTTGTTTTTGGATAACTGAACTAATGTAAAGCTACAGAAAAAAACAACAATGAACTGTAGCTAGGAGATAAGTTAAAAAGCATACTGATAACCCAGCTAAAATACTTCTCACCTATGCAGAAGCCAATTCAGAGTCAGAAGATGGTATCCCTGTCAGCATGGGTTTCCAAAGGCACAATGGACCCATCAACACACAAACCCTTCATTTAAGAAGCCAGGAGGGGGAGGGGCAGGGCCTAGGAGAGAACATGTGCTGACTGTTCCAAGTCGCTTTACAAACTCATGTTGCTGCCACAGCCATCACGTTTTTAACTAGACCCCACTTTGGTAAGAATACTGCAGGATAGATGAGAGAACGAGAGTATTTCGGTGGGGGGGGGGGGGGGGGGGGACACCAGTCTCTCTCCTTCTTCTGGTGGGGCTGCCCTTCTAGTCCAGCTCTTTGAGCACCTGCATATGTGCATAAGGATAGAGCAACAGACACAATGGTTATTTAAAGTAGCCTAGTTAAGCAACAGGTTGAGAACTGTGAAAGCCAAGGTTCTAGCCCTGCTAATGCACCTTGAGCAAGTAATTTCACCCCTTCAGGTACAAACTTGGTACCTTATTTACTAACCTGCATTAATCTTTGAAGAGGAGGTGGTTAGATCAATGGGCTGAGAACCAGAATAGTTAACATTCCATTCCCTCATCTGCCAATGACTGTCACTTTGTGCAAGTCTATTTCCCATTGACTCAGGCACCCACTAGGATGCTAGGTATTATTAGGAATGGGATGGTGAATAAGACCAAAAATACTATAATGCCTTTGTATCGCTCTATGGTGCGTCCACATCTTGAGTACTGCGTTCAGTTCTGGTCGCCGTATCTCAAAAAAAAAAAAAAGATATAGCAGAATTAGAAAAGGTTCAAAGAAGAGCATTCAAAATGATAAAGAGGATGAACTCTTCTCATTTGAGGAAACGCTAAAGAAGTCAGGGCTCTTCGGCTTGGAAAAGAGATGGATGAAAGGAGATATGATTGAGGTCTACAAAATCCCGAGTGGTGTAGAACGAGTAGAAGTAAATCCATTTTTTTACTCATTCCAAAAGTATAAAAGACTAGGAGACACTCGAGGAAGTTACATGGAAATGCTTGTAAAACAAATAAGAGGAAATATTTTTTCACTCAATGAATAGTTAAGCTATGGAACTCTTTGCCGGAGGATGTGGTAACAGAGGTTAGCGTACCTGGGTTTATAAAAAGGTTTGGACAAATTCCTGGAGGAAAAGTCCATAGTCTGCTACTGAGACAAACATGGGAAGCAACTGCATGCCCTGGGATTTGTAGTATGGCGTTTTGCCACAATTTGGGTTTCTGCCAGGTATTTGTGACCTGGCTTTGCTATTATTTGGAAAACAAGATACTGGGCTAGATGGACCATTGGTCTGACCCAGTATGGTTACTCTTATGTTCACTTAGATTGTATACACTTTGGAGCAGAAACAGATTGTACCCAAATACCCATCACCACTGTATAGGGCTGCATACATCTAGCATGGATATAACAATATGTAATATAACATCCATAAAAGGCACTTTTGCTTTTTGCAAAAAGGTGCCTAAAAGCCTACATAACCATTTACATTGCTAGGATGTTTTCTACTATCTCTTCCACATCTCCCACCTTTTCTTGCTATTGGATAGTTCTATTGGCACACAGGCAAACATCTAAGCTTCTCAAGCTTTACAACTCTGTGACAAAGTAGTAATTTGCCTGATAAATCAGCAATGATCTCACTGCCTTTTCAATGAGCTGAATTACAAGTATCATCAAAAGAGTCCACAGATTCATAATCTTGAACCTAGTTTGCACATTAGCACCTTTGAACTAACGGACTTTTCCACAGAGCTGTAAGGGTAAACACTCTAAATCTATAATAACAAGTTAGCCATAGAATCAATCGCCAAAACAGGAGCAGCTAAGGATATAATAATGTATCTGAAATCAAGCGGTGCATAGATAAGGGGCAGAGCTTCCAAATCAGGTGATTCCACAGCTCAATTGTGTTTTTTAGAATACACACATGTAAAAGTGAAGTAGCCTAATGTAGGCAAGCCAAGTTTGAATCCCACTGTGGCTCCTGAGCAAGTCACTTAACCCTCCATTGCATCAGGTACATTGTAAGCCCTATGGGGACAGGAAAATACCCACTGTACTTGCAGCTAATCCACAGTGAGCTGAAAGACCTGAACTAAATCCAAGATCTCTTCTCTGCTATGCATGAGATACAATGTGTGAAAAATGTATCTTATGCATATTCATTGTGGATAGCCTGAAAACCTGACTGGGTTTGGGTAGTCCTGCTGCTTAAGGTGTAATGTGATCAATGGTTTTATTTTCATGATACAAATTCATTCATCCTGCTTGCATATTCCATGCAGCTGCAAAAGAAAACTTTTTTTTTTAAGGTTTCCTTAACTTGATTTTAATTTACTCAGTCACCTCATCTGAGTTCTTACATATGGAAAAGGGTGCTATACAGAGTTTATTAGCACTACTATGCAATTACTAAAATTTTGCCCCAATGTCATCTAGGGATGAACCAGCACTATTCACAGTCCCCGACGGTGGCTCCAACTCATTTACAGATCACCTCATAGCTCAGTGACAGCCTAAGGATCTAAGCAATCCTCAGCTTTTGATGCTGCTTTAACTCCTAACCCTTATTCACTTGTTCAGAACCTTATTTATCATCCTCACTTTAATATTCCCTTATCTCTTGTTTGTCCTGTTTGTCCTAATTAGATTGTAAGCTCTGTCAAGTAGGGACTGTCTCTTCATGTTCAAGTATACAGCGCTGCATACGTCTAGTAGCACTATAGAAATGATAAGTAGTAGTAGTAAATGCCAATTCTTACTGTAATTCAGCAAGTCTGTCAATTTGTTGGAGCAGCAGTTTTAAGATTTTACAGTCTTTCCTTCATTAAAAGGTGAAGGACTCCAGCCCTCATGATACAACAGTGGCTTACAAGCATGTCTGGTTAGTCACACAAGAATTAACATTGGCTGCATTAACTGCAGCAAGACTTGCTTAGGGCACACGCACCTTTCCTGACTCTGTATGTAATTTTTCCTTAAGTTAGTCTCCCTTATTCTTCCATATAAACTCCTGCTACTATCTTATCTGTCTACTAAAATTTGCCTCCTATCTGCAATAGGAGTAGCCTAGTGGTTAGAGCACCGGTCTTGCAATCCAGAGGTGGCCGGTTCAAATCCCACTGCTGCTCCTTGTAATCTAGGGCAAGTCACTTAACCCTCCATTGCCTCAGGTACAAACTTAGATTGTGAGCCCTCCTGGGACAGAGAAATATCCAGAGTACCTGAATGTAACTCACCTTGAGCTACTACTGAAAAAGGTGAGAGCAAAATCTAAATAAATAAATAGGGTAGACACCACTGATGGTGTGGATGGTGAAGCTTAATTCAATGCTAAAAAAAATGCAGTCATGCATCTGGGCTACAAAACATGAAGAAGCAGTACAATGTTGAGGGTGAAAGAATTTTCTGTCCATCAAAGAAGAGCTGAACTAAAGGGTGATCGTACGTGATGATCTTAAAGGTGGCAAAACAGGTTGAAAAGGTGCTGGCACAAGCCAGAAGGATGCTTAGGTCTATAGAGAGAGGCATGGCCAACAGGAAGAGAAGGTGACAATGTCTCTGCATAAGTCTCTGGCAAGACCCCATTTCAAGTACTATGTACAATTCTGGAGACCTCACACTCAAAAAGATATATGCTAAGACAACTGAGAACTATTTGACCACTGATTGATAGAACTGAAGAATGAAGTAGAAGGCAATGCTTTCCAGTCATACCTAGCCTACTGCAATTCTCTTCTGCATGGTTTACCTCAGGCTCAACTTCATAGACTTCAGATTATACAAAATATCTCCATCAAATTCAATAAGGAAGATGTGAGGGAGATACCCATGCCAGAAATAGTGACACATGTAGGGCGGAGGAACTCAAACTATATAACTACATGATGTAAGGTTCCCCATTAAGTCACCACCCAGGAAAAGGATCTACATATTATCTTTGACAATACATTGAAACCCTCTGCTCAGTATGCAAAGGTAGCTAAGAAAGGCATTATTAGGGAAAGGAATGGAAAAGAAACCAGAGAATATTACAATTAAAGCTGTACCAAATAGCATATTTTACTATTCAACCGAATACAAATAATGGACTTTGAGTTTTCACAAAACAAATAATAAAAGCAGCAGATGGCCACAAGCATTTGATGTGTGTGGAGTCTCTTTGAAGTTCTTTGGGTTTTTTTTTTTCCTTACAATGCCAAAGAGAAGGGGGCCAGTCTGCTGCGACCTGGTATTCCCTCTGTTGCTGGCTTGATGAACTCCTTTTCGCAGAGAGCTGGGATTCCTGGAGGGTCGGTGAGCAGTCCACTGGAGCACCATGGAGCAGCTGAAGGCTCCAGTTTGCTCCCTATGCTAGAGGTTTCACTCAGCCCCAAAATGAGCGCTCCTCAGTCACAAGGAAGCAGCTCCCCGTTGTCAGCATCTTCAGCCCTGCATTTGGGAAGCCCCATAGAGTCCGAGCGACAAGAGGAACAGAGTCAGCCCGTGGGTGCTTCAGAAACCTTGAATTTGCAGGGTCATCAGCCGGCTTCCGTAGTGGTTTTACCATCTATTTTGGGGACATTGGAGGCTGTAAGTACCGAGAAACAATCCTCTGCAATGATGGAACCACAGGGACTGGGTCTACAATGTGTTTTTTCTTTAGTAAAGCCCGCTGAAGTAACTTTGGACAGTCTATGGACCCTAATACAGGACCTGGGTAAAGTGTTGTGCCCCCAAGTGCAAACATTGGGCCAGGATTTGACTAGTTTGAAAGGAAAGGAAACTGATAATGGCTTAAAAATTGAGCAGGTTAAGAAATAAGAAAAAGATTTGGAGACTGTTCATAACCTTCAAACTAATATTGTGAAAGATGTGTCTAATCTAAGGAGGAAGTCCAAAATACAGCAAAAAGAACCAAGAGCCTTCAGAGACCGGACACAGTTCTTTACTGGTAAAAATCAATATTCCACTCTTCCAAAATGGACCAAACACGGGCCGTGTTTCGGCACACAGCGTCTGCGTCAGGGGTCTGTGTTAAACAGAAATCAAACATATAAATGGCAAGTGACCGACTCACCTGCAAATGCGCAGTACAGACTTCCCTCTCTGTCCCGCCCTCGCGTCAAGACGTGATGACGTCAGAGGGCGGAAAAGAGAGGGAAACGGAGTCGGGACTGTCGGACGCTGCCGCTGGAGCCTGGAAACGAACATCGCGTGCACCAACCTCCACCCTCCCCCCCCCCCATCGCTCCCGCCCCCCTCCGTTTCGGGCCCCCTGCACTGACCTGACAGCGCCTCTCACCTCTGTGTGGAAGCACTGCAGGCAGCAGCAGAGCGATCTGCTTTTGCCTGCAGCGCTTTCACAAGGAG
This sequence comes from Microcaecilia unicolor, assembly GCF_901765095.1. Lineage (NCBI taxonomy): Eukaryota > Metazoa > Chordata > Amphibia > Gymnophiona > Siphonopidae > Microcaecilia > Microcaecilia unicolor. The sequence continues at coordinate 37,799,232 of NC_044043.1, forward strand.
GTGAGAGGCACTGTCAGGTCAGTGCAGGGGGCCCCGCACGGAGGGGGAAGGGAGCGGCGGCGAAGAGGATAGCTGGAAATCTCGCCCGTTTTAACGGGTTTAACGGCTAGTAATAATGTAAATCAGAAAATAATAAAAACATAAATAGTTACACCTGTTAACGTATTGTGGTAAGCCTTCATATCTATGTCTGTTTCATTTTATGATACACATTTTTTATCTATTTTTATCTCTATATATGTTTTACCACAACATAGCGAGCGTAATTATGTTGTTTTTATTATTTTCTGATTTATATTGTTTAACACAGACCCCTGACACAGGCACTGTGCGCCAAAACACGGCCCGTGTCGGGTCCATTTTGGAATATTGATTTTTAAAGAACTGTGTCCCGTTTCTGAAGGGTCTTGGTGCTTTTTGCTGTATTGTGGACTTTGTTCTGTACTTTGGACACTCTCTGTATTATTAATCTAAGGAGGAAAGCAGAATCATTTGATAACTCCAGCCAGGAGTAATAACCTTCGCTTCTTAAATTTTTCTAAAGGTGTTTGCTGTTACTCCTCGAGATATGCTTAAAAGATATATAAAAGAAATATTTGGAGTTGCTGAATAAAGTATTCCACCTTTCTTGCAAGTATATTATTCATCTTCTAAACCCATGGTTAATCAGCAGAATGCTCGGAACGTTACATTATTGGATTTTTCAACTGGAATCTTCAGATACTGATTTGGCTACGGCGTCAATCTTGGTGGCTACCGTAGTTGATAAGAATGTACTTTAAAAATAAAGAGAAGCCTTCTTTGGGATTTAGAATTCAGATCTTCCCCGATGTCTCTAGAGACACTCAGAGGAGGCATCAGCAATTTTTATTGCTAAAACCAGGGGTACTTCAGATCAGGGCTTCTTTCTTTTTAAGATATCCTTGTAAATGTGTAGTTTGTCTTCTCTGAGCGTTCTCACCTTACATCATTTTTAGCAACTAAAGGTAACATGGGGGTATAATTTCTACTTCGTGTTAGGTTCTCTTTATTTTGATTTGAGAACCCTCTCCACAGGTCAGGTGTATTACTTTATTTTTTTTTTTCCTTCCTTCAGTAACCTTGGATCATATAATATATAATGTGGACTTGAGTTTGATTTCCAATATATAATCTTATTTTTCCCCTTTGCTGCATTTTCCTTCAATGTCCTTACTGTTGGGACTCTTACTTTTCCATACAAGTATTTTGCTTAGTTATAAATGAGAAATATTGATAATAAAAAGTTAAAAAATAAAATAAGCAAAGTGAAATCAAAGATCAAGTGTTTATTTCAGTAGGATTTAGCACCGGGTAGAGTTCTGGATTATTCGTATTCAAATTTAAAACGCTATTCGGCCAAATATGGATAATATATTCGAGGAACTATTTAGGGGCAGAGTCGAATACAAATATTTGGTACAGTCCTAATTACAATCCCTCTGTATAAGCTCCCTGGTGCATCTTGAAAAATGTGTGCAATTCTGGTCACTGCATCTAAAAAAAAAAAAAGATATAGTGGAATTAGAAAAGGTACAGAGAAAAGTGACAAAAATAATAAATGGGGTGGGATGATTTTCCTATGAGGAAAGGCTAAAGAGGCTAGGGCTCTTCAACTTGGAAAATAAATGGTTGAGAGAAGATAAGATAGAGGTCTATAAAGTAATGAGTGGAATGGAATGGGTAAATGTGAATTGCTTGTTTATTCTTTCCAAAAATTATAAGTAATGAAGCTAAGTAGTAGTAAATTTTAAACAAATCAGAAAAAAAAATTCTTCACTCAACATATAATTAAACTCTGGAATTCATTGCCAGAGAATATGATAAAAGCAGTTAGACTAGCAAGGTTTAAAAAAATGTTTGAACAATTTCCTAAAAGAAAAGTCCATAAGCCATTATTAAGATGGTCTTAGAAAAATCCACTACTTATTTCTAGGATAAGAATCTTATCTGTTTTACTCTTTTGGGAACTTGCCAAGTATTTGGACCTAGATTGGCCACTGTTGGCAACAGGACTTCAATCTGTCCCAGTATGGCAATGCTTATGTTCTTATGTTAAATTGCTCTATGGAGCAAAGAAATATGATAAGGTGACACCGTTACTATCTAGAGAGCACTGGCTTCCAGGAGTTTTTGCATACCCTTCAAGAGATTTATATTAGCTCATATGGCCTTTTCTACTGGCGTTCCTCCATTTCTGTATAAGAATCAGAGGCTGATGCTCTAAATTCCAGTGCTGTATGCAACAGTGCAGCCAAACAACTTCCTAATACTCAGTGCTAATAATATGCAAATATAGGTGCGCTGTTAGCGTTGAGCATTAGGAAGTTGTTTGGAAGTTAAAGTGGAGGATGGTGCCTTGGGCACGCGCACAAGAGCTGCACGATAAGCAAGCTGTTGTGCTCATGCCTAGTCCGGAGAGCAGAAATGTCAGAGGGTGTAGGAGGGAAGGAACAGGAACTGCTGGCTGCCTGTCACCACTTGCGTCAGGGGCTCTAAGCGGGGGTTAGCAGCTAGACCAGGCAGCACTCGGGCATCCGTGCAGGGGCAGGTACATGAGGGGCTTATATTTATAATAAAATCGGACATTTTAGTTGCAGCTCAACGAAAAACATTTCTCCTGCCAGCCAAAAAATGCTTCTCATGCCTCTTCAGCACCCTAACACCAGTTCTGAGCTGGCATAGGGTTTTGCAGCGGTACGGGCACCCTTCTTCCCTAAGCTGTTCTCTAGGCATCGGAGGGAATAAAATAAGAAATGACCCCCATTTGCATACTTTTGACTACATTATCATGCTACATGCGCTGATGGAGGGCGAGCATGTTGTTTCCAGTGGTAAAGCCCTCTAAGCATTCTGCGCTAGTAAATGCAGGTGCTAGTCCAGTGCTAATGGCCTCTAGTACTTTTACTTCTAAGCATCGGGGCCTCATTTTGTATGTTCCTTCTAGATCTCTTCATTCTTTACAGCAACATATCCTGGAAGTTCCTACAGAATTGCAAATGCGCCTAGATTCTACTCGCCACTCCTGCACACACAACACATATACATTCGTTCAGAGACCTCTTTTTGTAAATTTAAAACAGCACTTGTAATCTGTACTCCTTTCCTAGTATTTCCACCCTCTTAAGAAAAAAAAAGCATTATCTCTACACTGTATTGGAATGAATTTTTACTTTTAGTGGTCCGTAATCTATATCTCTTAATTTAATCTTAATTATTTTTATGAACCCTAAACTGCTTAGATATTGCTTTGACTTTGCAGTATATCAAAGTTAGTGACAATAATAATACAAACACGATGGTGTCAGTCCAGAGGGCAGCTGCTAAAATGGTCAGTAGTTTTCATCAAAAACTGTATGGAGACATACTTAAAGATTATGACAGAGACATTTAAAATGCACAGTAGGTGAGTCTCTTTCAACTGAAAGGAAGCTCTGGAATGAGGAGGTATAGGATGAGGGTGAAAGGACAGGCTCAGGAGTAATCTAAGGAAATACTTGTTGAAGTAAAGTGTGGTAGATGTACGAAATGGCCTCCTCGTGGAGGCAATGAAGCTTAAATGATCTGGAAACCCCATGCACTATGTCTTTGTTGGTCATTTCAAAAGATCAAATTACTAAAATACCCATTTTCTTTAAAATCAATACAGCTATTGCAACTGAATTATTAGCTTCTCTTTCATTCATATTCCTCAGTTCTCTCTAGTGATCTGCATAAGCTTCAAATTCAATAAATGAGAGAAAATAAAGCCCTGAATGCAACCTGGATCTCTCTCTTTCTGATGAAAAACAAGGCCCACTTTGGTTCTCGTCTGGAGATTTATTGCATAGATGACAAGTTGTCTTGTCAGGGAGCCCCAATTATATTGGCTGAGATTTTAATTTGTGTTTCAAAGTAGTAATCTGCAGTTATCTAATCCAATAACAGTTTTTTTGCTCACCTGTTCTACTGGTACTTCTTATTAGGCTAAGAAAAGAATAACCACAAAACAATGTTTAAGCCTACACAGTCCTGAGAAGTTCATGACCTAACATAAGGAATCTTAACTTAAAAAACAAAACAAAAGACAAATCTCCCCAACCTCATAAACCAAATACTACAGCTGTCTCACACGAGCAGAGGTGATCACTTTTTCTTGCACAGCAAGAAACCGATGCTGAACAAAACTGCAATATTGAAAGACGAAGAGAAACAGCCAGGGAAATCCAGTATCTCACGATGACAGCGAGATCCCGGGCTGAAACGTGCCGTCTCTCAATCCAGCCAGCCTGGCCATGTCGGCGCATCTATCATACAGAAGAGGCATCTGCATCTTCTACAACATGTGTTTCAGAAACCTCCCAAAAAAACTCGTGAACGGCGAGAGGCGCACAACCAACCTAAGGGATTCATTTACTGGCCCTCCAACAAGTCCTGCTCCGGGATTTCTGAGCAGTGCTGGGAGAAACAAAGCTCCCTCTCGGGGACTCTAGATAGAAAAGGGGTGGTGGGAGGCAGGGGGGTTCACCACAACCCTCTTACCGGAGCCGTGAGGGGAGAGCCCCTCCTTCAAAGGCCCCCGCCAGGCCCTCCCCGGCTCTGCGCAACGGGCCGCCCTCCGCGGTCCCCTTCCCCAAGCTCACCCTCTGCTGCCGCCGCCGAAGCTGCTGTAGGCCCGGTCATCGTAAGTGTCGTAATCCGCCATTGCAGTTTCTTCTCTCAGACAAACCAGGGCGACTGCCAAGACCCACAATATACCCCAGGCGGGGCTGTCCGGCGTCGTGCCTGATTGCAGCGCGCTCTGTCTTCTCCAGTTGCCTGCCTGGCTGTCCGCTCTCATTGCCAGCAGTCTGGGTACTGGCAATCATACATCCCAAACGCACACCTTCCCAGACAGGCTTTTTTTTTTTTTTTTTACCTTGCCACAGCCTGCACAAAGCAAGGGAGATAAGTAGCCATGCTTACTTGCGCGATTCAGCATTTTTGTGCCTCGCAATTTAAAACTATAAATATTCAAAAGAACACTCATTTACTGAATCCAGAGAGGGGTAATTTGTATTGAGATATGGTTATTGTAAAGCAAAATTAAAGTCTAATTTGCATTTACAACAAATTTGATCTCAGATAAATTGTAGTTATGGGACCTAAATTTCTAGTTTTTCTTGCCTCGTTGGTTTGATAAGAACATAAGGTACCTTTAGTTTATCACTGCCTCTTATCAGAGCTGGTGTTACACATTCCAGGGCCCAAAAGCTGGCCTTCAGCCTATGAGGCTCATTTTCAAAGCACTTAGCCTCCCAAAGTTCCATAGAAACCTATGGAACTTAGCCTCCCAAAGTGCTTTGAAAATATGCCTCAAAGTCTCCTTTAGCTTGAAGCAGGTTCTTGGCCCCCTGTTTGCCAGCCCTGCCTGTTGTTTATTAAGCTCAAATTTCCATGACTTCCTTCATTAGAGCCGACTCTGTGGGTGCTTGAGCACCCCCAATATTGGAAAATGTCCTTGTATGTGTCCAGAGAGGGATTATTTCCATTGGGCTTAGCACCCCCAATAATTTTGAAAAGTTGGCTCCTATGATCTTCCTTTGTTTATGTTTTATTAAAACTTTATTTACCGCCAGGCTATATCAGATCTAGGCGGTTAACAATTGAAAAGAACACCATTTCTAAATAGGAAAGACCTGGCCCACACATTCAAGCTCATTCACAAGGAGACAAGAAGATTTGTATTTCTAAAATTGCAGTATCCTCAATAAATCTTCCCAACCCCATCTCCAAATAGATTTAAAGCTTGGTGGAATAAAAAAGTTTTAAAAAGAATTTTAAACTTTCTTAGACTAGTCTCTGTCCTCAAGTTCTTTGGCAGTATATTCCAAAGATGGGGAGCCAAACAGTAGAAGGCTCTCTCTCTTGTTCTTTCCCATCTTACTCTATTCACTCTAGGGACTTGAATAGACCAGAGTACTCCAGCTGGTCAATAAGGTATTACATAGTAACGTAAGTGACAGCAGATAAAGACCTGAACGCTATAAGAACATAAGAGTAGCCATACTGGGTCAGACCAGTGGTCCATCCAGTCTGCCCAACAGTCACATTCACAATCGAGTCAAGATTAAATCAACAATGAACGTGAGATTATATACTTGATCATGGTCTTTCTTTGTTTTTTTCTGAGACATAGACTGTAGAAGTCCACCTGTCTCTGTCCTTATGTTTCAACTACTGGAGTTGCTGTCAAAAGTCCACTCTAGCCTATCCAAATCTGTCATGTCATTTGCGGGACACAGGCCGTAAAAATCTGCCCAGCACTGTCCTCAAGTTCCAAATTATTGGCGGTTCCATCAAAGCCCTCTCCAGCCCATCCTAATTACTAATGTATTCAAAAATGGTAGCTGCCTTTCATGCACACTTCAGTATTTTGAAGCTGTAAAACAGCTCAAAGGGGGTCTTTTACTAAGCTGCACTAGCATTTTTAGCTTACGCTAAAAATCAGATGGGCTGTGCAGTCCTAGTAATTGCAAGGCCCTGTGCAGACCAGTTTGGTGGAGCCCCTCAGCCCCTTGCCTAGCTATGGCCCTTCCAAACCCTGCCTCACCCACCCCGCCTCTGCCTAGCCCTCCCCCTCCCAATGACTCACTTCTATCCTCTGATTTAATCATCTTCTCACTCATCTCCCCTGAGAACCATGATGTTCTCTCCTACATGGTTCCACCATGCCAAGCATCTCTCCTCCCTCTTCCTTCCTACACTCTTCTACCCAACATTTCCTCTCATTCTCCACACACACTTGTAGCCCATCTCCTTGTCCTGCCCACCCCTCTCTCTGCTCCACCCCTATAGTCCAGCATTTCTTTGTCCCATCTCCCTTCCCCTCCATCCCTATGATCCAACAATTCCCTCTCCCCTCTCCACCCCAACGGTCCAGCAATTCTCACTCCCCTCCACCCCAATGGTCCATCAACTCCATGTTCCCTCTCCCCACCCTTCTCCCTTATGATCCAGCATTTACTTGTCCCTTCCCCTCCATCCCTATGGTTCAGCACTTCTTGTCTGCTATTTCCTCTTCCCCCTTATAGCCCAGCAGCTCTGTGTCCCCTGTTTTCCCCTTGTTTCCTCTCCTCTCCTGCTGTGGATCCAGCACCTCTCCCTTCCCTGCCCTTCAGACCTGCACCTGTCCCCCACGAGTCACGCCCCCCTGATTTCTTTGCTAGTGTTGGTGCCAGCAACGGGAACAGGCAGTTAAACCCGAGTAGTTCCCCACCATGGAGAATGCGCTGAAAATATGATGATGTTGCTGAATCAAAGCCACTTGTTACAAGTGACGTTTGAACGGCTCCTGAGTGAAATAAAGCTACTTGTAAAAAGTGGCATTTGAATGGTTCCTGAAAATGCCTTTTGGTGAAACACAGTGTTATGTAGAGATGATTATTAGCAAAGAAGAAGAAACAAAGACAAGAAGAAGATTTTGATGATATTTATTGGCTACATAAGGATTACGTGAACTGTAACTGCTAAGTATTTGTGTGGTTAAAGGAACCTTTAAATATCCACAAGTCGATTCGTGGCTGGTTTATGGACTCATAGAACATAGGACATTGAGGAATTATTTATCACCCTGCAGACACTTCTTACTTTATAAGTGGTCATACAGGCTTCCCAAGACTACGGTTTGTGGATTATAACAATATTGATATTATTGGATTATGAACAATCAATTGGGAAGACAGAATTTATATTAAGGTGTGGTATTATGTGATTTATGTGGAGGTTGATGTGAAAGGTGGTTTTATGTAATTGATTATTATCATTTTTGTAATAAAAATAGAGTTTGCTAATAATTTATTCTTATTAGTTGGTATACTCTGTTTTTCCCTGCCAATTTTGGGTTGCAGACTATAAAGGTCTGGCCGGCACTGGTCCTACTTCCCATATACTGGAGTTGTTGTCGAAGCCCATTCCAGCCTTGATCCTGATCCATGTTTGCCATTTACGGGACCCAGATTGTAGAAGTCTGCCCGGAATTGGTCTTAATTTCCAACCTCTGATGTTGCAGTCAAAGCTCATCCCTGTTATGAGGCCATTTAACTTTTTAATTGGATTCCATCCTTTTTCTATGCAGTGATCCTCTGTGATTATCTCATGCATTCTGGAATTCTATCACCATTTTTATCTTCACAGCTTCCTGCAGGAGGGCATTCCAGTCATCCACCACCCTTTCTGTGAAAAAGTATTTCATGACTTTGCTTCTAAGTCTTTCATTCTGCAACCTCAACTCATGACTACTTCCCTGTCTCTGAACAAGATTAGTTTGCATATTAATACCTTTTAAGTATTTAAACATCTGTATCATATCTCCCCGTCCCTCTTTTCCTCTAGCGTATACATAAATGTGTGTATCATATTCCCCCTATCCCTCCTTTCCTTTAGGGTTTACATATTAAATTCTTCAAGTCTCTTCTCATACATCTTTTGGCACAACCCCATATCATTTTTGCCACCTTTCTCTAAAACTCCTCAAGTCTTTCGATGTCCTTAGCAAGATACAGCTTCTAAAATTTAACACAATACTCCAAATGGGGTCTCAATAATGACACCTCTTTTCTTCTACTTGATATGCCTCTCTCTGTGCAGCCTAGCACCCTTCTGGCTACAGCCACTGCGTTGTCACATTGTTTTGCTGCTTTAAAATCCTCCAACACTATCACCTCAAGGTCCCTCTCCCGGTCCATGCTTATCAGCCTCTCAACCCTTAGCAAATACAACTTTTGGTGATTTCTACACCATTTACATTACTTTACACGTCTTTACATTAAATTTTAACTTCCAAACATTAGACCATCTTCTAATCTTTTTAGATCACTTCTCATGTTATCCACTCCCTCTGGGGTGTCCACTATGTTGCAAATCTTCATGTTGTCTGCAAAAAGGCAAACTTTACCTTCTAACCCTTCAGCAATGCCACTCACAAATATGTTGAATAGAATCGACCCAATACCAATGTTTGGGGCACTCTACTACTCACCTTTCTTTTCTCTGAGTAAATTCCATTCACCACCACCCTTTGATATCTGTCAACTACTTTTTAATCCAGTTTACCACTATGGAGCTTAACTTCAGCATGTTCAATTTGTTCACAAGCCTCATATAAGGAACCATATCAAAGGTTTTGCTGAAGTCCAGATAGACCACATCTAGCGCGCTCCCACCAATCCAGTTCTCATGAAACAAGGTGTCAACAGGATGGTTTCTCTATTATAACCCATATGGAAATCAATCTGAGATGACTCCAAATTTCCAGACGCTTCCAGAAGTAACCAACTTCTCCACCACTTTGGTACAGAAGGGTTATTAGATATTAAGATATGCATTCATTAGCATGCCTTAAAAATGTAATGCATGCAAATTTGTTTCAATGTGCATTAATCTATGAATTGACTCATGTATAGTATATTTGTGTGTTAAAAAGTTTTAATGTACAAAAATTTTTTTTATTATTATTAAAACAAATGTGTGAAAAGAACAAAAAAAAATCAACAAACAATGAGAAAGGTCACATAACGAAATCACTGATGAGGGCCCACTTGGAATACTGTGTTCAGTTTTGGAATCCCAAAAGACTTGAAGCAGTTCAGAGGAAGGTGACCAAAATGGTATGTGGTCTGTGCCAGGAGATAAATGAGAAGAGACAGACATTTAATGCTTGATAGATATTAATGAAAACACAAATCTTATTCAAAGATAGGAAAGCTATAGCAGTAGAGGACATGAAAGGAAACTGCAAGGAGATAAAATCAACATCATAAAATACTTTTCCATAGAGAGAGTGGTGGATGGCTTGAATGTCCTCCCACTAGAAGTGGTGTGGACAAAACAGTGATAGAATTCAAAAAGCTGTGAGATAAAATAGAGGATCCCTGGATAGCAAGAGGATAGAATCAACGCAAGAGAATGGAATCAAAGCAAAACTTAACTTTTACTCTTCAAAAAAGGAATAAAAGCAGGCACAACCCTAAAAACTCCATAGAGTATAATAAAGTATGATGCCAACATCTTCTTAATAACAGAAGGGCAGCCTGCATGGAGCATCAGATACACCTCTAACCACCTTATTGGGAAAGACTAGAATGATCATACTCATCTTTAACTGCTATCATTTATTATGTTTCTATATTTAAATTCACGCTAGATTGATGAACTAGACGTAATCAACGCCTCATCAATTCTCTCAACCACTTAAACTTAGTGGTACACATCAATCTGTCAATCTGTTTAACATCTGTTTCTAAATTCAAATTCTGCTTTACTTTAATGTCTCTCTGCAAGTTTTTTCTAAGAAAAAAAAATCAGCCAATCTTTCATAATTGTGCACATATCAAGCTTTCTGAAATTCTGTAATCATTTTTGTCTCCACCACCTCCATTAGGAGACTGGTCTATGCATCCTCCATCCTTTCCATCAAAAAAATATCTGCCGATTTTGCTGTTGCACATTTTTGGTAGTCTTTCTCTGAGGTACAGCCTCCAGAACTGGTCAATGTATTGTAGGTGGGAAAGACAAGATGGCTGCCTTAAGGGGAGCACTGAGCAGATGCTCCTCGCCATTTCCTCTATAACTGCAACAAAAACATTTTTATTTGATACCTTAGGCTTAAGAGAAAAGGTAGCAGTAGTCTTACCCAGCTGAAACCGCTGCAAAGGACAACGGGCTTGATGGATCGATTTGCCATCCTCTGCTGTCGAGATGATCAGGGCATGAGGCCTTGCTGCAGAGGCGATCGATGGAAGGTGAATCATCTCCCCTGTCTCGCGGAGTCCACCATCAATGCTGGTGATCAAGGGCCAGGACGCAGGAAGGCCCTCTTTGTCTCTAGTGAGGTGATTGAGGGGCTCGAAGCTGGCCCTGCGCGGCCTGTAGTGTTGCTGGATCTTACTGCCCGAGTGCAGCTTTTCCATCACACAGTGTGTCATTGGGCATGGTTACTGGTAGAGCAGCGTTGCAGCAGAAGGTCTCCTTTCTGTTCCTTGGATCCTAGTAAGTTGGACATTATTCAGAAACCAAGTTGATCACCTTAGATGCCCTTTGGGAGTTGTCAACATGGAGTACTCTCTTACTCAAAATCTTGATACTCTGTCTACCCAACTTACGTGTGCTAGGGATGGAACCACCACCAGGACCTGCATTGGGCCGGCAGTAGTCCGGGTTTCCATGCAGCAACCCTTTAGTAAAAGCCGGGGCCCCTTAATGATTATTCTACCACACTTATGTGCTGGAACATAAAGTTTCTCCTATGGAAAAATAAACCTGGGTCTTTAGACGTTACAAAATTTTGAAAATTCAAACAGATTTGATTTTAAAGGGAATGATTTACAGAGTAGGAAAATTGAACATTTGGAAAATGCCTTAAGGTAAAAGTCTGAAATTTATCAATTTCACCCAGGTGCCATCAGGTGGCTCCTTTGATTACATTCAAAGGAGCTACTGATGGCAAAGGAGCCACTGTCTGAAATATTAAAAGTACCAGAGGAATCATAGTCACTGGTTCATGTATTTATTATGTACCATGTCTTAAAAAGAAGAACTGGTCGACCAGTGGCTGTGGACTGAATGTGTTCCTTTTGATGGTTGAACTTAGCTCAAATTTTAGAAGATGAAAACTAAGGGCCTTGTTTACAAAGCAGCGTTATAGGGCATTAATGTTTTTAACGCACGTTAATCATGTACGTGTGTTAACCATGTCATGCCTACAATATCCCTATAGGCGCCTATGGTTACTGCATGCACTAAGTGTAGGCACACTAAAAACATGAATGCACCTTAGTAAACGGGCCCTAAGGGTTACACCAGCAACGTTGATTGTAAATTTTGTACTGAAGCCTGATTGTGACTGGGTCTTAAGACTATTTTTTTTGTCATAAAGATGTTTTGTTTCTGAACAATAAGATTAGAATCTTCCCTGACGTGGCTTGTGCCGCACAGAAGACAGTAATTTGTAAAGCTTAGGCCAAGGGTTCAACAATTTGGGGGGGGGGGGGGGAGTTATTTTGGTTGAATTTTCCTTGCAAATGTGCTCTTAAGTTAAATTCCACCAAGTGTGCGTGTGTGTTTTTCTTTTAATACATCACATTTGACTCAGTTCTTAAATTCTAAAACTGCTGCATCTTCTGCTTCACCTTTACCTAAGTCAGTAATGTCAGCTCCATAAGGTGATATTTTTTAGCTACAGGAATCTTGGGATTCAGTATCCTGACTAGATACACACTGGCCGATATTCAAATCTGGCCAGCAAGGGCTCCTGGCAGTAAAATAGCATTTTTAGCGCCTATCTGCAGATATTTAACTTCAGCAAAATTCATCCTTTCCTCTCTGAGCACACCACCTGAACTCTCATCCACGCCCTCATTACCTCTCGCCTTGACTACTGCAACCTACTCCTCACTGACCTCCCACTTAACCATCTATCCTCCCCTTCAATCGTTCAGAACTCTGCTGCACATCTTATATTCCGTCTGAACCGATATACTCATATCACCCCTCTCCTCAGGTCACTTCACTGGCTTCCGGTCAGATACCACATTCAGTTCAAGCTTCTCCTTCTTACCTACAATGCACTCAGTCTGCAGCTCCTCATTACCTTTCTACTCTCATCTCCCCTACGTTCCCGCCCGAAACCTCGGCTCACAGGACAAATCCCTCCTCTCAGTACCCTTCTCCACCACTGCCAACTCCAAGCTCCGCCAATGCTGCCTCACCTCACCCTATGCTTGGAATAAACTTCCTGAGCCCGTACGCCAAGCCCCCTCCCTACCCATCTTCAAATCCCTGCTCAAAGCACACCTCTTCAATGTTGCTTTCGGCACCTAACTACTACTACTATTAGCCTTTTCTATAGCGCTACAAGGCGTACGCAGCGCTGCACAAACATAGAAGAAAGACAGTCCCTGCTCAGAGAGCTTACAATCTAATAGACAAACCTAACCTAACCTTTATACCTATTAGGAAACCTAGACTGCCCCAATTTGACTGCCTCTACTGACTGACTGTACATTTGTCCTTTAGATTGTAAGCTCTTTGAGCAGGGACGTCCTTCCATGTTAAATTGTACAGCGCTGCGTAACCTAGTAGCGCTTAGAAATGTTAATAGTAGTAGTAGTAGTAGTATATTCAGCGGGGGATAACAGTTAATTACTTTAACAGCAATGGATTATTATGATTATCTAAATAAAATATATGGACTCATTGGACCATGTCTCACCGGTATCCCAGATCTGCCCTTTGCCAATCAAGGAGTGCAAGTCATGAACTTTGTTATTTAGGCCCCGATGATAAGAAGCCCAGCGCTGTTCCAACAGTGCTCTAAAACTAGCGCCGGAACAGCACAGGGCAATAACACCCCCTTGATCAGAGCTAATAGCAAGCAAATTTAGGCATGCTATTAGCTCTGATCATAGGAGAAAAGTGTTTGAAGATTGTGGCTGAGTATGTGCTTAGGCAGAATCCTCCCGCCCTTGTTTTGACAGGTACGGACCTGTCAACGCAGGAGACGGAGGCCCATTGGACCTCGGATCCCCACCATCGCTCAGCCCTAGTGGCCTAGTATCCCTCCAAGTCTTCACCCAGACAGCAACATGGGCCCCCTAACCCTCCCACAACTCCCCAAAAAATCCCTGGCGGCCCAATGGGTTGCTAACTCAATCCCCCTACCCACCTTGGTGATCTAACGGCCACTCCCTCCGTACCTCCTGATGGAGGTGGAAACAGCACACTCCCTTCTCTTCCAGCGCCGCCTTCAAAATGGTGGCGTCCTGCCCTGTGCATCCTGGGATGCGCTGGGGGGGACTTCCCTACCATATAAGGAATATGTTATATGGCAGGGAAACCCCACCCAGCACATCCCAGGATGAACTGAACAAGGCCCCACCATCTATTGATTGATTGGAATTTATTAACCACCTTTATGAAGGCAGTGTACAGCAGGTACAGTTTAACATAAAACTTACAATTTTGTTAACAGTATAATAGCAAAATAACCAAAAATAAACATAAATACAATAAATAAGGTAAACTTGAAAACAGTAAATTGAAACCTAAAAACAGAACTACCATGAAACAGTATCAAAAATATACACATTTAACAGCACTAGAATTCAAATACCAGAGATATAACACAATGTTAGCATAATACTAATGATACACCTAATAAGTATACATTAGAACATTCAACTAATATAGATATGATGCTAAAGAATTTCTACAATATGGCTGCCATATAGGTGCGGTACCAAGAGTAGATACATGATGGGAACAAGATGCATGACACAGAGTCAGATTGGTATAATTTGATGGTTAGCTAAAATCAAGGCAAGATCTTTGTATAGTTAAGCAAGAGATAAGGAACTGATCTAAGTTACAGTATGTGTAGCAAGCTAGTCCAGGTGCAGAATGGCTGTATAGTCAGTCACCCTATGTATTAAAGGCTTTGGAGAAGAGTCAGGTTTTCTCCTGCTTCCTGTCAGTTTACTCAGTGCTGTGGGTAGATCTGGTTCAGTGGGTATAAGTAGTTGCACACCATCAGCACAGATGTAGAATTTTGTGTCCATTGACTGAAGCAGCTTAGCCAGAGGCTTGAGGTAGATATTAAATAAAATGGGAGACAGTATGGATCCCTGTGACACCTCACAATTAATTGCCCAAGGTAATGATGTGCTGTTGCTGAACAGAACTGATTGTTCTCTATCTGACAGGATTTGATCCAATTAAATACTGTGCCACTGATACCTATTTCTGCTAGTCTTGTAAGCATGATATTATGATCAGGACACAGCAGACCATGA